>NW_009952435.1:3928351-4030659 GCF_000747805.2 Chaetura pelagica
CATTCAAGGCTGTTTTTTTCTTTCTTCTCTGTAGGACTTGGATGATTAAAATGTTGACTCAAATACCAAAAGATTACCTTCAGGAATAAGGTATCTTTAAGGCATCAAGCACTGAACAGGCTAAAGTTCAGTTCTGGACTCAACTGTACCAGCTAAATCTGGAAATGACAAACTAATACTCAGCTAACATTTAGCGTTACAACATTCAGTTTTGCTGAGTAAGGAGAACATCCTTTCTCTCAGCAAAACTTATGAACAAATAATTGCAACTGCATTTCCAGAACTACAAATGAAATTATAAATTATCTTAAAAGATAGGATAGTTGCATATGTACAAGTGGTAGTTACATGTGTAACTGGAGATAATTTATTATTAAGAGCATAGATCAATTTCTGAGAAACAATAGTTACATAGTATTAATTCTTAGAGCATGGTCTAGAGAAGGCCAAAATTCTTGCTGATCTCACAACTTCTAGGAAAAGCCTCTCCTCTGTAAGTTTTTATTCTAAGTAAATTTTACATGTGTTCATATTACAGATGCTTGATTTTAAAGACATCTGATCAGTCGAAGAAATGTACAAGACTTCGTTTTCATGCCTATATCACCCCAGAAATACATTTCAAAGAGCCTACAGCACTAAGTGCATTCTTGATATCCCTTCAACCGTCGCCTTTCGTGAAAATTTCTCATTAGGCTGCAAGAATGTTGGTAAGTATGTAAGTAAAGATCAGTCCCTTCCCAGTTAGATGTAAAAAGCAGACAAAATGAGCTGCTTCTCCCAAAGGACAATGCTTATAGGTGATCTACAGGTGGAAAAAGAGTTGAAGAACTCATAGGAAGGGCAAAATGTGGCTGAAGGAGGCAAATATCATACTTTCCTGTGTACTTTTAGGGTCTCCTATTCTAATTTTGAGATTCTTAAGACCTCCTGTAGGATTATGGAATAGAATCATAGAATAGAATAATAAAATAGAATAGAATAGAATCATAAAATGATCAAGGTTGGAAGGGACCTTAAAGATTAGCAGAGTTCAACCTCCTTGCTATGAGCAGGGACACCTCACACTGGACCAGGCTTCACAAAGCCTCAAGCAGCCTGGCCTTGAACACCTCCAGGGAGGGGGCATCCACAAGCTCTCTGGTTTCACTGCAGGCTTCTTAGCTTTCTTGTTGCTCTTCTCTTAACTTCTTAGTTACTGATACTAACCTAAAGACAATTCAAAAATACACAGAAGTGATCTTGAAAAAGTGATTTTAAAATAAATCTGTATTTCTGAGCTAAAGACCATAACTGAAGATTAATATTCTGCATTTGCCAAATGTGCAAGAGCAGTTGATGAATAAGATAAAATCTGTAGCACATCTTCTCTTTGCCTTTGAACTCACTCACTATAGTAGAAATCAACAGAACATCTCTGTACCCTTAGCAAACACACACAATGTAGGAAGAACAGCTATAGTACCCACCTTTGTGGACAGCTGACTTAACATGAGCCAGCAGTGTGCCCAGGTGGCCCAGAAGGCCAACAGCATCCTGGTTTGTATCAGTGCGGCAAGCAGAAGGGAGAAGATTGTGTCCCTGTACTCAGCACTGGTGAGGCAGCACCTCAGGTACTGTGTTCAGTTCTGGGTCCCTCAGTACAGGAAGGACACTGAGGTTCTAGAGTGTGTCCAGAGAAGAGCCATCAAGATGGTGAATGATCTAGAGAATAAGTCATACAAGGAGCGGCTGAGGAACTAAGGATGTTTAGGGGAGACCTCATTGCCTTCTACAACTACCTGAAAGGACGTTGCGGGGAGGTGAGTGTTGGCCTCTTCTCTTGAGTCAATAATTACAGGAACAGAGGAAATAGTCTGAAGATGCAGCAGGAGAGGTTTATATTGGTTATTAGGAAGAATTTCTTTACTGAAAGAGTGGTCAGGCACTGGAACAGCCTGCCCAGGGAGGTGGTGGAGTCACCATCCTTGGATGTATTCAAGAAACGTGTAGATAAGGAATTTCAGGGCATGCTCTAGTGGCCGAGATTGTAGGTTGTGTGTTGTGGGTTTTCTTGGGGGTGTGGTTTTGTGGTGTGTTTTTTTGGTGGTTTTTTTTTTTTTATGTTTGGATTTGGTGACCTCAGCGTTTTTTTGGTGGGTTTTTTTTTATGTTTGGATTTGGTGACCTCAGAGGTCCTTTCTAACCATTACTATTGTATGATTCTGTGAAGTGAGCATCTCCATATAGATCTTATCTTCTTAGTCCCCATGTTGTACTGCTGTTGTGCTGCTCCCCATTCCTCAAAGTTTTTCCTGGTTTACTGTAAATATTGGGAGCCACAGCCTCAGCCAGGGCAATGATGGAGTTTGGTGACAGTTAATGGCATTAGGGGACAGACTCAAGCCCTCTGTATGTGATCACTTTTTCTCATTTGCCTTTTCTTTCCCCTTTCTGACTTCTGCCACTTCAACAATGTCTTACCCCTTCTATTTTTTGTTAAAATGCCACAATAAAAACGAAAAGCACTCTGCATTGCTAGTATCTTCTGCTCTCAGCCTCTGTCCATGCTCACCATTAATTTGTTAAGGAGAGTTGCAAAATGCTAGAAAAAAATCCCCCCCTCTTCCTACCCCCAACAATAAGGCACCCTGACAGTGCAAAAAAACACTCCATTATCTCTAAGAGATTTCTTTACTGGAGGAACCATTTTTATCCACCACTTATAGACTGGAAAAGGGCAGAACGAAAACTCCCCTGTATCATAACCATCCCCACTCCTGCATTTGATTCCTGAACTCTGATGGCCTGAGGGCAGAACCATTACAATTATCCCCTTTGCTGATTAATTTGTTTTTCCATGCTGTTTCTCTCATCAAAATGAACTCATTTTTTACAGTTCACAATGCTAGTGCTCATTATCCTAATCCCTAATGCAATTGCAAAGGAAAAGACCTCACCTTTACTTTTCATGGAGAGAAGTGAGTCCAGAGATAATTTGAGGCTTTTTCACAGGAGTTGGTACCCGTTTAAAAGCTGGTATTGATTTTAGATGTAATGCATTTTAAATACCTCAAGACAGAGCAAAAAAATGGAATGCAAAGGAATAACACAGGAAACATAATTCCTGACAGATTTGTGTATATATTGAAGCTGGAGGGAAACTGATCAAAAAAAGAGTATATCAAATCAAGAGCAAATATTGCAGCATTGATGTTTTAAATTTCAGTAGAAACCTTTCACTCTGGTAATCTTATGGAAATCATATTGTTTTGAAGGAAAAAGCAATTCATTTTCAGGGTATCTGTTTAGGATTATTCCTTAGTTTTTTGACACACAGATCTATTGAGCAAATCTATGCCTTTATAGTTCAATTTTCTGGGTATGTTTATATTGTATGTTTGAATTGGGCCCAAGCCCAAAGAGCTGGCTCAGGCAATGGTCTAACACCCACTGCTGTATCCAAATTAGAAACCACACTAAAACTGAAGTGTTACAGCCAAATGGTTTGCTGGAGGCAGTTGCCATTTCTTGTCTCACAGCAGCCTGGAGTACATGAAAGCTGCTTAACTGTTCCAGTTTGCAGGAAAACAGAGGGGCTGACTTGAGCACAGTTGTCTTAGGTAATGAATACCCACATTCCTCTGACCACCTATGGGTGCTAAGTTCCACTGAAGTGCGGTGTCTGAGACCTCCTAGATGAGATTACTAGCATGCCTCCTCTCAGTTTCAACTTAGTCAGGCCACAGGCGGCTTAAGCTGACACCTCTTTCCATTTACTGGACAAGTGGAGGAGAGCTGCTTCCCCCCACAAGCACATGTTGCGTCAGAGAAGTATCAGCATCATGCTGCAGCTGCTGCTTTTTCTCTGGCTTTCACTGCACATGCTTGCTGGAGGGAGATGGTGTTCCCAAGAAAATCTAATTAATCTCTAACCTTTTATTCCAGGCATGATCAGAAAACAAGAACAATCAGAAAATAAGGAGAAATGGGCACCAGGAAAGGCTTAAAAGTTTCATAGAACAAACTGCGAGCTACAGATACATTGGTCTGAAAGAAGAACTGCTACTAATAAACATAAATCTAACGTATGTATGCACACATGCACATATTACTATTGTGTGCTGTCTGCCCTCATGGCTAATGCTGATGCCATCTAATCCAGAGGGCAAAATAGACCTTGAATGCTCACATATAAACTTTCAACTAATGCAGGAAAGCTTTTCTTGCATAAACCCTACTGAATCTCAGCTAGAAAATAAGCAAGAAAATCCTAAGTTCTCAAAAAATTCCATTATTTTTTTCCCAGACAAGTTATTTCTTTGGAGGGTTTACATCCTGACATTACACAATTTCATGTTCTTTTCTCAGTTATTCCCGTATGAATCAGGAGTAGGTTTACTGAAATAAAATCTATACTAAGATATTGTGTAAGGCAGAATGAATGGTTACAAACACAGTGTGCTGCAGTGGCTCCTCTTAGATATATACCTTTTCTAATACCCCTCATATAGTGAAAGGGTACTTTCAAAATTGAAATAAAATAGCTAGGACACAACCAGTTAGTCAGAAGCATAACACAAATAAAGGTAATGATTCAAGACAGCCAGTGTAAGGAAAAAAAAAAAAAATAACCAAAAAGACACAGGCAGCCCAAACAATGAAAAAGCAGCAGCTGCTCAGGACCAGCCAAAAACATTTCAAGTGGCTAATGTCAGGCAGTCACTGCAAAGTGCTGCATCTTTCATTTCCAAATTTGAGATTCCTTTTTGTTTGCATAAACATTTGGAGAGTAATTGTTTCTCCAGCTACAATGCTGATTTACATGTAACAAGGCTATTTATGCACAGTCAGGTATATACATTATTTAGAACTCACTGTGAGCCAGGCAACATTTGCCAGTGATTAGTCTTCTATTGGAGAGGTTTCTGCCGCCAATAAATTTATTGGCATGTAAATTAGGTAACAAACCACAGGGCACAATTAAAAAAAAGAGCAAATAACTTACATAAGTCAAATAACCCACAGGTAAAGTGTACAACGAAATTTGGTCACAATTTTTTCAGTACTCCCATCTACAAAAAGACAAAACTAATATAAAGGGATATTGACTGATGTTCTAATATATTTTGTTTTAGAAATGTAGAATTTTATTAACTTTCAAACTTAATAACTACCATCTGTGAAACCAGAAACTGTCTTTAGTTCAATTAGGATGGACTTGCATGATCCATTTCTTTCTTACCTGGGTTATATCCAGTAGGGGAGTGATTGCTTACGAGCCCTGGTTTAATGCTGTTACAATAATCTTCACAGAATTGGGCTTAAACTGAATTTTTTGGCTTTCATGAAAAAATAATTATAGTTGGTACAGGAAGACAAAATCCAAATAAGCAAATGGTGCCTCAGCAATGCAAGGGACTATGCAGGTGTCTAAATATGGGTGGTGAATTACATTGAAAACATCCAAAAGCCTTCAAGACTTCCACAAAGGATTTGCAGTCATCTTAGAGATAACTGTGTATGCATCTGTGCCCTTTGGGAAAAATAGGTGTAACTCAGGGCAGATACCTTAGGCCATTTAAAATGGTGCTGGAAGTCTGTATTTAGGCATTCATGTGAACTTTGATATACCTTTAGAGACAGAAGAATCTTACATGCTTAAGTATGTCATGAACAGCCTATGCACCCTGCAGATCTAAGAAGCCATAAACAGAGGTGCAAGACAGAAACTCCAGTTTCTGCTCCCTGCCCTGCTACAGCTCCTCTTTGGATGCACAAGGAGAGTGTGCAAACATGACATCTAACAGGTGCATCATGCACTGCAGGGGAATTTGTCTCCTGCAAAGAATAACTATGAAATAAGACCTGAGAAACTCAGAGCCCTTCCAAGTGCCTTGCCATCAGCAGTGCCTCTCACCAACAGTACAGCTCCCTGTGGCGAGAGGCCTGGGCATGGCACACAGCAGCAGTCATTCACTCCCTGCCCCGATTCCCACAGGAGAGCTTCAGCATATTGCAGGAGCGTTAGGACAGTTAGGGAATACAGATTGTGGGAAGGATAGTTATGTTTGATAACTGCTCCATCTAAATCTAGCTAAAATCGCCTGCTGAGGATTGTGTCTTGGAGTTATTCTATAAACCAGAAAATCTGGATAGTGGCACAGAAGCTGGATTTCACTTCACATAGAATGCTTCCATTTCAGACCTGAAGAAGTCACTGTGTGGCATCTGATTTGTTGCTCCATTGATATCCTCCTGTCTAACAGAAGATAAAATTTCTTCTCCAACCTCTTTTTATTCCTTTTCTCACAGAGCTACCTCACCACACCGGCAACATAAAATATCTGCTATGCCAGGTAACAAAAGAGCAAACTCCACAATAATAGGGAGCTTGTAAAGCCTGTTACTGTGGTCAATCAATGCAAGAGAGTGAGAAGGAATCCAAGTGCAGGGTCTTATCCTCTGGCTTCTGAATTTTGCAGTGAAGAAAGCAGCACAAGGAACTAGGAATCTCGATTCAATTTTATTCCTGCCTCTGGCCTCCCTGGTGGCCTCCTCTTCTCTGTGCTTCACTTTGGAAAAAACAACCCTGCTGTCCTTAGTAAAACAGTGTGAAACCCACTGATGAAAGCCACTAGCCTTAGATTTCCATGTTCTACACAAAGACCCCAATTTATCACACTCTTATAGAAATCCAGACAGCAAAAAAATATCCCGACTCAAAACTTCAGACCTTCAAAGTACATGCACTGAAATAGAGGCAGGAGACTCCTCAGCTCTCCAAACCTTCCTATCGCAAATGCAAAAAAGGGGGTAGGTTTTTTAACAAAGGCAAAGTGGCACTATTTCCTCTATGTTTTGTAACACTTTGGGGCTGTTTACTTGCAGATAGGAAACTGATTAAATAGGATTGTTATATTTTACAGCTTTCACTATAGTGCACTGCAATTTTGCTTTATGTTCTTAAGCCACATATACACAATTCAAATTATGGATGTTGCCCTGACATCCTCAGTATAATTGCTTCACAAAAGAAGTGAATGGATTGTCATCAGGCAAAATCAGAAATTCATGTTATGCTGATTAGGTGAGTCATTAAGATAATGTATCTATTAGCATCCATATGAAGAAACAGATGAAGCTGAACTGAATAGTTACAGCTGTGTTGGTACTTTGTATATACACATCACTATGAAAGTAGGTGTGCATGTTTTCTTAAAATACATCTCCCAATTTATTGTTGGGGACAGTGAGAGGCCAACCACCCTTTATTTATAACCCAATTATACTGCTCTTTTATAGTTTTATTGTTTGTTTCTTTGTAATTCAGCTATCTTCAAATGGTTGTGATGTTATAGGAATGTCATTTATGAAACAAAGACATATTTTAAAGAGAACTTGGGTTTGGGGTTTTTTTTTTAGGACTCAGCGAAAGGTATAATCTACTCTTCTCTCTATAAATGTATAAAATATCCCATTTTGAAAATATGTAGATTTATAGGGGCATTTTAAAGACTACTTAATTAACTGCTATTCCATAAAAAGGTGAAATATACTAAGATTTCTGTCAAAATCATGGGGTTTGTAGTATATATTAATTTTACAAGTTCAGTTTGTAGACAGTGAGGTTATCATCTAAATATTAAGTAATTATCTAAAAATATTTATTATTTCTAAACTTGTGAATTAATGAAAAAAGTAAATTAATTTCATAGTTATGATTAATCAGTCTGATTCCTCATGCAATAGCATTTACATAGAAGTTCAATAAATGCATCTTTCTCATCTGAAATTCTTGGGATTTTTTTCTCTCCTATTTACCAACAGAAACTGTGTTTTAGATGATACTTACAATATACCCTTGAAATTCTAACATGAATTCTCTGCAATGTGCACACTTTATGCAGTCCTCCTTATCTTTTTTCCTTAACCTTCATCTGATTTTCAGTGTAAACCTCAGAATTAGAACCTTAATCTTGTGTAATGTTTTAAGCTATCATATATATAGCACTACAATACAAAGCTGTTGGTTTACCTTTAGCCACAGAGCAGGCACTGGGTGTCAGAGATGCTAGAAAAAAGTAAGTAGGAGGAATCACTGGCTAGAATAAGGAGACTACCTGGCTGTGTCATACCTCATGCATTAGAACATCATGCAATAATTCTTGGAGATGTACCAATACTGACACACTTGTTCCCCATATGTCTCTCTGGCTGCTTTTGAAGCACAGGTTTTTTTTCCCCTCTCAGCCTATTTGACCTCTCTATGTTATTATCTTTTTGTTTTCCAGAAATACTGACACATACTAAGTAGTGCCTGGACAAAGACCAGTTCATTCAAATGAGTTCATTTCTTACACATCACCAAAGAAAAACAGACAATCAGTAAACTGACTTTCAGAAAACTCCCAACTCTAGCATGAATATCACCCCAGTTAGCAAGCTGCAAAAGTATTGTGTCCCTTTAGAGAAAGATAACCATGCATTTTCCTCCATGCCCCTGAGATGAGAGGATGTGCTGCACTGCAGAGGAAGAAATAGTTCAAATTGCAAATACATCTTTGGTAAACCATTTGTTATTGGTTTGACCACAGAGGTGGAATGATTGGAGGTCCACTCCTGCAGCACCAGAATATCTTAGGAGGAGGCAGAACAAAAAGAAGCAAACGGTGGGACTTGATTACCTCTGTTTTTCTTGCAACATGAGGAAATACAGTGTAAAAAGCTTTTGTTCTTTCCATAGGAGAAGGTTATGACTGGGAAACTATGAGGCAGATCGAGTGAAAAAAACAACAACTTCAAACAAGAAAACTGGGAATAGAAAGCACTAAATCTCTTTGAAAAAATGTGGAAACTTTCAAAACAAAACATAAAAATCAGTTCAAGAAGCTTCACTATAAAGCTAAAACTTTGACGTGCATGTACCCTCCCTTCCTCTTTCCACATTGTCTCCAGAACTCCTTACACCCCCATCTCCCCCTTTAAAACTCGTGACCAGTGGGCATGTCTCCCACTTCATACCTCATACTCCATTTTCAGAAGCAGGAATAACATATTGCTCAGATATGGTTCCATTAATTAAATCTCATCATAGCTTCTCTTCCCTAACCTTTTAAGGGAAGAACCTCTGTTCTTACTCTTTCACTTTTGTCTTTTGGGTAGGCAAGTAGAGCCCTACAGAGTTTCCTCCCCATCACCCCAAGGAGTAAAGGAAACTCTCCCAAGCAGAGAAAACATCAATAAATCAATTGTGATTGCATTAATACCAGAAGCTATTACTAATATTCTCTAAAACTTGGGTTGCAATAACTGCATTTTTTCCAGTTATTCCTAGCATATTAACAAATAAAAAAAAAATTAATCTCTGAATAGGAGACATTGCAAATTTCAGTACATTTTTCCTTACTTTCTAGCATGCCATGCATTCTCCTAGCTCTGCACTGTTAGCCTTCTTTGTTCAGTAAACTCCATACAGCAAAGAGATCTTTTGCCAGTCTATCAGTAAGATTTGTGAGTGATGAAAATCCATTTAATGTTCATGTCAAGAAATTAAACTGATTATTCACATTTTGTTTACTTGCCAAAGCTTCTATTTGGCAGAATGGTCAAGTAATAGTTGGCACTGTGTAAACACTTTTTTTTTACATTAATATTCATAGTCTATAACAGTCTAGATACTTCAAAGACAAGACAAACACTAGATTTCTACCCTGGAAAGGTGTATGACCTAATTTTCTCTAAGAATCTCTGTTTTTAGAAAACTTAGGGGAGACAGAATCTTTCTTGAGATGGCATTTGCCAAACAATTTTCCTGTACTGACTTCTGATTAACTCTTTTTCGTTGTGAAAGAGCAGATGGCCCAATCAAGTAACTGTATTGCCTTCTTTCGCCAAGTGTAGCCCCATCAAACTTCAGAGCTCTCTATTAGCTTCATTTTCTGTGCATCCTCAATGCTACCTTCCAACAGGAGAGAGTCAACTCTCTATCCGACTTTGTGCCAGCAGAGAAATGCCTGTTCTGGTTTACTCCTGCAGCCTTTTTTTCAGATAGCTACTTAATCTTGCATGGCACTCAATACTCTTTCAGTCTGCTGCTTGCTATAGCTCAGAAAGGAGGAGGTCCATATAATGTTGATTTGCCTTAGCAAGACTCTTTTTTAGCTAGATCCTCCTAGCTCCTTCAAATTTCTGAAGCTATTTCTTCTCTACTAACTTGTAGGTCAGTCATTCTTGGTCATCTCCTAGGATGTATTCTCCTAGGAAGCATTTTTCTATAAGACCTTCCTCTATGGAAAAATGCTTCTCCCTGTCCTTCAGGAAAAAAAAGTTATTCTGAGATTCTTGGGGTTAGAAAGCCAAATAGCCTTCAAGTTACAAGGACAGACATTTACTTGCTCCTATAAGGCAGGAGAATATTTCATTAAAGGGATTAATTCAGATCTGACATTGCAGACTTATGCCACTGATAAACAATGACTGAAATCTTGTTCAGGCTCTAGTGGCAGAAAGTTAAGACATCTAAGATTGTTCATCAAAGCCAGGCAAGACCTTTAAGACAGGAGATTGCAATTAAGTAATGTCACACAACTGTTTCATTACAGAATACAGAGGGAAGAAAATAGGTGAAAATGGAGATAAATCTGACAGTAGAACTGTAAAATCCTGAGCATACATACAACTGTGATTAAGAAGCAGTATTTACCAAGTTACTGATAAATATGTGCTTCAGTTTGCAATTTTGCTCTGGATTAATATTTTTAAATAGACTAATATTTAAACAAAACACCCAGGACAACAGGTATTATGACAAACAGAACTAGGACAATATAAAAAACATATATAATTGTACCAGGACCCTTTCTTCAATATTGCAGTTGAGTTCTTGAGTACCTCTGCTATTTTGTGTGTGTTATTGGTGGAATTCTAATACAGGAAAAAGTAATAAAAAAACAGGTAGCTCTTCTGTCCTGCCTGAGTACAGTCAAAAGTTTTTTTGTATGGCCTTATATGATGGTGATATTTTTGATTAAGGCCTTTTTATTTCCCCTTAGTCTATGACACACTCGTGAACAGACAATGTGCATGGATGGGATATAGCTGTAAGTTTTCTCTCAATATGTACTACACTTTGTTCTTTTCTATTCTCTTAGCTTTATTTATGACAGAAAAATGTTCTCATTTACACAGCCTGCAAGCAATTTTGAAATCTAACTATCAAGACTTAAATTCATTTTTAGACACTCAAAATGGAATGTGGTTTTCAAAGATAAAAAGCCTTCATGGCTTTGTCTGCAAGAAATAATTTTACAACACACAGTAACAAACTCGCTGAGGCTCTCCAAAACTTATATTTTCAATAAATCCTTTTTAAACATATAAAGACAGATATATTCAAATACTTGAAAGAGACATATTTTACTTGAGCCGACTGAGTTTAATCTTTATTTTTGCCTACCATGGAAATTGACAATAAGCTGAAATATCAAAAATTACCATGAACAAAAATTTCAAGTGGAAAATTACTCAGGATAATACAAATATTTACTAGTGGTCATTCTGCAGTGTTATGTTTTCAAGTTTAGATATTTTTACTGTTTTATTCCAAAGTGAAAAGAAACCTGATATGGAATAGTAATTCGGAAACATCTCTAAAATTATCACAACAAATATGTTTTATACTGAAAAAAATTATTCAAATAAAAATTTCCCAAACAAAAGTTTGGTTTCAATGAACTGGTATTTCATTGTGCAAACACTTTTTTCTCCCAGTAGAAGAACAAACCTCTTACTGAACATATCAGGTTTACAAATCTGTGAAAATTTCTTAATCCATCTATGTCCCAGTGTGCCACCTCCATTCATTCGTGAAAATGTAGATATTGATTTCTTTTGCCAAAACAATACTACATTTTTCTTGCTATGTTAATCTATTCATAAATGCTAGCTTCTTCTACTGAAATAAGTTTTAGTGTGCAAAAATATATTCCCTAGAAAACACCACGCTTAGCAGACTCAAGACCAATCTGAATTTCAATATGAATGGTACAAAGAGACAATCCATAGTATGTTCATTCTAAAGAGACAAGCAAGAGACTTACACTGGCTGCTATTTTGTAAGAAAAAAGATTAACCCATCACTAATGAGTGGGCCAGGTAACAAAAAGCAAACATAAATATTTTATAAGACTTGCTTGAAAGGGTTGTTGTCTTATTTTTTTAGTGTGTGTTTTGGTTGTTTGTTTTTTCCTTTCTTCATGTACTCTTTATCTCTGTATTTCATAGTTAAAGTTTCTAAGTGTTGACCCTACCCCTTCCCCAGTAGATAACTGTCACAGTATTGCTCACAAGCATTCCACAGGCAGTTATTGCATAACCAAAGACATGTAGCATCAAGACACTTTTACTTTGGCAAAGAAGCTTAGCTCAGCATGGTCACACCATATTGAGCATGCTGTCAGATAAAACTGGAAGCACAGGAAGAGTATTTTACTATGTATAGTACTGAAGGTAGGTGAGTAAGAAAAAGGCTTTCCTTGTCTCTCGAGCCAAATTACAATAGATGTAATGGTGAGAATATATCTTGAATAATGAGTTCAGTTTTGGCCACTCACTACACAAAAAACAATGAGTTGCTGGAATGAGTCCAAAGATGGACAATGAAGCTGGATAAAATCTATCATTTCTAAGTTCTGCCCTAAAAGTAGGGGTATAATGGGGAAAGAAAGATGGTTTTGTGAATCTTGAAATACATGAGAAAATAAAAGATTTTATTTTAGGGGCCTTTCACCTAGAAATGCCACTCTTCCCCCAGAACATTTACAGTTTGTTAGACTGCAACTTGGTCCATTCCAATTCTCAACTTTCTGTCAGCAGAGTGCAAAATGCTTGCTTCTCATGCACACTTTGCTTTAAAGTCACCCACAACTGCAAGACAATACACTATTATAGCAGTGCCAGCCCTGTAAGACATTTAAGGGCATCCAGGCAAAAAAGCGAAAATGTAGAACTATCCCTTTTTTCGTTCCAGGCCTGTAAGACATTTAAGGGCATCCAGGCAAAAATTATGACACTGTCATGGCTAGGAAAGAGAACAGCATTTCTTTTAACTAGGTGTTAGCATTCTGTAATGTTGTATTATTCAGATATAATTTTTAATGTTCTCAAACCTCCTTTTCATAGAAGTATCTATTAAAACAAAGGTCTCCAAACTCCAGCATGATACTTGTCCTTTGTAAAACAATTTTAGAGTTAAAATTATAAGACAGGAAGAATGCATAGGAAAATTATTCTTTTGAAAACAAGTTATTCTCCTACCATACTAGTCCACATTTTATTAAACTATATATTTTAAGGAGTATCAACATGTCTCTCTGGGGAAATTATATTAAAATGTGTAAGAAATGCAAGGAAACTTTGTATAAATATAATTCTTTTCCAGTTTTAAAATAATGCAGCTCCTTACTTATATCTTCTTAATGTGGCATTAATGAATTCAGTTCCCAGTGGATGTTACCTATTTGATTCGAATCCTTTATTATACTTTTTGAAGTTTTTTATCAATCTTAAACACAAGTTCCTTCCAGAGCAGATTGTCTTTCCTGGCCAAAACCAATATATTCTTCTCTTCCTACACCTTTTCACAACTCCATTTAGTGAATCCAGAGAATTTTCATATTCCTCATACTGTTAAGATTCAAAGGTTACTTAGAGCAGTGTACTCAGAGTCGTGGTCAGGACAGCAGAGGGGATCCCCTAGCAAGGACCAAAGAAATTACGTCCTTCAACTTGACAATCAGGCAAAAACCTTCCTGTAAGATCTGAAACCTCTCAAATTATTGTGACACATAAGCCTTCTCATGAGAGCCATTTTTAAAACTTCAAATTATAATGGCTAAACTATACACATGAGCACTCGAAAAAACTGCTATCACATTATCAAGGACTTGCCTGGGATTGAATCAAGCTCATGGGACAATTCCATGCATTGGTTCTCTGGTGAGGTTTTCACGACATTCAACAGCTCTCTGTAATTGCAAATGCCCTCCTCTGGTATTCTGAAACTGAAGCAGATGCATTTCTTCTTTTCCTGCTAAAAGCCTTTAACAGAAAATGGAATAATTCAGTTCAGCTCAAAATAAAAAATATTTTTTTTTAAATAGTTTTTAAGCTAAAACCAACAGTATGACAAAGAAAAACATTCTAGATGTCTCACCTAATGAAATTATGAGGAAAAAAATGCAGGATAGCTTTTACAGAGTTTACTTTTCCAGGTTAATGCTCAACCAAAATTTGCAAATTACCTGCTATGGCAAGAAATTCCCTAGTCTCCAGTAAGGGGTTTTTTTTTGTTGTTTGTTTTTTGTTGGTTGTTTGTTGTTTGTTTTTTTTCCTGAGCATATTTATTTACCTAACTTTTCTGTATTTACAGACTGTAAAGGAATATTTGACACCAAAGAGCTCACCTCACTTTTTCCTGAAAAAAAATTTACTATCCTGACACGCTAAAGGCAACAATAATTACTCTGTATTACAATCTGAAGTGGTAAAACTCCATCTTAAATGCTAGTATCTAACACATGCCTTCCAACCATGACCAGCCCTGCTTGTCACCAATGGAGAATTAGAGGCCATTAGTTACTGCTATTGATCACATGCCAGCTTATGAAGCTACTTAAATCTGGAAACCTCTTTCCTAACCCTGAGTTTGTCATAATTCACTTGACAAAAATTGATAACATTACTGAAATTTATTTTATAAAATCACATAATGCACAATTTTTCTTACATTGTATCAATGTAACATGGTATAATCCAATTCCAGAATGTATCAATAACTGTCATGGATAATCTATTAACAAGAACCAAAAAAAATTGTACATCTCAGTTTCATTCAGCTCTTATTAACATTTTCCATTGACATGTAGCAAAGAGAAGAGGCATCCAGACGTGTAAAGTGCTGGATTGCTTCTGCTCAGCCTCAGAAAGGCCTAGGAAGCACTGACAGAAGGGCACAGAAGAGCTGGAGGGATCTAGTGAAGAAAGGCAAACAACTGGAAGAGTACAGAAGGACAAAACAGAAGAAATTGGGCTAATCATCCTAAAGGAGGAAAAACTTTGGGCAAATGCCAATAGCTTTCACATTACAAAAAAAAAAATGAAAGTGTATTGTATTGAGAATGACATGCATTACTAGTTATAACTCCCCATTTTGACACAGACTGAAATAATTTCTTTCTAGTGAATATTATAAACAGTCCATGGTGATCAGTGCCACCAATGGTGAGTAATCTGAACTGGGAAAGACATAGATTTAAAACTGGATAACACTTCCGAGTGATAAAAGTTAAGTCTTTACTTTAAAATACTAGAATATTGATTGAGAAAAAAATTGCTGACTCTGTCTTGGAGGATCTTTTAAAACAGACATGTTTGCTAGAAATTATATGGATACAAAAGAGTATCCCCTAGGCAGGGGAATAGACCAAGTAAATTTTCAGTGTCCATTTGCCTCCTTAGTTTTAGCAGCAAAGATATTTAAAATTCATATCAGATTTTCCTAAGCCTAGTCATTCCCTCTTGCTAAATTAGGTACAACTTACAGCCAGTTTTTTTGTTTGTTTTTTTTTAACTTCAGTGCCTAATTTTAAGCTCCTACACTAATAATGAGTCAACTAAACAAAATGTTTGACTCAAAAGTGCTCCAATATCCATGAACTCTTTCAGGACCTTATGCAGTACTACGTTCTTCCCATATTCCACAAACATATTCATGAAAGCAAGGACAGTGCCCCAACAGGTCAACCTTAAACCATGGTTCATGATCAGAATTGAATCATATGTCAAACCACTGCTGTAATTTCCATGTTGCAGAATTTTTTAGATATTATCTTTCCTTTCACTGACTTCTTCACTGAATGAGTAAAGTTCAACTAAAGTCATCTAGCTACTTGTAGTTCCTCTGTTAAGAAGCAAGTGAAAGCTTCTTCCAAAATCAGGGTGGGAATCCACACTCACTTTTTCACAGGAATATAAATGGAAGTTTCCCAGTTCCTCCTGTTTATTGCAGAGTGTCTTTAAAAGGAAATAAATTTTAACCTAAGAAATTGCATTTTTAAGAGACGAATCCTGAAGCTTCTCTAGACCCTAACAATTCACCTTACCTTACTGTGTTTTGTTTTTATAGTTTGCCTAAAGGAGAAGACCTACTTACAAAGACTAACTATATCTGACCCTCAGGAGACAGATATGCCTTCAAAAAAGATTTTAATTAAGAGATGGGTAGTGTCTCATACGGGGAATAGAGAGAATTTTCAAACTTACAGGAAAGGACAGAAACAACTCTTAGGCCAGAGTAGAAAAAAAAAACACACACCAAAGACTGAAGAGTAAAGCTTAAGTAGAAAAACAGAGGAGATAAAGGAGAAGAAGACAAGAAGGTCAAAGTTCATATGATGCCACCAATAAAAATGCTCAAAAGGCACAACTCAAACCACTTTACAAAGCTATATTTTTAATGGAGATTTTCTTGCTAGTGATTACTGTTTGCTAAGAAGTTTGGCGGGAGAAAGAAAATGTAGAAGTTGGAAAAGGACAGGCAAACTGATTAATCAGATTGTGTCATGGTTGAGATTAGATGTCAGAAAAACCAACCATGCCAATGAGGAAACGAAGATCAGAAGGCTTTATTGAAAAAAACTGCGCCTGGCTTTTCCATTGCTGAAGATAAGGCACACCTAGGAAACCTGAATCTCAGAACTATCAAACTTTTAAAACTTTTATTTTTTAAGTAACATTACATGTTCCTAGTTCAAGCTTTCCTTTACATTTGTATATGTCACCATTTGACTCAGATCTGACAACAATGCTCTCAATCCCCTCCCCCTCCCACCCAGGTAGGGAAGGAGAGAGAGAAGAAGAGAGAGACTTGGATGGATTCAAAACTAAACTACACAGCTTTAATTAAAACACTAATGATATAAGAGAATATATACAATTATGTACAGATATGTTCAGATATGTGCAAGAGCCTCTCGCCTCCCCCCATCCCCAGCAACTCCCACAGCACTTCCCTCAGATCGAACAGTCCCGAGAGATTCTGGAGCTGCTGGAGAAAGCACAGAGTGATGAGGGTCAGGAAAGCTCGAGCCTGGGGGTCGAATGTGATGGATGGACAGAGTCTTCCCCACATGCCGGCCATGGATGGAAGAGAAAGGAAAAAGGAGCAGTAAAAAGGAAAATTGGCTTAATCCTGGTTCAAACCAGGACAGTACAATATATTTCAGCCAAGGAATTGAAAGAGGAAGTGGCATATGGATAAGCAGCACCTAAGCTTCCTGATAGCTCAATATCAAGAAGATTTTGAAGCCACTGATTCCAGAAAGCCTGAATTTGAGCATGGAGGCAAGTTTATTCACATTCCAAAAGTGTCTGGATTCCTATCTTTAAAATGAAAAAAACACCTCATCTGAGAATTTTTATCAATTATACTACTTTTCAGCAGTGGTTTTAAAGGAAGTGGCTAACAATAATGCAAAAAATCTGGTCAAAAAAAAGACACTTCCCTCCTGTATGCAAAGTAATCCTGGATCAGGATTTATCATTTGAGGGGAGAGTGTTCACCAAAACTGACCCATTCCCTTTATACAGTTTGTAGCTTTCTGCTAAAACCTTTGCTTTACATGAATTCTTCACTGCTTATGAAAGAGCATATATGTATGTGTGCACTGAATTTATTGCTTACAGAAGAGTTGATATTTATAAGATAAAAGTATTAATTCTTGAGATTAAAAGGTGAGATAGTTTTTCCTATAAAGGTCATTTAATGACTAAGCAATGCTGACCTAGAAAGATCTTATCTTGGAACAAATTGTTGCTTTAGCCCTGGACTTTTTCCAACAATTTATTTTTACCTGCCTAATATACTCCTTTGAATTTGGTATCTCAGCTAGATTAAGTTTTTATGAAGAGTAATCATCATCTGTGAATCTCCTTTACTCATTTCCTTCTAATAATAAAATTAAGTAACAGTATGTTTAAAAACCCAACCCAGCCTTATGCAAAAGCAGTTTAAGGATTTCAGGGAAAAAATATTCCAGTTCAGCTCAGGATAAGCTAAGAATGAATCAGCTACAAAGGAAGAATGAATCCTTTGGGTACTAAAGGAGCATTGGATTTGAACCAACAGCCTCAGCTTGTCTGCAAAGTAATATCACCCTGCCGTTTGTTTAAAAAAATAAATGAAGTTGAAAAAAAGACAATTAATTGTTTTCTTCAATAAAAGAACTCTAGCCAAAATGTTATATTTGTGAAAAAACAATACAGGCAAATCTGGAGGCATTTTTGGAGATTTTGGAGACACTGACAATATCTGTCTATATTTTTCCTATGAGTAGTAAAGATATACAGAAATACACTCAGGATTAAAAGTAATTGTTTGCAGTGTAACACATCCCAGTCTCTCACATTTATCATAGTGTGAAATAAAGTACTGCATGCAGTGCCTCACAGCAATTCAAATTCTTATTTGATGAAAACCATCAGCTTGGTTACAAAAACAACACATAGGAATAACGGACAGAAATCTTTGTATGTATCACATTAGTACTCACAAGCCTTAGCAATTTAGTCTTTTTCAGTCAAGTCAAGTGAGTTCCCCCACAACAGGCATGAGAAAAGGAAATAAATAGAATTATCTCATATGGGACGTGCAGTCCACAGGTTAAAATTAAAAACTTGGATGGATCCTGAAAAAAAAATAAAATAGAAAGAGCAAATGGTCAGACTTGAGATTCAAGTAATAAACAGGCATAGCAAATCATCTGCCTCTCCTGTGTTTGTAGGCATCCTAGCAAACCTGAACACTGAGGAGTGATTTCCAGTTGACAGCTCTATAATGCAACTTAGCATCAGGAAACAACAAAGTGTGATATGTGTATCTGTGAAACATAATAAAATACTCACTTGGCTAACATCACAGTGATGATGGCAGGTACCAAAGCCCAATTTTGTAGCCAATTTGGGCACAGGGCACAAGAATCTTTGGCATTGGCTCCCATGACTGTGAAAGCTACCATTTCTTGATAGAGGAACAAAGTGATGAGTAATCAATACCCTGGAAGCAGAGGAAAATACGGTACATGAAGAACACTAAAACTTGCTTTTCAATAACTTCAGCTGCTCTGGAGGGTGTATTTCCTGATGTCTTTTCTTCTTTATGTAAGTAAAGTTTTCCAGACTTCATCCAGACTTGGCTGGTTAGGGACCCTGATCCATAAATGTTCCTGCCTCAAATGGTCTCACACAGAAACTTTTTACATTCTTCAGGCCCCAGGAAGGACCTCTTTCAAGGGAAGGCCAATGAGCAGTAAGTCAAACATAGAGTGAAATCAAATGAAGTGGGGTTTAACAAAGCCCTGAGGCTAATATGCTAGCTCATGTATTCTGTATTTTCCCTAGACTCAGAAAAGAAGGAACAGAGAAATCATGTGTCATTTCATTATATAGCATCTCCTATAACAGAAATCCTTCCCTTCCTCTTTGTTTTGCTTTGTTTTTTCCCTTTCCCTCAAATTAAATTAAAAATCCTACAGAGCTGTACGAGTCTTTTTGCCATTTATTCTGGGCATGAAGCTGCCTAGTATCCCAGCCATCACTAAAACCTAATCTGTCAGAGAATAAAGCACAGGAGACAGCCTTTAGGCCCATAAAGTAATATTTTTTTCTTTTCAGTTACCATTGGTATAGAAAATTACACAGCTGTGGGGCTTCTCACTGAAGACCTCAAAGCTCTTTACATATAAAAGGGAATTAAATCCTCATAACTACCTCCCATTTTATCCTCCAGTACATAGGAGAGGAGATTCATTATACCTTTCCCTTAATTTGCTGCTCAAGGATAGTGTCTTTTTTGCCTGAGGCAATCTAGCGAGACTGCAAAGTACTGATCTAAAAATGCTGTGCAGAGCACAGACAAGATTATTCAGAGCAGGCATACAGAGAGGAAAAGACAGTAGATTCTCCTAATGAAGATACCTGGAAAATGCTGTACTGGATAAAAAAAAAACGGACTCTGCAAAGTTCCTTTGGCCTCTGTGAAACAACATTGCCACAGACTTTCAAGTTCTGCAAACATCATGACTTTGCAGGTTCTGATCCATGGATGTATCATCTCCTTTTCAACACTGAAATCCTTTTCACTCTAGGGTGATCAGGTATCAAATACTTTCAGCATTTCAAAGCTACAGGTGAAAAGCTACTAATTCACTGGTAATGACAAGAAGTGGGTTTGCATGTGAAGACTCCCAGACCTTTCCATTGTAGATATGTATGTAACAAACATGTGCCTAACACTTTCTCTAAGGTATTTATATATATGATGAGTCTTTATTGACAGTCTCCATCACTTTTCATAACGCAAAAACCTCTCCCTGGAAACACTTCCAAATCCTCAGATACAGATATATGGAAGAAATTTCAAAGGAAAATAAAAGTTTCATAGTCTGATAAAACTGACTAAACTTCAGGACCACATCCTTTACTCCAGGTGCAGTAAAGTCCATTCCACAAGTAGAATTGTGAAATGATAAAATCATAAGGAAACACTGATTCATTGAGCCTGAAGAGTCTTTAAACATTTTAAGGTGAGCGAATTTCCTGAGATTTCATAGATTTTGGGGATAATTTTTCTTGCTTTTCTGGTACACCGTCCCTGGATTGTAAAAGCACAGAAGCTTAGTGTTCGAAGCTGTACACCAGGTGAGCTGAGAGGCAAAGTGTTCCACAGGAGTTGTTCAATAAATGTATCAGGTCAAGATGACACTGATGTCTTGTGGTTATTATTCAATGTCACTGATCAATCTCAATTTTTTTCTCAAAAACATTAATTCATTTTCTAATAAGCATTTCTATGATATAAACTTCACTGTATGGTAAAAATAAATTTGATTTTAAAATTACCAAACTTTATTGTTATCTGGCCCTATCCACTACCATTTCTCTGTGTATTTCTGTACAGTGATGTTTTTAGCAGAGGTTCAGCCCATAAAATTCCTAGTAGTTCTAAAACTTATGAAAACTGAGTACTTTTTCTTATAAAATATGACATAGCAAAATTAAATCTGAAGACCCTAATCATGTGTACACCCTCAGCAAAATTTGCTGGAAATGTAAACAAGCATTTTCCTCTTTAAGCTCTGGGTTAAGAAAGAACTAAAGCTCATGCTTATTTTCACCTATATACAGGAAAGCATTTAATAAGGCTCTAACTTCCAATATTTTAAAAGGCTTGGAGAACATAACTTATTATAGTGATAGTCTTACATTCTCTCCCTACCGGAAAAGTTTCCCTCAATCAGACAATCACTCTGAAAAGTTAAGGTTTTTTGATATAAAAGATTTAACTTTTAGAGAACCTCAGTAGCTTCCCCCAGGTTGTTTTCAGAGTAGTTTTTATAAACTTCTCTAAATTAAGTAGGCTTACTGTAGTTATGTTGTCTGCCTGTGTAACTACAACAGGCTTTTGCTCCCTCATATATATATATACAGAGGACACTACAGTTCTATGTAATGTGAATTACCATTTACTCTTTCTTGCTTGTGAATAATTTATGGTGTGCCCTTGTCCTGGTTTTAGCCAGCATAGAAGAGATCTTCTTTCCAGTAATTTTACTTTTCGCTTAAGTTAGTCTAAGTGGCTGCATTTGCTGAAATTAATGGCATGTTTTTCGGTCAGTGTCTGCTTCTAAGACTGATGACACTCAATATTTATCATTACTGCTGGAGAATGGAATGCAGAACCAAGGCCACGGTTTGGTTCTGAAAATCATCTTATGCTCTGGAATCAGAAGGGAGTAAAGAGGTCACAAATTGCAACCCTCCTTTGGGGAGAAGCAGACTAGACAGGTGACCAAAATTGATCAAACTAAATATTCGATCCCATATATATCATACTGGCTGTAAATTTGAGGGATCACAAAGGTCAAGCTCGTGTCCTCCATGGCTGGTATCCTGGGAAGATTCCATCCATTCATCTGCCTTTGATCCAGATCCACATGTTCCTGAATCTCTGCAATTCTGCATCCAGCTCCCATCTGCTGCAGACTCCAAGAGTGGGACTTGGGAATTTCTCAGGGCCTGTCCTGAAGCCTTGGTGGTGATGTGAGCATTACTGGAGGTTGGAATGGGAGCAATAGTGCTTTTGTTCATATTTGAATATATTTTGTTCTTTTCATCATTACTGTTTCATTAAAGCTGTGTAGTTTAGATTCCAACCCAAAAGTCTCACTCCTTTATTCCCTCCTCTCCCTTCCCTACATGGGGAAAGAGGGGGGTTAGTAGAGAGCACCTGTCATTTGTTTAATTGCTGGCCCAGTATTAAACTATAACAGCCCTTTATCTCCTCTCTCCGTTTACGAGCAGCAACTAGAGAGACACAGGAAAACCCCATTCATAGGATAGTAATGATTGTATTGTTTGCAATAAAGAAATTCCATTTGTGGTTCTGTGAACATATGGCGAGAAGAAAACTGAACCATGAGGTGTTTTACCAGAATTACGTAGTAAACCCATCACATGTAGCAAGGGACAAAACAATCTCACATTGCTGCACATTCACAACCTACAAAACTTCTGAAAATCAAGTTGTTAGTCGTGATGCTCACAGGACAGTTGTTTAGTACTGATTCTAACACACCTTCACTCTTATTGTTATCACTGCAATAGAGGTAGTAGCTGGCGTGACTACAATCTGCCTGTGAGATCCAAAAAACCACTTCAGCACAGCCCTCATGTTAATTTACTTTAAATGTTTAAAATTAAATTTATGCATATATGTTTTTCCTGGAGTGGAAGAATATTTTTTAACATGAGTATACTTAGGTACTTATAGAGGAGTGAATCTCAGCTTTACAAAATCTATCAAGTTTAAATATTTTTTAAATTGTACATAGATGTTAAAAGTATCCACCCAGCATAGGCCTGACATTGATTTTTAAAAGCTATAAATAGGTTACACTTAAAAAATGAAAGGCTACTTGCAAAACTTTGCATAGGTGGCTTTCCATTGAAATATATATGTAGAAAGCTAAAACAAATAAATCAAAGCAAGAATACTTCAGGCTGTATTACTAATCATTGACTTTTAGGGTGTTTTAGAAGTTCTTTATTGTATATGTGTGTGACGGAAGGATATAGACTTCATTCACATAAAATGTTTGCCTTTTAAAGACCCCATTTAATCTATTATCTTCTAATGACACATGCTGAACAAAGTCCCTCTGTACTGTACCACGTCGATTCAGTGCAACAGGCCAGCTTTACACAATGACAAGGGCCTTACAGTTATAGGCTGATGAAGACCAAAATATTTTAATCTGAACCTTTTTTCCCCTCGTCCTCCAAGAGTTACAGCTCCCTTATTCACAATTCCTCTTTGAAAACCTACAACAAAAACAGGGTCTGCGCTTCATAACTTGGTTTTATCTACTGATGGAAACCGCCAAAATCAGCTTACGGTGAGGATCCATGTTATACCTGTTTGGCTGAAGGATTGCTGAGTATCTTTTTAACTCGTCCCAAAATGCTCAGATTTCATTATTTGTTATATTGCTTCATATCCCTCAATAGCTGTTTTTATCTATATAATTTTCCTATCCAGTTGATATACATGGGCTTGAATACCTTGGCTTACTCCTCTAGAATAATTCCCAGAGATTCACTTTCTGTTCACCATGACCTGCATCTTACATAGATATCTTGGGGAACCCATCCCACATGGTGAAGGAGGAAAGAAAACCATCCATGCAAGCATGAAGCACTCACCAGCCCTCCAGTTTCTACCCCAACAATTTGCTAGTTGCAACCATGATGCAAACATTAAAAGAGAAAAAACTTCACTTTTATAGTGAAGAAAAACATGTAGTGTTAATGCAAACACATAGTGGTGCTGGTTTGAGCCAGGATGAAGCCAATTTTCTTTTTACTGATTTTTTTTGCTTCTTTTAAGCACACAGTTTTCCAGCTAGTGGACTGGTAATGCTGGAATATTTATGTTTCTGCTGAGACACCAAGGACACTTTGCTCTGCTTTGGGTACTAAAGGAGCAGAGGGTCATATCTGCAACCCTCCCATAGGGAGAAGTGGACTAGACAGATGGGAAACCTGTCCAAAGACAGTATTCCATCCCATAATCTCTATGTAGCTCTCAGTATAAATCAGTCAAGTCCTTCCTGTTTCTTCTTCTCTTCCATCCATGGCTGGTATTCAGGGAGGACTCCATCTCTTTGATCCCTAGGCCCATGCATTCCTGACCCTCACAGCTCTCCCCTCAGCTCCCGTCTGCTCTGCTGCTCTCTCCAGCAGCTCCGGGACATTTCAGAACTGCTCACAGCTCAGGAGATGCTGGGCAAGTTGCTGGGGGCGGGAGGAGTCAATAGGCCTTCACAAATTCCTTAACACATTTGTATATAATTGTACATATTTTCTTTCATCATTATTATTTAATTAAAGGTGTTTAATTTAGCTTTCAGTCTGGAAGGTCTCGCTCCTTATTATTTCTCTCCTTTTCCCACCTGGGTGGGAGGAAAAGGGAATTGATAGCATTATTGTCACTGGTTTAATCACCAATTCTGAGCCAAACTGTGACATACAGAAATATTCAGTACAATCAGTTGTGGAAGGATAAAGTTATTTTATTTTAAAACAAAACCAGTTTTGCTCACAAGGCCGTGCCCTCATATGCACTGAGATGCTTATGTCCAGGTAGTCTGTTTAGTATTCAGAGACAAGAAATACATACTGAGTGATTTGACCAGAATTTCTCGTGATGACATAGGAGCGCTAGGAGCTCTAATTATTGAGTCCTCAACACATCTTCTTTTTCCTTAGGCAGGAGACTGTGTGCTGGTTTTTATCTATTAATGGCTAAGAAAATCTGTGTATCTGTCCCGTTCAACTTTTGTGAATGTAGTTTAGTCTCCCAATTTGTGTATGTTAGGTCTCCAACTCTGTTCTCTTTATTTTTGCCTTTATTTTCTTAATGGCTTGAGTCTAGTCTAGTCTAGAATTACCCCAGCAGAGAAAGCCTTGAGAGGGGCTGGTGGTTGCAGAAGAAACTGAAAGGGGAACTGGATCCAGTGTATTCCCAAGAAGCAAAGAAATTCTGAGGGGAAAATAGTATGTCTGTGCACACAGGACCCTTGCTGATCACAGGAATAGAAGGGTATTAGAAAAAGCCCATTTAATGTATGTCACTTGTTCTAGGTTTGTTTCTTACCAGTAACACTAACTTGTGTTTGACTTTTTAATCACAGATTTAGCTGAGGAGAAATTAAGAAGGAAAGCTAATATTTATTATTATTGTAGTCAAACAAACATGAAATGTTTGGTAATAGTATACTAACCCTTTTATATTTAAAAACATTTTACCTAGAATGACAAGATGATAATGAGACATTCAACATATCATCTTGACTGCTACTCTGAGGTTGCCTTACTTAACAGATACATTCTCACAAATGCATTCATTTACAAATAAATATGTTGATCTTTTCTGCCAAATGTTCTGCGTCATGGTTTCATTCTTTAAACATGCATTATTTGCATGAATTTTTCCTAGTGTACCAACATTTTTTGGACCTCAGTGATCTAATAAACAGTATACAATTTCTAGCAGCTCAATCTCAGAAGCGGTTTATCTTCATCTCCCAATCTTACAAAATCTAACAAATTCCAATCTCCGAAATTAGCATGTCTTCCTGCCTTACTGTTTTGCCACCCAGTGTTTTAAATTAATGCCTTATTCTGCACTAAAAAAATGTAATCACATGTATATTTCTACTCCATTTTCATGATGTCAATGACCAAAGGTCTTGAATAGACAGGAATTGCACCTTTGCGACTTCTTTCCACTTGCTCTGCAACATTCTTAAGAAAACTTCATATTACAAACAAGATTAAACTTCTGTATGCTCTGGGTGAGAAACCTGTGACAATATCAACCATTAGTAGAGGAGCTATGTACGTATATATCCATGTAAATACCCATCACAAATTAATCTCTTATATTTTATAGAATGCTCAGGTAAAAAAAAACATAATCATAATCCCACAAATATTCTGCATCATTATTAAAAGTGTCATATTTTTCTGTTTTGACTGCCATCAAGTACATGCTCTCTAGCATTGAAAACCTCTGCCTGCAAAAAATACCCTTCTCACAATTTTCTTAAAAATTAGGCAAACGTTATGAGATCCATGCTATTCAAACAATTGAACTAGTTTGTCTGATGCATCTGCTTTTTTTGCAAGTATATAGAATCCATAATGTGAAGATAATTGCATGTTCCTGAAAAACACAGATGTGTAGTAGGAGAAATGCATATGCAGTGCCATTCACACAGGATATGAATCAGGTAAAGGTATTTTTTAAGCTGCACCAGGCTATAAATGATTTAAGATATAACATATTACTGCCAGACACCTACAGATAATATAATTGCACAACACAGAGTAAGCTCAGCTTCCTGCAATATTTGTCTGTGGCATGCACCTTACAGATAATTAGTTTTCCTTTATCATCTCAAAAGAGTCCTCGCTTGACAGTTGTGATTATTAAGTACTGTTTTTGATTAGTGACAGGCATTTGCTCCTTTGTTTTGTTGCCAGGCTTGCCATCAGGAGGTAGCTATAATCCTGAAATGGAGTGCTATAGTAAAAATTAAATAACAAAAATATCAATTAATCACCCTAAACACTGGGAATTTTACAAAAAGTTAGTGATAATGCAGATGTTTTCATTTGTTACCAATAGAGGGTTTAATAAGATTTTAATTGAGCAAGAGAGTATACGCCTTTTGACAGGATACAGCAGGATAAAGCACTATTTAAGAGATCATTAACTTCACACTTAATATCTCTTTTAACTATTAACAGTGCAAAATATACTGTCTTACAAGTCTGTGTGTTATGCTTTTTTTTTTTTATAAAACATTTACATTTCCTCATCAAATAGAAGAAGTTCTCTATAAAACTGATAAGTATTTGCAACATCACAGCAACAACTGGTTTACTGGTTGTTATGAAATAATAAAAGATTAAGCTTCTTCTAATTAGGAGAGACATATAACTAATGTTAGAACTAAGAAATTACCCCCTGCCACGCACTTATTGTTTTGTAAGAAAATCCGCTAGAATTGGGACAAGCTCATCACTTCCAATAACACAACACCTCCCTTGAAATCAACACATCCTCATGTGCTCCTTAGAATCCCTGCAAAAAAGAGCTTCTACAGTGGTGCCCTGTGATAGGACAAGGGGAAGCGACACTGAGTTACAACACAAGAAGTTGCACCTCAACAAGAGGAAAAACTTCTTTACAGTGAGGTCACAGAGCACTGGAACAGGCTGCCCAGAGAGGCTGTGGAGTCTCCTCCTCTAGAGGCTTTCAAGATCTGTCTGGACACGTTCCTGTGTGATCTGCCCGAGATGTTCCTGCTGCAGGAGGGCAGTAGGACTTGATGATCTTCAGACATCTCTTCCAACCCCTATGATTCTGATATATCCCTTCCAACCAGAACAGACTACAGGTGCATTTTGTAGAAGACAACTAAAAAAAAGGGTGGGATACAATTAGCCCTGGATCATGTTTTCTTAGAGAAAAGACAGGTAAGCTTTCAACTACTATTCATAGCAGGGATGCCTTACTACTAAGGTCTTCTTGGTTGCTCACAAAGGAACAGTTTTTCAGTTATATAAGGTAACTCCTTCAAGTGTTTTGCACTGGAACCGTGGTATATATTTAACCCACAGATCTTTTTGTTTTGCTTTACTTTATCTTGATTAAGGAAAAAGTTCGCAAGACTTCAAGACTGACATTGACAACCTCACGCTGTATTCCAAGGCTGTAGTCCAGATGTTCTGATTGAAATTTAAACACAGTAATGTGCAGGAATATGATTCTCTTGTGACAAATCATGTAAAACCAGTAAAGGAAGATGAAAGCTGAAAATTTTCATGGCCCTTGATTTTTTAAATCAATGGGATTGCTTTTCCACCCAAAAGTAAGAACAAACAGATGACAGGATTCAAAACAAATCCAAATTATAACAGAATTATTTCCTTTGTTCAGTTAAAAATACAAGTGCATGAGTTTACATCACCTGGTACTGAGTTTTGTGATGAAACTGCATTAAAAAAAAACAACTTATATGTGTGACTCTCTAAAGGGCTTAGCTTTCAAATACTACAGCAATTAAATATTCAGGACAGCATGTACATACTGGTTAGCTTCCACCACTCCTGTAGATCTAGGATTATAGTACTGCCAAATTACATGTTCAATTTCTTGTTAAAATTACAGTAACAACTTAATTCCCAGGCTCCATTTCTTGAATTTCCTGTTATTTTCATATTCTGTACAAGATTCTTAGAAAAAGAAATGTTAACAATAATATTTCACAATATCTATATTGACAAGGAACATTATGCAAATTTAAATCTATGTAATATCAAGTAATAGACTGCCTTTTTTAAGAACCTTTAAGATCCTTTCCATTTTGAGAGGAAAAAAGAAAAATGAAAAACCCAAGAACAATACTTTAAAGTAAGGAGTAAATGTCCCGTAAAAAACATCAGATATAGAAAAACCAACAGTAACCATTTTTTATTCTTGCTAGTGTAATTATCTCAAAGAGGGGGCTGGGGCAGTTTAAACCTTACTCGTAACTTTTGAGATCTTGGGTTTAGCAGCTGCAGTGTCATATATCTTCTTTTTGAGGAGTAACTTAAATGTTAGTTCATTACAAATGCTTCAATGTATTTCAGAAGTTATTTGTATGTGGGAAATAAATTAGTACTCAACCACTTATAAACCCACTGGTGACAATTTACAAGGAAAAGAAAGCAAGTATCTCCCTCTATAGACTTTATAGACCATCTTGCAGTCTTTCCTTGAAGTCAGCAAGAACTACAATTCTGTGCTTAGGAAATACAGGATTTTTCCTCTTCGTACATTTCTGCAGTGCTGGCCACTCCAGAGGAGGCAATACAACCTCAGAAGAATCTTCCTCTTAGCAAGCACACACCCACAAGTACAAACTGACAAGGTGCAGTCACATACCTGCACAAAGGCCTTCAGTCAGCAAAATATATTAGCTGCCTTCTCTCTTTGGGATAAAGAGAATGATACAATTTGTCATCGTCCCTCTTTTCAGAAGTGACGTCCCCAACAGAGGCAAAAATACAACCTCAGAAGAATCTTCCTCTTAGCAAGCACACACCCACAAGTACAAACTGACAAGGTGCAGTCACATACCTGCACAAAGGCCTTCAGTCAGCAAAATATATTAGCTGCCTTCTCTCTTCTTCAGTAAGTTCCTTTGGCTTCAGAGGGACCTGAGGCAAAATACGCCCACACTTTGCATGAAGCAGAAGTGCAGATCTGTTTTTCTCCAGGCAAGCACTGATGCTTTCCCATTCGTTTGCTCTTAATGCTCTTTTTGCCATTCCCCGCTTCCACTCTGAGAGTAATAGAAACTAATAAAGCTTTTCATAAACAAAAGGGCCGTGTCCATTTGCATGCAGGTGTAGTTGAAGGGAATAAAAATTACTGAACTAAGAAGACTCATTCATAGTCTTCAAACGTGATTATTTCTCTAATAGCATGTCAAAATGCAAACCCCTCATGCACTATTTGAACTTACTCAGAGATGGATGCTGAGGAAGTTCAGGGGTTTTTTGTAGTCCTACTTTTATGCAGGCAAAAACATATCCCAACAAAGAGCTTTCAGACAGCAAGGCCTCATACATTTAAGAAGCCTTTCACTAAAAAAACAAAAGCAATTATCATTTTTGTAGCACAGAAAAATACCTTTTCAGAATGCAACTCCATTGTGACTAATGACAGAGGGGAAAAAGTGTATTTGTCAGGCATATGCATGAGTTAACACACCCTTCAGAAACAGAATCATTTATCTTCACAGGAACCCTCCCTAGACCCTAAAACCATAAGTCTGAGCCTGCAGATAGAGGGCTTACAATCAGCATAAATGGCGTATCTGACTGTTGAAGGGACATGCAGTTTGGGACAAATATATTATAATCTGGGAGGTACTTATACAGAGGAACATCAGAATTGTACAGGTTATTGACTTCTTACTGAATCTACCGCGGAGATGTGAAGAGCTGGTTACTAATGCTGAAACATATATTTTTATTTGTTTCTTTTTAGTTGGAGACATCATGTACGAAGGCTGATTTAATGGATCTACCACAAATATTGTGAGGTGCCTCAGTGGTACCTAAGCTCCTTTGGTAAACAATTAAGACATAAAAGAACACTGAAAATAGTAATAATTATCTCTCCCTAGAAAAAGTACTTTAAATCCTTGTTAATCTCTATGAAAACATAAAACTTGGCTTCCTACTGTCAGTGCTACTAGATTGGCATTAACACATCACATTAAGAAAAACTCTGTTCCCAGCCTTGGTGGATTAGTGTTAGCTACGAAAGACTGAAACACATAGAGATGAATTAGAGTAGCAATAATAATAATAAAGCTGGTTTTCCTAGTTAAAAAAAATCTAAGGTGCAACAAAATTTAAACATGAATGGTATAATTTTAAAAAGTCAGATAAGAATCAACACTGCAGATCAAGACAAAAATACTTCATTTCTTAGGAGACATAGAAGCTTAAAAGAAAGGCCCTAAATATTGTATTCACTATTCCACTCTGTCAGTTTAACAGAAGCTAACTTGTACTTAAGTGATCTTCATTACAAAGAATTGACAAGAAGTAGAAGACAACTGTGGTGGCTGACAAGAAAATTAAGGTATGTCACCTTAGTGAAACCTGACATGACTTCTAACTAAATTCTTGCAAAGAATTTCCAGGATATTTTCCTCAATCAAATGTTTATGAAAAGATTTTAAATTCCATTGGGTGTGTAATAAAATTAAACTCTGTCTTAACAGCTTATATATTTGCATTACTGGAGAGTTTAAAATTGGCACGTAAGAATAAAAACGTGAATATTTTTATTACGGTTATTTGGTAAAATTATCAAATATCACACTGGAAAAAAGGACTATCATTGTAATGAACACTTTCCAGTTACAAAGAAATATAGCTCTAATAGCCTTTTCCTCCTTTAATCATGGCAATTATGTCATGTAGTTCAATTTCCTCTGTTGCAAAAAATACTTTTCTGAACACACCATTGCCCTGCAGGTAGAGAAAGGGACGGTGTGTGATGCATAACGTGCAGGGCCTATAAAAAAGGCCTGATCCTGCCCTTCCTGAATTTCTGGAGTAACTAATGCTGGGTGATGATGCTATAGCCATAATGAGCTGGATCTTGCCCTCTCATGTAGAGTCTGACAGCATAAAAAATGTTTAAAACAAATGCTCATCCATTCAAGAAAATGAGATGGGTACCCATTTAAACCTATATGGAAAAGTTTGGTCATATTATTTTGAATCGCAGTGGTAACCACTGAAATACCTACTTTGTCATTTACATGACTGTCAAAAGCCCCCTAAGTGTTTCACTTGAATAAAAAATGTAGCAGCTTCAGATTTATCTGAGACATTAGAAGGGAGAGAAACAGTTTTTAAACCAATTCTGAAAATGGCTGAAACAAATGCCCACTGAGCTTAAAGGATGCCAGGGCAACATGCAGCTTCGAAACATGGATATTATCTGCACAGACATGTTTTGGAACACAGTACAATATTCTAGCAAAAGTTTTGTCAACAGAAACAACAAAATCTGACCAGTATCTGAGTTATCTTTTGTTAATAGAGTCAAAGTTGCTGGAGTAAATTTAATTTAACATTTCAGCTGATTTAGTAAATCTCAAAAATAGTGCTGTGTGCTTAATTAACATGTGTAAATAGGCAAGAAGCAACTTGATGAAAGATGGAGTCATATCACCTTAATATTGCATATGTTGTTCTGTACTGGCCAACTTATTCCATCTCTCTATGATGAAAATTTAATGCCACTGACTACACAAAGAAAATATTTGTTCTGTTCAACCATTGCATTCAAAATATTCAATCCATTTCTTCCTGATATTAATTAATTTGCATTGAATATGAAAAAGTGTGTGAACACTAGTATTATGATCTGTTCAGCTAGGTCTGTCCCTGTTTATCGTATTCTTTTCTTTAGAGAAAATATAAAAATACCATTTTATGCAGCAAGTGATAGAGCATGGTGATGTAGTTCACTTTATGATGACACAGCCTGTTGGGAAATCTCATGCCATGCTGTAATATACTATATTGTGTCATGTTTATTTGTTATGATGGCTAGAGCACTCCTAACTGTGCGACTGCCTACAGCCTCATCTGGAAGAAAATTACAAATGTCACCTAGATGTGTATATTAACCAAAAAAGGCATCCAGAAAATGCTGAAAAGGCAATTCGCTAATATTCCAATACGAAGAAACCCTCTAATGGCAAGCAACTGATTTGAGAGAAGGTATTTTGCCTAAAAAGCCCCATGCCAGTGCCAAAACCTTTCTCCACAGAGAAAGCAAAGGGTCAATGTGATACTTCTGCCTTTCCTTAATTTACCAAATCAATTCTCCCTTCCCAGTTTTCTGTTTTGGTTCCTTTGTTTTTGTCTCCCTGCTTTGCAGTTCATTTTACCACTGAAACAGCATAAGGTACAGTGAGCAACAAAAATACATCTCTTCAGAACAAAATATAAGGACTTCTGGGTAAAAGAGATGCTCAGTCGATGACCTAGTAAAGGTTTCTTTATTGCTGCTCTCAGTTTGTATTCTCCTAAACTAACAAGGGAAATGCAATTGTGATGAAACTATTACAGGGTAGTTGCAAAGCTCAGTAGTCACTATAATTCAGGCAGCTGTTTGCCTGTGAAAATGCAGTGATGCACTGTGTAGATTCCTTAGATCTGTTTTAGGATGAGGGCAGAGGAGTACTTCACTGAGAGGAATAATAATCACGCGCACAATTACAGGACTAGGATCAGCCACTTTGCATAGCAAGCCTTCTGAAAAGAGTCAACAGTAGCATGAAGAAAAGATAAACGTTCTGCTCAGGTGTATAAACAGGCAGTTAGGAAGGAATACCTGAAAAAATGGAGTTAGCCTAAAGAAAAGAAGAGGGGAGACAATGATAACAGCTTCAAATACAAAAGACAGTTGCAAAGAACAAAACAATCTTTCCCCCACGCCCATGAATAATGAATTATGGATTTAAAATGCAACAAGACTGGTTCATGTCAAACATGAGAAAAAAGGTCTGGGGTAAAGACATGGAGAGGAACTGAGTCTAAGGGCTGTTCTTAATGCAAAAGACAAACTTTTCTTAGAAACTATTTCCCTCCAATAGGTTTTGAACATGCATATACCATCGCTTATCTGAATTTGAGCTTCAGACAAGTGAGGAGGAAGGACTCTCAAAGCCCTCTGAAAGTTAAATGCAGAACAAGTAGATCTTACAGAAGTTTTCTGAACATCAAAAGTGCCTGGCAACATTTTCCCAGAATTCATGGCTGCCATATACTTCATTATCTTCAGAAATTAGATTATATTTCAGAGACACTGTGTCTAAATGGAAACCCAACACTGAGTGGCTTCCTGAAGAACTAGAAGATTTTAACTGCACTCATAAGAAGCAAAGAAATTCCCTCTATTCAATCCTGTGGCACCTAAGCTGTCAAAGTCCCTTGACAGCTTTTCACGAGATTCCTCATTATCCTTTAAATCATCCATAACACATCTGGCTGTACTCTGAGCATTTCCACTCAGTCAGAAACCCTAGATCACATATTACTAGAGCATAAAGGATTTAACAGATTTATATACCTTAAGGACAGAAACAGACGTTAATATAAGCTAGTCTGATCCTCACCTGCAGGAAGGAATCATAATCGTAACTGGAGCCAGCACATTCCATTAATGTGCCACAAAACTAAAAGGTACCTGCTACATAATGTTATCAAGGAACGCTTATTTAGAAGAATTTTACAACCTGAACAATCACTATAAATATGATTGTTGTTTAATGTCGTCATGACCTGAGTAGGGCAACCCAGGGAGATCCAGATCGGACCCTCTTGCTTCCTAAACTCCTTCTCAGAGAGGAGCCCAGGTGTGGTTGGATCCAACCTTTGTCTCAGACCTGGCCCTTCCAGGGAGAGTGATTAAAATGCCACAGTGTGAGGAAATGCTGGACTGTCTGATACCCCTTGATCAGATCAAGGGGAAACTCAAGGTCTGTATTTGAATATTAGGTTTACTTAAAGCTATAGAAAGAATATGGATACTTCAATTATTATTTTAGGCTGCATGATCATAAAGGCTGACAGTTAGATCACAAGAGCACAATACATATATGTTTAAGCTGCACAATCTGAGAAAAAAACGTATAGGCCTTGTGTTAATTAATGATGTTAGGAAGGAAGAGAGAGAGAGTAGAAGAAAAGTTTAGAGAGGCAGATAACAGAAAATCACCAGTCCTGGATCCAGAGTTGGGCCAGTCAACGGGGGAGAGTTGGTGTCAGTGAGGCTCCCTAAGCCCACCATTGCAGCCCTTTGTTTTATAGGCAGTTTCCTAGTTTCACAAGGATAAGCAAGTGTGTTTGAGTCATAAACCTGAGCAGCAGGAGTGGACCTCTGCCCCCTCCACCCCTCCATCCTTAGCTCAATAGCTGTGCCTGCAGGTTCAGGCCATATGCAGGCCATCAGGGTTGTCTCCATCCTCTCAGGCAGGCCTTTTGGGATGCAAACAAGACTTTGTTTAGGGGTTACAATGGGGTTTTGACACCAATTCCAGCAAGTATAGGTCCTGCGGGCTGGTCCCTTACAGTTGTGAAATGTAGATTGCTGTGCCTCAAGTAAGAAGAAAAAAGGCATCCTCCTCTTCATTGGCTTTCATTGTGGAGCACCTCTCAACTCCAAGTTGCATACAGATTTTCTGAGATGTCAGGGAATTGATGCACCAACCAACAGTCTTCAGAACAAGCCTACATGTTTTCAGCTTGCCTTAGAAAGATCAATATGAACAGCAAATGAAAGCCAGACTACATATATTCCATACACAATCCATCCTTACAAGTACCTAGTGGAGGGGTGAATGAGTTTATGGTATTGCATAGTCACCCACTTACCTCCCCCTCAGCAAATCTGCAAGGATCCAACACCCACCCAGTAAACAGCATCAGGTAGTTAAACAGACGAAAAAACATTAAATACAAATGGCAATCACAGCATTTAATTTATTATTGTTGTTAACAATATTTTAGAGATAATAAAAATCATAATCAATTTCTCTGTTTTCTTATATCAGATTCTTATTGGCTGTTTCATAGAGAACCATTTCTTTCAACAGATCATCCCAAAATATGAAACCAAATATAAGTTAAGGCAGACAAAAAAAAATAAATATTCCAGTTAGTTAGTTGTTTCTGTACGAGTCCCATTTCCTCACTGAAAATTAAAACTACTGTTTTAACTTGCTGTCCCTACAAACAAGGACTTCATGCAGAATAGTAATCACCATCAGTAATTTAGAGTCACCAAATTAGCATAAAATTAAATATATTTGAGAACAAAAAAATACAGCTTGCAAAATGAGGGACATGACAGAAATAAGTCACAGTGACTCAACTCCATTTAAAATGGTATCCTTCTGACTCCTAACTTTCATTAAGACTAAATATTGTCATGTGCTTTCATAGCCATTCATGATTATTTAAGCTTTTATCTTTAAAAAGCTTTCTTTATGGCTATGCATGTATACTTTTGACACCGTATCTGCTTTTATACTAAAATCTGTTTCTTACACTAGTATGTATTTTTTTTTTTTGTTTGTTTCCCCAGTCCAACAAAGCTAGAAAATATCATGTTAGGATTGTCTGGTTATTTCTAAGAAGGTGTAACATTTGTCAGCATGCCTGCTGCCTAGCTGAAATTGCCTTTTTAACACTATTCACACCTTGCTCAGTGGGACATCTTCATCTTTTTCCCCATATCTGCCCAAGTGCAGGCAAAGGCAGTAAGTACCCGTAGAGTATTCTTTGGATTTTTCCATAGGTTCATCAACTAAAAGTAAAAAAAAAACCAACCAACCAACCAAACAAACAAACAAAAAAACCCAAAACCCTGTAATTTTCATGCAAACACTCATTTTGAGGTTATCTGATTCTGTATTCCTTCTTGTTAGTGGACTACCAAAAAAGCTTCCTCTAAAGAAACTGCATTCTTAATATGACATATAATAGTTTCTTAGAGACACTATTTTAGGGAGAGTATTTGCTGAATGACAAAACACTGAAATTCAATAATAATGGATAAGAAATCTATAACCAAATTGCAGGTTTTCAGTAATGAAGCACCATGATTTTGAACATAATTTTACAAATGAAAAATACAAGAATTTGCAGCTTAGCAGGGAAAATAAAAAACACGTAAAAGTGAATAAAGGCTTCTACAGATCTGAATGCTTTTTAGCTTAAAAGTACAGGCTTCTAAAATCAATATTCCACCTGATTTAAGAATATCTACATGACAGTAAGTCACAGCTTAGAAGTTAGAATATCCTGCAAACTCCATTTCATGCTAATTTCGAAAAACATTTTGGCTCTATCTTCCACGTTAATATCTTTGTATACTCATTTACATTTGAAACACTGTCAAAGAGTGAGGTGATTCTCCTTCGACTACCTAATTAAAGAGGGTGTTTATGGCAACTAAGTTTCTAACTTTATTGATTCCATTAAGTCACAAATAAGATGAGGCAAATACAGAAATGGGTTGGTTTTTTTGTTTTTTTTCTTGTTCTGCCTCTAATGTAAATTTAATAGATAGATTCTAATTTATACTGAAGGTTCTATGTATCTCTGAAAATTCTTTACCTGTCCACCAGAAAGCTCTTGAGAGTTCAAGCTTTAAAGCAAGATTTAAAACAGACTTACACAGTGGAAAAGAAGTACTTTTCAACCCCAGCTCTCTCTGAGGAATTGCCACCCTCGAAGGAAATTGCTAGTGCATGAAAGAGGCTGAAAGGTTGCAAAACTGACAGTGAAAATAGCAGATGTTTGAATAAACGTTGTTTCAGTCACAACAGATCAGTTAAGTTGTGCAACATATTGGAAAAGATACATCTTAATCAATGTGCTTTGTTTAATTAGTAGGTGACTGCCATATACTTGGCACCTTAGCACTGCAGGACAGTTGAGAAGTCCAGTTAAGTAAAAACTAGTTCCAGTCACATTTGTTCTCACTGCCTGTTAATCAGTAACAAAGCATCTTACAAAGCAAAATAAAAAATAAAATAAAATAAATTATTCCTAACCTAAGAGGTAAGCAAGTGAGAGAGGGTCTGATTATTTCATGCTTATGTTATTATCAGGGTATTAAATTCATTGACTAATGCTGTTCAAAATATTGTCATTATTTTAGTAACCTAATGTCAACAGATCAGAAAGCTCTGGTTGCTTTCCTTAGAAAGCATTATAAAGCTGCAAGAGCTTATTCTCACTGGCATATGATCTTGATCTGATGATACATTAAGCAATACCATCTATTTCTGTCACATAAGCAAAAACACGATCCTCTTGCACCTACAAGTCAGAAGATGGGTTTTGAGCTTGACTCATGGCAGAGCACCACATTATCAATAAATGGGAGAGCAAATTCTACCTTCTACGACACCTAGTTAAACAGGTTTTCTTCAAACTTAAAAGCTCAATTATGTCTCTACATATACCTGGGGGTCTTGGTGGACAACAGGCTCAACATGAGTGAACAGTGGCTGCTGCAGCAAAGAAAGCCAACAAGGTGCTGGGCTGCATCAACAAGGGCATCACCAGCAGAGATAAAGAAGTCATCATCCCACTCTACTTGGCATTTGTCTGAGCACACCAGCAGTATTGCATTCAGTTTTGGTCTACACAAAGAATGCAGGAAGGCTGGAGAACGTCCAGCGAAGGGCCACAAGGATGATCAGAGGACTGGAGGACCTGTCATATGAGGAGAGGCTAAGAAAACTGCATTTGTTCAGCCTTGAGAAGAGAAGGCTTAGGGGAGACCTTATTATCATCTTCCAGTACTTAAAGGGTGGCTATCAAGAAGATGGAGACTCCCTATTTACAAGGAGCCACATGGAAAAGACAAGGGGTAATGGACACAAGTTGCTCCCAGGAAGATTCTCATTGGATACAAGAGGTGAATTTTTCACCATGAGGACAGTCAAACATTGGAGTAGTCTCCCAAGGGACGCAGTAGACTCCACCACACTGAACAGTTTTAAGTCTCAGCTTTACAGGGTGCTGAGCCATCTCATATAAACTATAGCATTACCTAGAAAGTTTGAACCAGATGATCCTTGAGGTCCCTTCCAACCTGGCTTTATACGATTATGTAAGTCTATGATTCTATTATACTTCTCTCTGTGGAATAAGAAGGGCATCTACCAGGTGCATCACATATGAACGTGCTCCTTCAACATCTTTATAAATTACCTGGAAAAAGGACTTGCAAAGTGAAGACAGAAATTATTCAGGTTGATCAAAATATAAGCTGAACACAAAAAGTTGCAAAGGCTTTTGCAATACTGTTGGGACTGAGAGATAATATAGTGATAAAAGCAGGAGCAGATTAAATTCAACATAGAAAAGTACATAGCAACACACATGGAATAATAACATTAAATGCATCTTTAGTGATGGACTCTACTGCTACCAAATCAGAAAGATATCTCATCCTGAGCACTTTGAAAATTCAGAGCTCAACCAAAAGAAGGGCAAATAAAACATTTGCAATTGCTTTAAAAGGAATAGCAAACACCAGTGTCATTTTACTACTCTACAATGATGACATAACTGATTTTGATCACTCCATACAAAAAAATATGCAAAAGAATTATATGAGGTACAGTAAACAAACAAAAAAGCACAACAAAACAAAACACATGATCCACTGTGTGGAAAATGATATAGCTTAGTTCTTGAAAAATACAAAGATGAATATTGCTGAAAGTCAATAAAGTGCTGAAAGGAAGGAAGCCACAAATGATTTTCACTGTTTCTTCTGAGACAAGCACCTGTGAACAATCAATGAAATCAACACACAGCAAGTTTAAAACAAATAAACAGAATTTATTTCCCATGAAAAGTAAAAGTAACTGCAATGCACACAGCTATGGTACGTGGAGGCTGAACAGACAAATGAGTTTAAAAAGTAATTAGACAAATCCCCAGAAGACAAGGTAATCAGTGTTTTAAAATAAGGTGCTCTAGATGCACACCACAGCTCAAGAGAATCCTTGCTGATTATGAAAACTGGAGAGGGAATGCCCAAAAAACATGGGTTTTCCTTATTCCATGACAAGAGATTTCCTAGTCTGCACCTACACAGGCTACTGAATGAGGTGAAGAAACTCTTTGTTCTGCAGGAGCAAAGAAGGTGGGCCCATACGTTGCAAAGGTGTAGGTGCAATTTCCTCAAAATATTAAAGGATCTTGTCAAAAACAGAAGTTGCATCACTCAATCTTTCAAATAGATTTTGAGATCTCCCATTATGCTCACTATGTTAAGAGTTAGAAGCTCTCAGAAATTATTTGGAACAGCAGTATTTAGTTTTTACTGATTATTCTGCATTTACAGGCAAAGATAATTTCTTCTTACTCATTTATTGCATGCAAAGAACAAAGACAGAAGAACTCAACCTTCTAGAACATTTCTGTATCAGGTTTGAGTGGCAAGCTTTTAGTAGTGGTAAAAGGGAATACAGGGGTGGCTTCTGTTACAAGTTTCTAGAAACCCCTCCTGTCAGGACCAATGCCAGCCAGCTCCAAGATAGACCCACAGCTGACCAAGTCCGAATCCACCAGCAATGGTGTTAGTGCCTCTGGAATAACACAGTTAAGAAGGGGGGGTGGGAGGGAGGGAAAGGTGCTGTGGAGCACCAGCGAGAGGAGATGAGTGAGACTATGAGAGCAAGAACTCTGCAGACACCAAGGCCAGTGCAGAAGGAGTGGGAGGATGTGCTCCAGGTGCTGGAGCAGAGATCCTGCTGCAGCCTGTGGTAAAGACCACGGTGAAGCAGGCTGTCCCTCTGCAGCCCATGGAGGTCCACAGTGGAGCAGATATCCACTTGAACCCATGGAGGATCCCACACCAGAGAAGGTGGATGCCTAAAGGAGGCTGTGACCCCTTGAGAAGCTTGAACTGGAGAAGTTTTTGGTAGGACCTGTGACCCCTTGGGAAGAAAAGCCCACATTGGAGCAGGATTGCTGGCAGAAGTTGTGACCCTGTTTGGGACCCTGGCTGGAACAGTCTGTTCCTGAAGTTCTGCACCCTGTGAGATGGACCCACACTGGGACAGTTGGTGAAGAACTACAGTCGGTGGGAAGGACTGACATTGGAGAAATTTGTGGAGAAATCTCCCACAGGAGGGACCCCAAGCTGGAGCCAGAAAAGAGTGTGAGGAGCCTTCTCCCTGAGGAGGAAGGAGCAGTAGAGACAACACACAATGGACTGACTGCAACCCCCATTTAAGGTCCCCCTGCACTGCAGTAGGGAGGAGGTAGAGTGAAACTGAGCCCTGGAAAAAGGGAGGGGTTGGGATATGGTGTTTTAAAAATTAATTTTAATTCTCGTTACCCTACTATGATTTGATTGGTGATAAAATAAACTCACAGTGGAGCAGATATCCACTTGAACCCATGGAGGATCCCACACCAGAGAAGGTGGATGCCTAAAGGAGGCTGTGACCCCTTGAGAAGCTTGAACTGGAGAAGTTTTTGGTAGGACCTGTGACCCCTTGGGAAGAAAAGCCCACATTGGAGCAGGATTGCTGGCAGAAGTTGTGACCCTGTTTGGGACCCTGGCTGGAACAGTCTGTTCCTGAAGTTCTGCACCCTGTGAGATGGACCCACACTGGGACAGTTGGTGAAGAACTACAGTCGGTGGGAAGGACTGACATTGGAGAAATTTGTGGAGAAATCTCCCACAGGAGGGACCCCAAGCTGGAGCCAGAAAAGAGTGTGAGGAGCCTTCTCCCTGAGGAGGAAGGAGCAGTAGAGACAACACGCAATGGACTGACTGCAACCCCCATTTAAGGTCCCCCTGCACTGCAGTAGGGAGGAGGTAGAGTGAAACTGAGCCCTGGAAAAAGGGAGGGGTTGGGATATGGTGTTTTAAAAATTAATTTTAATTCTCGTTACCCTACTATGATTTGATTGGTGATAAAATAAACTAATTACCCTAAGGGAAGAGGAGAGTTGGGAAGAAATTCGCCATTAATTATAATTGCATACACTCAAGGAAAAGCCATATAATATCTGTAAAAGCTTTTTTTTCAATCTTTTTCCCTTCCCTTTGAGGTGGAAGGCACCCAAACAGATGTATAATCTGGGCAGGTTTCCAGATCCATCTGAAAAACTAATGTGGTGCTCTCTATGTTAAAAATGGTCATTATGACCACAACAATGCAACTACAAGCACTGAAGATGTACTTTGGACACCAGCTGGTACTCCGTAAGTCATCCAGAGAACATGACAACTTGATAGCTACCTCTTTGAATCAAAACAGATGATGTTCCCTGACACCTTGGAAACTCTTAGCAAGCCATTTTATTTATTTAGCTATATATGCATGGCTAGAGATATAGCTGATGTTTGTTCCCATTCCTTAAACTGAGAATTAATCTGTCTGGTCTAGACACACACAATGTTTCTAGATCATGTGTCACTTGAAATACATTTTCATTAGTGCAATTCTCACCCAGGAAAATGTTGATTAGTGTATTCAAGCTGTGTGCACAATATACCATTTTTTCTTTCAGTGAGTAATGGATGAGAACATTGGAAAGGTTTAGTTTAATCCCTAAAGTTAGCTATTAGCTAACTTTTTTCCTCTTACTTTCACATCTTCCCCTGCCACTACTAAATCTAATTTGTCTCCCTCCATAGGCATATGCCAGGATTTAAGGTGGCAGGAGTATCAAGATTTTCCATTTTCCCAGTTCTCAAAATTACTGTGCAGCTGGATTAAAATTTCATTGCTCATGAACTGCACAGTCCATGAAATACACTACTGTAATAATTCTATCTCAATGCAATCAAGTGGTAGAGTTGGCTGAAAATCTTTTGCTGGGAGAGTCTAATACTGGAACGCTGACTCTACACTATCTGAATGCTCTACAGCACAATGCTGACTCCATAAAAAGCTCTGATATAAATAAGACAAATTTCCTGATGCCTTGAATTTTCACAGCCCTCTGACTGCAGAGCTAAGTAGCTTTGGCATTGAGCTGAATGAGTTACCAAGCTTCCATCTGGCCATATCCTGGGAAAGAACAAAAGTTTACTCCCAGTTTCCTGTCTAGACTATCTCCAGGGTCCCTTCCAACCTTTGGTTCTATAGTTACAGAGTCTGTGTAATACACATCTTTCTTTGAAGCAACCTTGGTGAGATTCTTGTCTTAACTATTCAGAAAGGCCCAAACTCCTTAAAAACAGAGAAAGACACTGCAGAGTGAAAAATAGAGAATGCTTCTTATGCTCTATTGGTAGCTTTGATCAGATTGAAATTTAAGTCTATTAATTAATTTTAAACACAATTTGACCATTTTGCCACTACAGTGGTAAGGATTCCAGAAATAAATATGACTTAAACTCCTTGCAGCAAAGGATTAAAATAGTCCAAGTGCCAGCCTAGGAGGTTGCAAGAACTAGAAGTGTTAAGAGTAACATCCGATTTACAGCTAATTTAATGCAAGAAAGTTTATTCAAATTCCATTTTAAAAGCTTTCAGAATAGTGCAAGTGTTACAACTGTAACTCACATAGGTCTATTAACTTCTTTTCTGCAAGTAAAATATGCCCAAGTGAGATCTAATCTGAGACATCTTCACCTGGATACAGAATAATGAGACAAACTGCCTTCAAGAATACAGATTATTCTGTCCCCACTAGGTTATTTTATCAAAAAAAAGAAAATATTTTCTACCTGCTGAGTTTTTGCACTGACTAGTTATTTACTTCATGCTTTCATAAATTTCTTGCAATTTCATTGCTGTATATAGCATGAGACTGAAGAGCTCCCTAAAGCACAGAACTTGCTTCATAACATATTATCTTTTTTTCAGCTTAACTTTTATTAAAAAATTAGAGAAAAAGAAACCCAACCTGCACAAGCAGCAAATTCTGCAAAAGAAGAAAGCAACACACAGTTTCAAAGAAACTTTTTGTATGAATTTACAAGCATGATAGTTTTTTGAAAATCAGCTCAAAATTCATTTCCATATTACTTTCCCTCACTTTATGACCAATAAGGACACTACACATAATATACCAATAAGTCATCATATGACATAGGCACTGAAAATAGGAACATAGGGATACATATTGCTAAATACCTTAGCTATCTCAATCAAGTTAATGTAAGTCCATGATTATAGATGAATGATATGGAAGCCACAAGGGAAAGCTGGAAGCCATGGAAAGTTTGCAGAAGTGAGTGCCTATACAGCTTTTCCACAGACCCGGACATTCGCCAGCAGCAGAGGACCCATACAGCTGATTTCTCATCTTGTGACATGTTGTGGCCAGTGTCAGACACTAAAACAATCTGGTTCCTCACTAGAGGCATCCCAATGGCATTTGCTGCAAAGGCAGATGGCATCTGTGAGCAGCCTAAATTTTAGTTGCCATGAGCTGTAGCTGATAGTTATTGTAAGACTAAATCTCACATTCCCCAAAGTAGCAAAGTGAATGTGCTGCTCTCTGATGCAGGCATTTCCATACCTGACAAATACAGTCAGGCAGAAAAGCAGTGTTTAATTATTTACTGAACAAGTGATAATGAAATATTTGTTATGTATCAGTGAAGATTGAACTGCCAGTTTTAAAAATATTGTTCAGTAATATTCTTTTGATGCTTTTCTTTTGGTAAGTCTGCTTAACACCACAGAGGTACATCCTCTAGAAAAAGCACAGATCAGCATTTTAGAAAGATAAAAACTGAAATCGTAAAACTCACTTCCTAAGAATAAGAGAGCATTTAATCAAAAGATCCTGAACTTGAGAAAGTTTTGTGATACAGTGACTTCAAGCACAGTTCCTCAGCTTTTAAAGTCAGGATATTTTAACAAATGTTTAGATACAGATTTAGAGGCTTAATTTTAGTTAGTCAGTTTTCAGTTTTGCCCATTTTCACTTGTTATCCATTGCTTGCTATGATCATACTGAGGAAATGCAATGACTTACACAGCAGAGACTGAAAGCACAGCAGATAAATTACAGGGTTTTTTCAGCTAGCAGAGTATTTTAATGTTAATAATTTATATACAATTTTATTTTTTTTTCCACTTCTTGTAGTATTATGCGTAACAGATTTAAAGATGGGCTTAGATGAAGGTTCTATATAAGGACCTGTATAAGAAAAAACATTACGTAAGAAGCAGTATGAAAATAATGTGACACGTTATGAGAAATACTGCAAAAAAGAAACAATCTTTAGGCCTTCATAAGTACTAGATATGAAGAGAAATGTGGTCAGATAAAAACACAGAAATGTTATTACATAAATGGCTTATTGTAAATCTAGGAAGGTCAAGAATGATGTGGTAAAACGTGCCTGATTAATGGAAGGAGATCAAAGAAGGCTGGAAAACAGTTCAGAAGAACAAAGATTTTTTGAGTATGACAAGCAGCACTAAAGCTACTGTATGGAGATTTTTTTCCTCAGATGGGATGATGATCCTTTATGCTAAGAGGTATTTACAGGGTTAAGCTACATAGTACTTTCTCATCCCTACACACTGCGTTATGCCAGAAGCAGGAAAAAGGGCTCTTCACACTTCGTCTAAATCAAATTTCTTATTGCAGAGATACTCACTTGGAATGTGGCCTAATAACCAGCTATACATAAATGTTGCTATTCCAGTGCATAAGACTTACTAAACTAAAAAATTATTAAGTGCAGACAACACTGATTTGTGGAATGCAGCCTACATAGCTGCTACTGCTGAGAAGGCCAGGTTGGATGAGGCTTTGAGTAATTTGGTCTAATGGGAAGTGTCCCTGCCCAGGCAGGGGAGGTGGAACTAGATGATCTTTGGGGTCTTTTCCAACCCAAACTATTCTATGATTCTATGGCAATCTCAGAAGCAGGACATGGTGGGCACAGGCTAAGTGCCAAAGCACAGATCTCTTCCATTTGAGATACTCTGTGTTATACTACATCTCTACATGGAGCCAAGCAATATGACACAAGACCCATGGGATCTTTATGAAGTTGCAATTGGAGGGCCATAGGAAAATAAAATTTAAAAAGGAAAGGAACAGAAGTTACAGAGGCAGACAGGCAAAATTTAGGCACAAACTGACTGTGGTGGATGAGACACACACCCTTCTCACAAATCAAGCTTAGGCAAGTAACAGAGCACAAAACAGTTATAGGTGCATTTTTTATTATTTTTAGCAGTATCATCTGTGCTTTTGCACCAATACAAACTGGTGAAGCTGTAATAGACATGCCTCATCCTTCCACATCTTTAGATTTTCAGTAAAAGTCTATCTGAAGAAGAGCCATGGGTCACATGAAGGCTGAACAAATATAAAATAAGCAGAATCCAATTCTCTCAGAGAAAAAAAAAACAACAAACATTTTCAGATGAGTTTTCAAAGGCATGCAAGTGTATTTTAAGAGTCAATATGGGCAGAAAACAAACCCAAAGTCCCTATCCTTGAAAGATATGCCATTGGTAACATCAAAAAGCCTCATGTCTGGCTACCTGTAACAGCTTCATAATGCAGCTTCTCAAGTGGGCGTTCATTCTATCCACATCTCCTCTGCAAAACCCTGAAGTACTGTACTGATTTATCAAAGGATTCAGAGATCTGACCATATTTTCATACCTAAACTGGTCTTCAGCACTTAGGAGCACTCATCTTCCAAATATGATTGAATGAACCAAACATAGGTGCTGTAAGGGGGCATGTCAGCTAGGCAAGTGGATTTCAGAAGATAGAGATTGTTCACCGATGTTGCAAATCATACACAGATGTTCTTTACTCAACTCTCTCTGTGATGATAATTATGATTCCATTAATATGGATGAGATTTGCAAGGCTTAAATCTGCAGGCTTCACACTGAAAATGGGCTTCCTAGTAACTCTGGATTATTGTATTGGCTCAGGAGAGTTTTCTTATCTTCCAGGCAGCACAGAGATCTAACCTTCGTCCAGATTCCCTGTGTGAATCCCTTGTCTGACACTGACTGATGTCTTCTGCCAAAGATCCTAACAATTTATAGGCTATACCAGGTCCAACAAAGAAGCAAGACTTGGGAATATATAGCTGCATGAAGCCTTGATTCTACAAGCAGCAAAAGAACATTTATCACCTGTTTTTTGCCAAAGATTCATATAATTAAATCAGAGGAAACTGGAAAAATATTCAGGTGTGAGCACGGCCCTGTTCAAGTTCATAAGAATAAAATTACCTGATCTGTAGTTTGAAAATAACACCTTCATTGTCTTTTTCAAGAATAATAATAGGGTAAAACAAAATAACCTTATTCCCTTGTGGTTGCTGAGTAAGTAAAGATGGCCTGGCTAACATGTAATAGTATTCCAGAAATACATCTACTGTTTTGAAAGTTAAAAATAACTTTTTTATTTGAGGAAATTACTCTAAAGAGCAAAATCAAGAAAATCCATCTTAAAAGGGAACAATTAAAAAAAACAACAGTGGGTGATTACAAAAGACAATAGTAAGAAATGCTGGTGATAAAAATATTAATGCAGAACATCAAATGATAATCCATCATTATTAAACTGTCAGGCAGTTGCCTGGAGAGAACTTTGAGAGAAGCTTAAGAAAATGTAGAACTAAATCCAGTATTTTCAATGAACATATGACCTTCTTTAAAGTAGTCTTGAAAACTTCGCTAAGAACCAACTCCATGCAGTCACAGACAAATTGATTTCTTAGTAATAATTGTGCTACCATACTTAACCCACAAAGGTAGGGAAACCTAATTCAGAGACTTGGATTTATGAATGTATCATCATTCCATATTAAATCTGATACTGAAGCAGTTCGCTGCATGTGCTTTTCAAATGAATTAACTATGGAAGTGAGCGGGGTGGTAAATCTACAGTTGGGTGGTTTGTATCTTTGCAATATAAAAAAATTACATTTCATTAATATGTGAGACTTAAAAGAAAAAAAGCAGTGGCAATTAAAATAAGGGTCTTCAACCAAAATACTGTTTCTGGTAAAGGTAAGCTGAATTTCTCACCAAGTATTCTGATTTTGGCCCAGATTTTCTTTCTTTCACATGGCATATCTCTGTTATAATGCTTTATGCTTTGCAAGCACAGAGGTCAATCAATCACTATTTATGCATAATATGGACTGTATTAGCAAAGATGATAAAAATTGTCTTAAAAGCAAAACTGAAAGTCAATGGTAAAATATGTTGATCAAGGCACAACAATTTAAGCACAATTGTGGAAATTTGCCTGAATTTAACAGATACTTAGCTCACGTCCATCATGCTTAAAGTGTCATCACATAAAAATGTTTACCAAAATGTAGAATCAACACTGTTTAGAAAAAAAAAAAAAAGACATGAGAGTACAGTGTAAATATTTGTCAGCTTACAGAGAAGAGTATTTGCAGTTTTCATATGCATTTCATTTTACTGTCACTTCTTTCTGCAATGGGTGTTACCTCATACGAGAGCTTTGAAGCTGGTATTTTTAAGGAATACCTAGTTCCCTGACAGGCAGAACTGGCAACAGCCCAAAGAGTTAGGACAGAAACCTGTAGGCAGCAACAGACTGAAAGGTGGAAGGCATCCCTGGCCATGGCAAGGAAGTTGGAAATAGGTGAACTTTATGATCCTTTCCAACTCAAGCCATACTATAATACTATAAAAAATATTTGAAGAAGCATACAAAAAGCTATCACATAAATAAGCACCTGTGAAGAAAAGGACAAACTCTGGGGGAAAAAAAAATAAATAAAAATTGACTTCTGGCTTGGTTCTGATAACAGCTTTAATATTGACAAATCCAAAAGGCCTCCAAGCATAAGTAGGAAAAAGGATAGAAAACTTGTAAAAAAAAAAAAGAAAAAAAAATTTTAAAAAAAAAAAAAAAGAAAAAAAAATTTTAAAAAAAAAAAAAAAGAAAAAAAAATTTTAAAAAAAAAAAAAAAGAAAAAAAAATTTTAAAAAAAAAAAAAAAGAAAAAGGATGTTATCTTCACTGTGAAACTGAGAAATGAGAGGATTGTGCCATCAAAAAAAAACCCCAACAACCAAACAACCCCAAAGCACAGAAATGTCCTGATTTAGAGATTTAGAGTTTGTCTAATTATTTACTTATTAGTTATGCAATAAGCATAAGACAGGATTTTTGTGCTGAAGATACTTTGAAGGCAGGAAAGCATTTCAAAACTAAGAAGCCCCGGGTGCCCTCTAGGTCACCAGACATAACAAAGTCAGTTTCCATCATATCATTAAGTGGTATGGCCAGACTTAGCATTAACATTTTTCACAGATATTGTTTTTTCACAATAGATTTTCCCCAATGCACTGAAGAGTTCATTGAAATGTACAGTGTTTCCCATTCCTGTCAGAAATAGCATCTCATTGGAGCTTAATTTTCTCAAATTACGTTTCCGATAGGACAGCAGAAACACAGATCAGGTGGAAGATGATGTGCTCAAAGGTAAAAATTGATTGTTGTTATTTACATGTTACAGTTACCAAAAAAATTATTACATCTACAAAAAAAAAAAAAAAAAAAAAAGTATGGTAGAAAAACAGGCAAGTGATCTCCACTCCTCCTATTTCTATGAGGACAGACAGATTGTGCATAATTTCCATCCTGACCAGGTTATCTCATTTTAATCCTTCACTATAATGACTTTAAAGGGCTTCACACACACCCCCCCAAAAAAAGGACACTATGTATTGCTATTTTTTCTGTTCAAAGGGCAATTTTAAATAAAAATATTAAGCACACGTGGAATTTGTGTCATTTTTCTCACTTTCACTATTTCTACCCCTCTCGTCCCACCCAGTGGGTTTCAAGGGAGGTGAATCTTTTTTAATACCCCAAAAAGTCAGCAGTGAAAAAAAGAAGTCACGGCAAATGGCCTTGGGGAACCACAACAAATGCATTGTTCAGAGCTCACTACTTAGATGTTACTGGTGGGCGATGGCAAAGCTGTTGACTAACAGTGATGACTCCTGCCACTGATGAGTGGATCAAACGGCAAGGGATGTTGTAACCCTTGAACTAGTAAAAGGAAAGGAGAAGAAAAAGAAAAAATGGAAAGATAGATGAGGAGATAGGACAAATAACACCACCCTTTGTTCCAGGGTGGTCTTTTTCAGCGTGTTGTCCAGCCCTGCCAGCCCCCAAGCCCCAGGTCCTGGTCTGTGGGTTGTGGGTTGTCCTGGTTTGGGCCAGGATGAAGCCAATTTTTCTTTTTACTGATTTTTTTTTTCTTCAGTAAGCTTTCTTTTAACTAGCAACAGTGTGTTCTGCTAGGCTGATAAGACAGTGGAATGTTTTTCTAACTACTGAGGCTTCAAGGCTGCACCTGCACCCTGCCAGCTCAGACACTATGGGGAGATCTGTGACCCCCCCGTAGGAGGCTGAGTTAGACAGACAGCAAAATTGGCCAAAGATATTCCATTCCATATATCTACGTAAGCTCAGAGGAAGGTCAGAGATCACAGAAGACAATTTCCTTCCTTCTTCTTCTTCCCTGCTCTTCCATCCATGGCCGGCGTCCAGAGAGGACTCTGTTCATCCATCACTGTCGACCCTTAGGCTCGAGCTCGACCCTCATCACTCTTTGCTTTCTCCAGCAGCAGCTCCGGGATTCCTTGGGACTCTTCCCAGTTCAGGGAAGTGCTGTGGGAGTTGCTGGGGGTGGGGGGAGGCGAGAGGCTTTTGCCCATACCTGAATATATCTGTTTATAATTGTATATATTTTCTTGTATCATTCATTAGTGTTTTAATTAAAGCTGTGTAGTTTAGTTTTCAATCCAGCCAAGTCTCTCTCTTTTTCTCTCTCTCCTTCCCTACCTGGGTGGGGAGAGGAAGGGATCGAGAGCATTGTTATCGGACCTGAGTCAAACGGTGACATGGGTCGATGGGTGCATTTTCACCCCTTTTACAAGGTCCTGCCCCCCAGAGACCACCCTCCAGGCGGCAGCATCACAGCTGAGCTTCTGCACTGGCACAGAAGGGCTCTAGGGTCCACAGTCATGCATTCCAGAGAGTTCTGGAATAGAGCTGGGGAGGGAACATTTTCCAAGGTGAGCCCTAGTGGTCGACACCTGTGCAGAGCAGCACTGGAAATGTACCAGGGGCAACAAGCCAGGAAGGAGCCGGGGGAGGGGGATAGCCTGTCATCCTGCCTGCTCTGGTCATGCTGGCCTAGCATGGGGCTAGGTCCTCAGCTGTGGGAGGCACAACAAGAATGTTCCACATACCCTTACAGGTTACTGAACAGTCTCTGACAAGACCAAATTTTCTTTGCCAGTCTTCTCCTTTTTCCTATTTATTTTTTTTTCTTTACCCTTGGATTTCAATAACTGGTAACATTCCTTCTCATCGGTCTCTCCTTCACACGTTTTCTCAGTTCTCATGCTAATTACTAGGTTTTCACCATCAAGCACCTTCAACACTCATTTCCAAATTTTTCTCACCCCTACATCGTTTCCCAGTTTGTTTAACAACTGCATCTTATTTCTCTCTGCTCACTCATCTCACCCTTTTCCATCTGTCCTGTCCTTGTCATTAGTTGTCTCTCTTTCCTATATATTCTGTAACTGGTCTCAAAAGAATTGCACCTCACAGGAGTTCTCTCCTTCTAGAGCAGACAGCACTGAGGAAGAAAAGGGGCTGAAGGGAAACGACTGCTGAAGCAGACTGCTGAGTCAGAACCTAGCATTAAAACCCATATATTTTGAATTCTGGTTGTTCTCAACACTAAACCAACAGTTTTTCCCGCTTTACCCCTTCATTTCTTCCTCATGTTCCACTTTCGTCTTGTCTCTCCATACTGTCAAAGAACAATAATCCAACCTCTCTTACTTGGAAGTTGATCAGTGAAAACACAAAGCTATGTGTGTTATTTCTTCTCACCTGAAGGGTTGCAGGACTTGAAAGCCCTAAGGTGTATATCCTGCAACCGAGAACTGCATTTCCCTCCTTGTCAATATTCTGAAAAACTCCTTCACAGCCAGGCCACTGCTCATCCCAGCCTTTACTTTGAGATTATGGAGTTTTAGCTTTGAAATGACATTGCTTAAAGTTCATAAAAACTTAGCAACATGTCAAGGCTAAACTACAGCTTCCAACCAACCACTTAATAAATGTCAGTGTTCAGCTCTTGGAGGATATTCTTCCATTCTAGTCTTAATAAACATATCACCTGCCTCAGTTACAGAAATTGCTGAAGGACAGTATCTGTCAAGACCATATACTTCTCTCAGGTTTTGCAGTGACATAAAATGACCAACCCAGAAGAGTAACACATTGCACTAATAGCAAAGTTTAACTAATTCCTTTTCCTTTATTTTACATACCTCTGTAAATCTGGAAGAAGTAATTCAGATTTCATAGCAATTTGAGTCAAATCAACATGAAAAACAAGCTACGGATAATCCACTGATTGTTGTATTTTACCCAGAAACATTTTATAACTGTGCCAGGAATGTATCTGTAAGCCTAACTTCAGAGGAAAAATAAGCATTTCTTCCTTTGTACAGTGTTTATAGTATTAGGGTAGGGCCTGTCAGTAAGAATTAGAAACAAAGTCAATAAAACACACAAGTGTATATATTTTTCTTTTTTGTTTTTTTGTTTGTTTTTCAAGAACAAGCATGCCTATTTTTGCCAGACATAGACTAGTCTGAAATTTAGGAAGCTTTGTGTTTCAATTTTGCTGCTTTTCATTCTGTTCTACTTTTCAAGGTGGTAGCCAGAAATTAGACAGAGACATACCACTGGGAGACTGTAGGCACTATTTGTAATACTTTAACCTGCAGTAGATGTAGACAACTCAAACAGAAACAACAACAAAAAAACCCACACCAAAACCAACAACAAAACCAAAACAAAACCACACAAACTTCTGAAGCCTCAAATGTTAACAAGTCTTCACCTCAGGCTGAAGCCCTCATTTTAAACCCACAGTTTAACAGCTTCTAGTGCAGAATCAGCTTGAATGCATCTGGCAACACAGGCAGAGCAAATTTAATTCTGTCCACAAGCCCTGCACTGAGATGCCTTTGCATGTCCCCACAGGAGTAATCAGTAGTACACTATGGCCTTGTGTGTGTTAATTCATCCCTTAATCATCCTCTGACTTGTCACTCAGGAATATCTGTCAGGTTGTCCCCAAAATCCTCTGTGCATTTGGAAGCCTGGCAGTAAGCAAGATAAATTTTCTAGACAGTGCTTTAATTTCTCAACCACTGAACATGCATTACTCTTCAGAACCAAAACCATTAGTGCCCAGAGCTCCATTTATTTCTCACAGACAATCAAATAACTTGAGAGAGGGCTCTGACTGAAAAAGTTTAAGCTACACTTTTTCAAATCATGTCTCAGTAGCCTCATGCACAGCAATTTTAATGTTTATGATATATCCATCAAAGGAGACTTTCCCTCAAAAGTCTTTAAAACATTCAGTGCTCAATAAAATAACTGATTTAATTGCAAGATATTAGCTTTTAAAAACTACTTAGCCTCACCCGTGAAACAACAGAATCATAGAATTATTCAGGCTGGAAAAGACCTCTTAGATCATCAAGTCCGATTGTCAGTCCAACACCACCATGCCAACTAAATGATTTCCTGAAGTGCTACTACATGCAGCTGCATTAAAGTATTTCTTTTTTTATTTTCCCAGATTATTTTTTTCTTGTAATTTTTTTTCTCTTCTATTTTCATACAGTCCACTTACCTCTCAAAACTCTACTAGGGAAAAAAACAGATTTAAATATCTATTTTAGTGGGATAGAATTAAACTATAATCACACTTACTGCTCTGCAATTAAACTATAGGTTTCGAGACAAACACACAGTTATTCTGGAAATATATCAAAAGATGTGAGATACGTCTTTTGTTCTCTAATACAAGTTTATTTGCTTACGTTGTGGCACTCTTTACCGAATTAGAGGTATGATTCAGTACCTACAGAACTCAGTGGAAAGCTTCTCACTGATTGTGGTTGATTTGGCTCATACTCAAACTGAAGTTGGCAAAATAGTTAGGCCTTTCCTTCTTCAGAAAGCTCTAATGGAGTAAAAAGAAGAGGAAAAATTACATTAAAAAAAAAAATTAAATAAAATAAAATTTAACTGCAGCTTGCAGATCAGTTTCCTGTAATGGAATACAGGTCACATGTATCAAAACTGCTTAGCAAACTTAAAACATGCCAAGGAAATTGGAGTAATCAAAAAAAAAATTGAAAAAAAAGAGCACACAGCTTATCTAAACAAAAAAAATAAAATTGGATGTCACCATGGATAACGCAGTATTTATTTTATTTCAGGAAGTTAGAGTTTTCATGCAATATTTCTTCTCTCATATTTATTCATAAACTCACTGCTTTACAATTGCTTGGGTTGGGTAACTGGCCTGCCAATTCACACAGCTGTGTTACAACTCAGTGCATGAGTGAATTTTTTTGGCAGGAGATGAGTGACTAAGAAAATAAGAAACATTTACAAATCACTGTAAAATAAAATTTCATATGAAAAGTTCTGGTAAAGAATCTTGAAACCTTTAATGAAGGTTTGGATTATAAATAAGAAGGTGCTAAAGATATGGGGTATTTCACTGAACATTCGTTTTGGTTACAAGATAATGAGTTGTTTATTTTCTACTCAGCCAATTCAAGTCAGAACCAAACAAAATATCAGGAGGATAATCTACATTTTCTTCAGAATTCCCAGTTCCTGACCTTTCCACATTGTCAGTTCAAGAAAGCACTAAAATTCTCATTTAATTTAAAGTCACTGAGAATAGGCCCTTTCACCTCTGCAGTTCCTCTCAAAATGGAGCTGATGCTAAAATACTGCATGACTACTTATGAGAAGCCTTCATAGCATTTCTGATGTTAATGTGCTCACTGAAATGTATTTATACCTTGTGGCAAAACTGATTTTCACAAGTACGGCTTGAAAAGAAGAGAAACATCACTCTTCTGGATGACCACAAATAAAAAGGATTGTAAAAACAGGAAAGTTAATTATCTGGCTTTATTCTAAATATTCCTTCCATGTTTGCACAAATATTTTATACAGCAATTCCTAGCTTGGATTTAATGATGGATACTAAGAATGCATGCAGCTCTACACATAAATGAAGTAATAAAAAGCAATCATAAAGACTATTCAGACAATTATAAGCACCCTAAAAGAACTATAGCATGTTATTAAATAATACGAGTCAACAAGATGCAGTGCTCTTGGAATTAAGAACAACAACTAATAACTTCATGCATAATCAACAGAAGACTCTAGGAATTTCCAGTGTGTTATTTAACTTGCTTTATTTTTTCATAAAGTCTACTTGAATACAGTTTTATAGAGGATTTACAGATATTTCACTGTAATTAGTAATTAGATGTCAGCACAAACCATAGCAGAAGAGGCTTCTGAACACTGCTGTACTAGCTTGATGCAATGCTTACCAAGAGGGATCTTCTTCAGGGAATAAGGTATAAATCAGACTCTCTTTTTCCTTGAGACTGACAACCATGCTAGTCGCAGGGGAGATGCATTTTCCTTTGGTAACAGACCAACAGCACACAACATTTTCACTGGAATTAGATGACCAAATAGCATTTATTTCTTCTTGAAGCTACAAAGACAAGGGTATTTCAGTGCAGAAGAAAAGCTGGCCAAGTAAAGTCAGCTCCGTCAGCACAGAAACAGACTAATTTTGGTAGCATACATAAAACACATTTATCTTCTGCCAACACTAGGGTAAGAATTCATTTAATAAACTAGTTTACACTACTTCTAAAAAAAACCCCAAACAAACAAACAAAAAAACACAAACAAAAAAACCCACAACCAAACAAAAAAACCCACAAAAACAACCAACCAAACAACCAAACACAAAAAAAACCAAAAACCCAACTTTCTGAAACTTCAAAATATCTGTCAGACTTTTTCTCTTCAATTTAAATCTAGAAGCAGCTCCCTTCCCCTGAATCCAAAGACAACCTTAGCAGCAAGTGAGAGGGGAGAAAGCTGTCCTTGTTTGACCTGTCCATTTGTGTCCTGTCAAGATGAATTCTATTAATCCTATTATGTTGCTGTCATATCACGGACTATATGACAATCTTTAACATGAGTTGAGTTAACTTGACACATTGAGGCATCAGAAGGCTGCAAATAAATATTTTTAAATCCCTACAATCTGCTATTATTTGCAACAGGCATGTAGACAAGTGCACCAGTGCTCAGCAGAACAATACTGCCAGGCAGTTCAGGAGTGCTGCCTCAGGTTGGAAATCTGTTCCTTAGTACAAAGACGATCTGACCTGCACAATGAACTCATCCATTCCCCTGCAAAGTAACTACAGTGTGAGTCATGGCAGGAGAGGCTCCTGCATACTGCTCTGGCAGCTTGATATTACTCTTATCCAGTGAGACCTTCTTTGGGGAACAAAAGTGTAAATCAGACCTTCCCCTTTCCCTTGAGACTGACAACAACACTAGTCTCACGGCAGATGCACTTTCTTTGGTAACAGACCAAAAGCACGCACACTTCTTCAGGAGCCCATTGCATTTCTGTCAGCTGCCTCCTCTCACAAGACATTGACCTTCAGAGCCTTCAGACTAAAGACTGCATTTCCACGTTTTGAAACTGAGTAACAATGAAGCTGCTGTGAGGGTATCCTGGGTGAGATCTTCAGCTGATAGAAACCTGCATTGCACATTGAAGTTCCCATGTCACTTTTGCACCACTTGAATATATGAACGTATTTACAGTTTTGGTTTAAGAAAAATTAGTTTTTACATACTTCTTGAGCAGTATGCCCGTGCTCCCTGAAGCCATATACAACAGGCTTGAGCAGCCTAGACTGCGAGCATTGTTATCAATATTTTAATTAAAATATTGTTACTTCACCCAAATCACAGGAAAATCTAGACAGAGATGGTAATTGGATTCTGCCATGGATTTTCATGCAATTGATGGAGAAATCTGGTGACTCCTCCTTTCCAAAGATACTGTGGAAACAAGAGAGCTTGTCAGTAACCACTTTACTATGATGCTCTTTTCAGTAAAAATCTGCAGACTCTGTCATGTAAGAAGTTAGGAAGCTGCTACAGTGCCTTTCTGGCATCAAGAAACTTGCAAATCACTTATAAAATTGCATTAAATCAGGATATAAAGACCATAACTCTAGAAAAAATAAAATAATATTTCTGGTGTTGGAAAAAGAGTGAACAATTGCTTTAATAACCACACAAAGTTCCCAATAGACTACTTGCACGTTATATGCTTTAGTCTGTTGCTTGACTAGGGTGAGGATAATGTATCATTTCTCCATGAAGGTCAACAGGCAACTGCAACCTGGTTAATATTTCAGAATATTTGTTTACCTTCAAGCACATCATCATGACACAAAGACACAAAACTGATAGTTAAAGGTTGAAGGACTTTGGTGGAAATCAGATCTGAAATCCCTTTTCTGTTAAAGCTCCAGAAGTTCTCAAACTTGAAATGTAAGGAAAAGGAGGAAAATTTCCTCTAGAATTTAAACCCAGCAGATAAATATCCAGCTTAAGATCTGACTATCTAGTATTGGTAATACACAGAACCCCAGATGTAACAGAATGAAAATATAATAGCAAATGAGAAAGATCACCAGGAAAGGCTCTGTAAAGAGTGTTAAAATAGGCAAGAATGAAATGAAACCTTCTTTACCGTAAGGGTGACAGAGCACTGGAACAGGCTGCCCAGAGAGGTTGTGGAGTCTCCTTCTCTGGAAACTTTCAAGACCTGTCTGGATGCCTTTCTGAGTGATCTGCCCTGGATGTTCCTGCTCTGCCAAAGGGGTTGCACTAGATGATATCCAGAGGTCCCTTACGACCCCTAACATTCTGTGATTCTATGAAACATCTGAAAGTCAAACTGAATTAGACTATCTCACGAACATTAAAATGAGCAAAGAAAAAGCTATTAGTGGAGTACTAGAAGAATAATTCATGGGGAAATTTTGCTCCATGTTCTCATTAATGACTTTAGCCCAAAAATAGGCATGGGATACCCACTGATGCAAAGGTGTGTGGCATCACCAGAGAGCCAGGAGAGAAAGTGAAACATTGTACAAGGCTCAGAAGAATGTCTGCTTCAAATCTGTCGCTCATGGAAATGGGTGGAGGTAATTAAGGAATATCAAGACCTAAATTTAACAATCCAACAGCCATTATGACTTTGGCCCACCAGTGTGAAACACTACCATGAAACACGCAAGTAAGACAGCAGCAGTGCATCCACAGATATTTATAATAAAATTAGGAGAGTACTGATGCTATGGATGAAATATGATCCAAAGTAATGTTCTGGTCACACATTCCCAAAATGGTGGATCTAAGACAGACTTCTCTTTACAAGAGTGATGATTTATTTCTAATTAACTAAGTAATTGAGTGTTAACAGAAATGCTGCATTACTCAGTAACTGGTAGACTCTGTATGGTTTCAAAACTGCTTTTTGAAAAGCAGATGGAAGAATGAAAATAAAGCATTCAAAGCATTTTAATTCCTCAGAAGAACATTAGAAAGTGCTCTTCCCAGCCAGCATGGCAAGGTGTTTTACTGAATTCACATTTGGCTCCTTTGGACAAAGATGGGTGACATATAATAATTAGGGTAAGACCAGTATGACTGCTGCTTAAGTGAGACATGAAGGACAACTAATTGATAGATTTTATATTTTATTTTAATTTTTTTTTCTGATTATGAAGATGAAGATCATGGGGTGCCAAGTAGATATTTCTTGAGGATAAATATTTTCAAGAGAGTGGATATTTCAAGGAAGAAAACCAAAATCTTATCAACTGTTAGCATTAACAACAAAGTGAGTAGATGATAAATGAAAGAAGGAATGGTTCCTAGAGGAAAACTGCAAGCTATTAAAACACTATTTATACACCTAGATGAAGAATAGCAATGTGTCTTTCACAAAAAAGTTTCAAAGTTTACTTTGCATTCTGATTTGGAAAAAACACCTACAGCGTTGAGGAGGGGAAAAAAAAAAAAAAAAATCAAGAAGAAAAGCCAGCATCGTTCTCCACAAAGGAAATACAAAGAAGTTTTGGACAGAATCAAAATAAATTATTTTAACTATTTCAGAATGTTTCATGTGCCCTGGTAGTGCTAAAAAGGGAGATCTAGCATACATGAGGATAGAAGCATTTTTTGACTCATCTTTAAAAACACCAAGGAACCAGCTTTGGGGTTTGAGTCTTTTATTCCTTAGTGCTTTATATTCCAGTGCTATGTTTGCTCCCAAAGCCAACTTTCTTACTCTTCATCCAAAGGATTCCTGTCCTGGTACACTGAAAGTTTGTGAGACTATGTATGCTAAAGCAGAGGAAACAGAGGCATGAAGCATTGCTGAGGACTAAGAAGACATGAGGGCTTAACCTGGATTTCTTCAGGGTCAGGATATTGCAGAAAAAGACTAATGAGTGCTTTCAGTGTCAGTGGAGAAGCCTGAAGTGATAGGCTTAAGCCATCATCCAGCTCCAAAGCTAACAGTGTTTGGAGATCAATCCACTAGCCACAAAAGATGATAAATATTAAAATCCAGTTGCTAATTTTGCACAAACAAAAAGCACTACACTGATGGTAGTTAAGATATTAGGAATATGGAGATTTTGATACATCGTGGACGACTGGCATTTACCAACATGACACTTGTTTATGCTTACCATCTCTTCTTCCTGTTCCCTTCTGTCCAGGGAAAGATTGTTCCTAACTCCTGTTCCTTCCTTGAGTCAACAAATATGACTTAAAGACATTTGGTTCTGAAGTAATTTTCCCTAAAGAAAGGTTCTTCCTCTGAAATGCTTCTGGTGGCCTCTGGGAATCCTTTGAGTACATTCCAGGGAAGTTAGTACTAGTCTACTGCAATTTAATGCTTTCATACTCCCTGGCAATAGGTGCAGGCCAGACTGCAGCCATCTGCAGTGATTTAAGAGACATTCCAAACATGCACTGTTCAGTGTGCAAGAAACATATGAAAAAATCTCCTGATGCAATGCTGGAAGACGAATCCCTCCCAGTGTACATTAACAAACCAAGACTGACCAACCAAACCTCCACCCCTGCCCCCACAACATAGTGTTTTCATTTTTTCTTCCCTATGTCCTATGCTGCAGCAGCAGTACAATGTCTCTTCTCAAAGGTAGGATAAGTACCCCCATTCAAGGCTAAAATGATATTTTACTCTCTACTGCTGCAGCACCTACAATAATATCAACAACTAATAATGGTGATATCTTGACTGCACACTGAAGCCTCTTCTGCAGAAGTACCCCTGCCTCCTTGCTGAACAAAACAGAAAAGCTTAGAGTTAGACTCTTAAGTCCTTCCACTGAGGACTCTCATGTGAGAGTCTTCAGAAAAGCACTCAATAGGAATCCACCATTAATTTCTTTAGTCTTGTTACTGGCTCAGTACAGTGATGCTGTGAGAAGATGCTCACTGTGTCTCAGCTTTCTCCCTAACAGACTACAAAATAGGGTTACCTAAATGATTTTCATATCAGTTTCCTTGACCACCTTTGAATCCTCAGTGTGTCACAGCATGTCACTTAGCCTGTTAAGAGAAGTGGTGTCAGAGGGTAGCAACTGAAAAGCCACTCCTCTGCAAAAGTATGTTGATGCTCCAATATAAATAGTTCCTTTAAGACATGTATGCAGGATGTCTTCTCAGAAAAAGATGCAGCATTTTGCTTGTAGTTGTTTGAGGCTACGATGCAAGCTCAATCTTCCATGTTTCCTGGACCACCTTCCAGCTATTCCAACAAGGCCATACTGCTGTTCTCAAAGCAGAACAGAGATTTGATACTCCCAAAACAGAAAACCAACAAGTTTTCTGATGTTGTTATTTTCATTATGACAGAAAGGAAATGTTAGTCAAGAAAGTGGGGACATATAAAGCCTCCATTCTTGTGAACTTTAAAATGTCACAGCCTTAGGCTACATGTAGCTGCTTCCAGATACACATATGAAGGATTGGAAATAAAATCTTAGAGCATATGTGGAATATTTCCTGCTCTTCTGCAGCCTGTAACAGTTTAGGAGGATACTGTCTCTCTCCCTATCTAAGCTTTGTGTCTCATACAGCTCCTGTCACATTTTCAGTATGGCTGAGTATGCTCTCAAGCCCAGCCTCCTCTTCCTTCTTTCAATTATAACCAGTCTCTGACTTCTGGGCTACAGCAGAGTCTGTTCATTCACATGTGCTGCTGACTCTGGGTACTATCCCCATTACCAAATCAGAAGTCACTCCATCTCCAGAAGGCTTTATATTCAGGCTCTGCACAGAAGGAAAATGGGAATGATGACTGTCTTGATAGACATGTCCAGCAGACATGGAAGAAGCAAACTCCACGTGGTGGGCAAGTGAAACACAGAAGCAATCACTGACAAATCCTTTCCAGACTTTTAGAAGTAGCAAAACAACATGTTAAGAGAAAATACTCACCAGCAGCCGATGCCTTCATTAGCAGTTTTCTAACAATGTACTACAGCAACTGACATTGGCTAAGCAATTCCTCACTTTCCTCCCTACATCTGCCTTCCCTTCCTGCAATCCTGACCAGTTGTACTTCCTGGACTGCATTTCTTCCAACAGAACCACCATCACAGATCCACTCTCTTCACTCTTCCTCATTCAGATCTCCCTCACCTCACCTCCTGTATCTCATCCTGCAAATGTTCTACAGATACTCCTCTCCCATGTGAACCAGAACTACCTTTTCTCCCTCTCACTCTAGAGGGGTCCGCTGAGGGAACCTGCTTCAGAATACCCTGTTGTCTCATCAGCCTTTGTCCACTGCTAGAAGTAGGGCCCATTTGCTGTGGCTTATCCTAGAGTTATCATCCAGATATTTTCTCTGACATTCTGCTTTAAAGATTCCTTTTTCATCTTACAGAATGAAGGTGGAAGGCTTTCTGCAGTGAAATAAATGAATAAATAATTCCTCATGGCCACTCCAGCATGTGACTCCCAAGTCTCCACCCTACGCATCAGCTAGTCCAGCTTGATACTTGCTAGTGATTACACACTGACATACACATTCACACAGTATGGACACACTTCAGTCTCTCCAGTTACTGGCACCATAAATACACAGAACCCTATGACTTATGGTGCAACTCCACTCTCTGGCACTCACTCCTCCATAGGCAGAATTGCTCCGAAACCAGAGTGCCCTCTTCCTCTGGAAAATATTTAAAAGCAGAGCTGAACAGGATGACTGTACAGACTGTACTGACCAGACTCAGGGCACAGCTAGCAAGCACACTAATCTGCAATCTGTTTATACACAACAGGCTCATTTTATTATCCTCTTATATCTCAGTTTCCCCAAGCTTCCATCTCCCAAAACTACAAAGATTCCTCCTTTTCCTCATCTCTGTTTTCTTTCTTAAACATTCCATAATAAGACTTGTTTCATGTTTAAAACTGAAAGCAGTTCTGCAACTGAGGCTTTACAGATGGCAAAAGCAGTGAGTGGGTGGATGAATTCACACATCTGAAAACAAAACACTTATTAACACTTCCCAATACAGTATTGCTTTTTCCTTTCCCTTTCTGCATCACTTTAATCACAGTTCAGCTTGTGATTCACTACATCCTGCATCCACTTTGGAAGAGCTGCTACCGAGCTATGCTGCATTTGCACTACTGATTAATCCTGCTTTAGCAGGAAACTGAACTGACCTTAATGTATTTCACCTTATTTTTAGGACATTTTTGTAAGTTATCAGCATTGCCTTGAATTCTAATGCTCCCTTCCAGCATACTTCCTTCTGGGAAGCATGATCTGTAAATTCAATAAACAGACTCTTTTTTCCAATATCTAACTTGTAAATGAAAATATTAATTGCACCAGTCCTAGGAAAAGCCTCTGTGGAACTGAATGCGATTTAGCAATGATCCCCTGTAATAGTAGTTACTGAAAATCCAGGTTTTCATTTGTGCCTCAATTTTTCAAGGTTTTTTTCCTGTATTCTTACTAAAAGAATATATAGTTTATAATTTGGTCTGGTTTCCCTTGGTGTATACCGTGTTCTCTTTCCTCTGGAGTGCAAGAATTTGAGTTAGCACCCTTAATATACTTTAGGGAAGTGTCAGCTACTCTGAACTCCACTTACTCATATGCTTGTTTATCAAAGGATTAAGTTTATATCAATTATTTTTTAATTTGTTAAAGTTATAATTTTTAAGTTTAGTGAGTTTGGCCTTTTTGTGAGTTTATTTATTTAATATTCTTCCACCTTGAAAACATTAAGAGTTAGCCTAAGGTTAGTACTTAACCAATTGCAAAAAGGCCAGGAGCCTTCCACCAACTTTTGTATGAGAAAATTCTGACCAGCAAAATGCAAAAATTTGCTGAAGGCTGTATCCTTTCTAAGCAGTTACTAATGTAGCTGAAGTTCCCAGTCACTACAAAACTGTGCTTTGGATGATTAGTCTGAAGTATCACCTTCTGATCTCCCTTGCCTAGTGCTCCCTAAGAAACTCTAAATATGCTTCCTTTCTCCTTTTCCCCATCCCCTTCCAAAGAGGTAGAAAACCCTTCCTCTTCCTGCAAGTCAGAGCAATTGGCACAGAAGCAAACACCTCTTCCTGGTATTCCTCTTCCCTAAATAAGTGATAGACTTTTAAAAAGAGCTCTTTTATAACTTAATTAAACTAAAATCTTTATAACAATCCAAATCACTTAGATTTCAACAAACTGTCAAATCTTAGAGTAAAAACTATGAGAATTAACTTCACAGCAAATTCCACAGTACTCCAAGTACTTTTGCTGCATTAAAAATCTAAAGACGAACGGAATCAAAGTTACAGTCACCAAAGTCAGGGATTTTCCAAGAAATAAGTCAGAGTCAAGGGAAATATTTCATTTAAGATCTGTTAGCAGTTGGAACTTATCTAGAGATTAGACTTAACACAAATCACCTCACAAAATATTATCCAGAATTAGAGCTGAATGTATTTAAATTCAGTATGTCAATTCAGGCATCCTTTCTAAAAAATAACAGGCCTTACATGGAGTTTTGATCTAAACCCTCTTAAGACAGGGACCACTGAGTGAAACTTCAGTGGATGGAATGGGACCCCCACAGAAGAGAGGAAAAATGGGAATGATGGGAATGGGCTGAGGGTAAACAAGGAACTTGCAAGAAGAAAGAAGAATGAATGCACAGGATAAAAGCACCCATCATAAAATGAAAATATAAAAACGTATAATCTTGCTAATTACTTAGTATACTACTTCTAAGCTTCCATAATTTGACAACCTCTGTCTGTGAACAGAGACTGAACACAAATAATGAACAAGGGAAACTTAGCCACATGGCAACAGATGTTTCAGCAGAAACTGTCAGTTATATGATGACAAAGCAGCTGTTTTGAGCAATTTTTAAATTAGCTTAGTTTACGTGGAATCAGAATTTACCAGAGGCATTGATTAGATGATGATACTGCCACCCAGAATATTAAAAACCAAATAAAATATTTAAGATATATTTTATTTAGAGACTTAACTATTCAGAATTAAATGTAAACACTAAGGCTGAAAATTCTGTCATTCCATGCATGTATGGACCTAGCTGACAATGAGCACAGTCTGTTCTATCTAAAGTTGTATGTATATGATGCTGAATAATAAGTTTTAAAATATTTACTAATGCGTAACTTTCATCAGTTATCGGTACTACATTTTACAAGGACTTCTAAACAGGACCTATTCTCATGATTCTTTTGTGTAAAGCAGATTCAATCTAAATAAACTAACTGCAAAAATACGTAATTTCTAATTCTAATGTGTCTTACATTGTTTTTTAAAACCACAATTTGAAAGGTTTGAATGATATTGAAATGACCGAGTTGATCTGACTCAGACTTAGTGTCACCCACCACCACAAAGCTTGTCTTCCCTGTTTTGTTTCTTCACTAAAAGAGTTGATCAGAACATAAGCTTTTTACAATTAACACAGAAAATGGTGAAAATAACATTTTTCTCATCCGAGCATAAGTATTAAATGTGGATCACACATTGCTTTTATGATTGATGTATGTCTAAATAAAAGTACATCATTACATTAACAATGGCAACTTTCGTGTTTTACTTTTGAGAACAGTGGTAACTTTGACTTTCATAGCGATAATTAACATAATCATGTGTGGTGCAGGAATAAAATAAAACACAATAGATAATGAAAAACACATTTTCTGTAGTTGTTCAAATGGTACAACAGAAAACAAAGCAGGCAACAATAAGGTAGACAACAATAAAACAAGATCTCCACTATATCTTCAAGACTGTGGGAAAAAGAGGTATTTCCAGTACAAAGTCTCTGGTTAAACTATAAACACGTTTTCAGCTAATTTATAATCTCTCCGCTTTCTTATTTAAAAATATAAAATATTTAAAATGTTGCTTGAACTTGGAAAAAGGAGCATAGGACAGTGAGAGCAGCTCACTATCTAAACTACTGGCTGTATCACCATCCTGTGGTGATCTTTTTTTGTGTGTGTTTTTCATTTTTAACAGTCACCTGTACTTGCAAATAAAAAAGAGCAAGGACAAAGTTGAGGGGCTGGGAGGGAAAGGATGCCCAGGAAGCTGCTGTTTAAAAAAAAAGAAAAGGGTATGGTATGGGAAATAGAAATCTCTCACCTCTCAAAAACAACTGACTTAGTTAGAGTGAAAGTGGGGCATGATGTGTTCTTTCAGCAGACTTTAATTCTTCTCCAGTCATGAAGTGCTCACTGACCCATGAACATAGCTCAATAGTTTACGGCTTGTGCCACCAACAAACTAGCTAAAAAAATACAGTTTCCTCCAAATTCTGTGAATAAATATTTTTCTTTTTGTTTTCATTCTTATTTTTAAATAGGGAAAAATTGCTTAAGAACGATTTGTATTTTATAGGAAGTGTTTGTTTATATTCACATTAGAAGACAGGAGAACATCATAGCATATTTTAATACAAATTTTGAGATTTCCAAAGTTGTTCTGTCTGAAAAATAAGAAATTATGCCCCAAACAAATTACCTGGTTAAATTTACTGGACGCACACTGGAATATCTCAGCCCAGATATTAGATGCAGGTAGAAATTTAAAAGTCAATTTTAATCCAACTGCTGTTGTTAAAGGAGATTAATTTTCTTTCAAGACATACAAGTTTGACATGATACATGGCTAAAGCTCTAATGAAGGCAACAGAGCTGCTGCTGACACATGGCTTGAAGAATTTGACAAGGAAGACGACTCATCTGATCTTTTTGATGCAGATTACGGCTCAGTGCGTGACTGATTTTTTCAATTCAATGGCCAAAGGAGTGAAAATGTATTTCAAACAAAGCCAAAAATAAAATGTGACACAATAGTTTGCTTTTGAAATCTTACATTTTTAGAAGTTTAAACCTTTATATACTCCACAGCTAAAAGTTTTGTTGTTCTTTCTGCTTTATGAACATCTGGTTAGATTATTCCTCTAGAGAACAGGCTTTAAATCCCCTCACTGCACCTTCAGAGCATTTCCCAAAACTTTAAAATGTAAGCTATTCCGGTGCAGACTTGTCTCCATTTTCTTTCAAACAATTTCATGTTATGGCATCTAAATAAATAATTATTGGAATAGGGACTGCAAACCAGATCTTTCTGGCTGCAGACAATCATTCTCATGTTATGTCCTGGAGTACAAGGATATAATTATTAACATGGAACACCTTCAGCAGGGAAAACACAAAAAGTATATTTATTAGACTAGCTAGTAAATTTTGTGCAACAAGCTTCTGAAAAGGACCAGCTGTCTCCTCCAAACTGCTTTTATAAATGCTGCTATATCCCTGATGAATCCAGAATTAGAAATATTTTAATGTATTTCAGCAAATGTTATCGTGGAACCACTATTTAAATTAAACATCCAAAAGTATTCATCCAATTTTAGAACAGTCACAAAGGTTTCAGGTTGATGAAAGCTGTGGTTGTCACTGAATAAAACTCTTCACTTGGAAATCAGTAGACAGCCTTGTTAAGATATCATGAATCAGACAAAAAATAAAATAACATAACAAAATAAAATAAAAAAATAATAAAATGGAATCTTGCAAAATAGATGCTATCAGGATATAAAAGGAGCAAAAGATAAATGAGGAGGAAGCTTATAAAAAAATGAAACTGAGAAAAGACTAGATCGATGTCAAAAGGAAGATAAGTGAATATTAAAAATACTGAATTTCATAACTAGGAAGCCAAGAAAAACACCTAAGGAAAGAAGAGAAGTCTAAGGTAAGAGAAGAAAATGAAACACAAAAGGGAAAATGTTATTTGTGACTTCATAATCTAAACCTCTCACCAGCAAAATTTTTGCTCATCTATTCATTCAGCTGAGTATTTTTTTCCATGACATTTTGCTCTTTTGTAGTGATTCTTTTCATGCTGTTTGTTATTTATGGCTAAAGTTGTGTCTATACATTATACATAAGTTGTTACAAAACAAGTTAAAATATGTGTTCTCTGTTCTGTACAAGTTCTGGAGAAACACAATGGAAATGCTCAGCAAAGCTTATAAACACAGACACTCAAAATGGAAAAGGGATACCAGTGCCCATTCCAATGAAATTGTAGAAAACTTGTCAAATATTCAAGCTAAATTATCTTTCCCACAATTATTATTCTTGTTTCACCACCATATTCCTTTCCTCATTAGAAAACATACCCAAATTTCCATGTTAAAATCTATTAGAGCTCAATTTATGCCCACTTATCTCCTGTTTGTTATTTTGCTTAAAGAATTTTTCTTCCTCAGTATTTGCTGCATTGAACAATTCAGAGAATTCAATACACATCTCCTTCACGCCTTTGTTCCACTAGATGCAATCCAACATTTTCTCATCTCTTCCATAGCAGCACTGTTTTTTTCCCTTATGCTGTTCAGTTTAGCATCAATGTCAATTTAAGCCCACTGTTCCCAAATATGACTGGTTTGCTTTTTACATAGCATTCCTACTCTCTGCTGGAAATACATGTGTCCTGTAGTAAGAAACGCAGATTAAGTTGTTTGCTGGCAACTCAGTAGTCCAGCTAGGAAAATAATTCAAGCAACCACAGCCAGCTGACATCAGGAATCATGGAATCATAGAATCATAGAATGGTAATAAACCTTAAAAAAAAAATTAAATTTTAGCAATGAAATGTGTAATGTGTCAGTGAGCTACAATATGACCTCTACAGAACCACTGCAGCAAAGACAGTTATGAACCCGCTCAACTCAAAACTGTTTTTTTCTTGTGATAAATGTTTTATCACATCAATTCAGATATGAAAAGAGGCACTAAGCTAAAGAACACTGAAAAAAATATGTTTAATAACATTTTGAACTACAGTATCTACCCATTTTTTCAAACTCAGAGTATTATATTTAAACATCCCTAATCTACAGCTTAAGAAAAAAAGTAAGACCAAAGAAATAGATACAGCTCTTAACACAAAGGATATATGCACATGCAAACATACTCAACCCCTCAAGAAAGACAGGGATATTTAGAATCAGTTTTTGAAATGGAAACACACTTTAAAGTTGGACTGAAAGTAACAATATTTGCTGAAACACCATGTCTGCCACCATTATCTCCTATTCCAAACAGCTAAAGTGGGGGACTCTTACTATGTAATAATAATATTTGACATAATTCATACCTTTGCTATATAAGAGACCTAGACAAAATCCATTACAGCAAAAGTCCTTATTAGAATATGAATTGAGTGTTACACAGTTAATTATTTCACCACAAAGGGTTTCCTTCATTAAAAAATTAACTAAATGCTAGACTACGTCATTTAACCCTTGTAACTAATTCTAGTGACCTAAATGTTTTAACCTATCTAACTGCACATGTCATATATACTGCAAATTCTGCTGGTTTCTGGAAATACTCAAGACCAATATATTTTCTATGTTGATTTGATAATTCCAGCAAACAGTATTGAATAATCATCATAATCCTTTCTGGGCAGTCAAGAGAAACTGGATTAGATGAGAGGCAAGCAGACCAGCATGTAGCTGTAAGAACAGATGCTCAAGAAGTAAAGCACACTGTCTTCACATGTATCTCTCAAGTGGTTTTACCTTTCCAAGGGGCCCCAGGAAACTGCAGCCTCCAGAAGAAATCACTGACAATTTAACACTGGAGTAAGTACAGGAAGATTTTTTTTTTCTGTTTTGATATGCAATCTCTTTAATTTAAAAGAAGAAAAAACTAGAACAATCTTTAATCTATAAACCAGGAAGGAATTTCAGATTTTCTCAGCATTATTCCCTTAGATGTTAACAGCAATATTCTCCCTAATTTTACTGGTAGATACATTTTGCATACTTTTCAAGTGAACCCTTGATTACATGCAAGGAACAGAAACCTTATATTGAGGAAAGAGATGACTGCATTCCCCCAATCTGGCTTAGTCCATAGATAGTAAGTTCTACTACAAATTACTTCTGTTAAAAGCTATAAGATTAGACCTGGAGCAGATCGATGCACCACAATTTATTACAATGGCAATTTTAGTGGGTTTATATAGGCTGTAAATCTTGTAGGTCACTCTTGGAATACACTGCCTTGTTTTATTCTACACTGCCTGCATTAAACGTTAAGAGGAAAATTGTTCTCTAAACAGTTTGCTGGTGTAAGAAAGTAGGAAGATAGAGAAAGCAAGGAAAGAATTACCTGCAATTCCTTTGAAGGATTAAATATACAGTTTACTGCTTTTGGAGGATTAAATAATGTTTATTCCTATAACTGGTTTCATTGTTTTGTAAATTCATCCTCCTCATAATAGCTATATTTAGATAAAAAAATTATAACTTCAGGATAACGATTGATGTAAGTGATTCATCAACAGGCTTATTTTCAATGTCAAACCATTCCCTACTGAGTCCTCTAAGGAGAGAGAGAGAGAGAGAGAGAGAGAGAGAGAGAGAAATGTCCCTAATGAATATCTTCATTAAAGCAAGTGGCCTTCTCACATGCATACAACTGAGCTTAAAGGACCAGGCTGTATTCTTCTTCCAACAGGTAGTAGTCAAAACCTTTTTGATTTATCACTTGACACAGCCAAGCTAATACTCATCCCAGAACTCTAATTTGCACATGCACAGATCAGAACTGAAGGTGAAGCTGTGAACATCTGTATTATCAGCCGGCTGGTTATTTCTCTAAGGGATAAGAACAACCATCGAGAGCTGCAAACTCTGATCAGACGTTTGCTCTCCAACCTAGTGTCTAAGGGGACAAAACTTATGCAAACCTACTATCTGTGTGCGTGCACACTTATCCTCTTGTCTACTGTCAATAACTTTCTAATAAACAATCAAACAAAGCAGATATACTGATGATACAAAGTTTCTGCAAGTTAAGTTCCTGAATCCAGAAAGAATGGCTGGTTACAACTGTGTTTATACACACATAAGGAGTAGACAGTGAAAATCATTTTGCATGTATCAGTGCAATACCTTTCCAAAATGAAGATGAGTGTTCAGAAGCCCAGAGGGAAAAAAAAAGCAAAGGGAAATTAAAAAAAAAAAAGAAGAAACAGCCCTATGTCTGCATAACATCAGCAGCACTGAGGCATAGTTATAGAATAGTGGCAATAGCCATGGAACTGTGTAATTTAAAAGCCCAGCACAAGGAATTGTATCTTCACCACTCAGTAATTAGCTAAAATCTATTGACTAACAAATACATCCATATGAGAATTGATCAAATCCTCAGACATGAAAAACATATGAATGAAAATTTCCAAAAAACATTACATTATCTTGGAATACTAAGTGCTTGGCATCTGTCAGACTTTGGCTCCAGCAAGGGGACAATGCAATATCATTGTCTACATTGCCAGAACTGTGGGGGGGGAAAAAAAAAAAAAAAAAAAAAAAAAAAGTGTTCTTTGAACATTTTTTTCCAATTCAGGCAACTGTATTAAGAAATTTACTATGTCTTGTTTTGAAATATAACTTGCAACTTCATGCTTTGCTTTGACCTTGTCATAGGCTGGCAGGTAAAACCAGAACAATTAAATGTATTGTGACAAGATTCCCTTATTTCTATAGTCTGGACACTTGACAAGCAGCTCTAGGACAAGTTTTGGTACCATTTTAATCCAAATCTAAATGTCAGAAGAAGAATGATATTACTTGCAACATCCCGCCTCACAGACAGAAGAGGAAGGTAACTGATTCGTAAGTTCCCTCAGTCTGATGAAGGTGAAATGACACTCAAGGTTCATATAACATTAGCTTTAACTGAAACGATAGAAGGAGTAACTCATAAAGGCTGATATTTCAATTATTATATATATGCTCAGGCTGCACAATAATAAAGGCTGATGTTTTGATTATACAAGTCACAATATGGTGAAGCTGTGCAACCTGAGAAAAATCACAGCAGGCCTTGCATTACTTAATGATTTTAGGAAGGAAAAAGGAGAAAGGGAAGGAAAGAGAATAGGAATAGAAAAGTTAGAGGGATAAAGAGATCACCATTCCTGGATCTAGCATTGAACTTGCCAATGGTGGTGTTCAGTGTGAAGAAAGAGAGAGCCTACTGAGCTTTGTTGTGTGCCCCAATTTATTGCCCCCAGCACTTACGGAACTTTCTCTCTTAATCACCACATCATTTACTATTGGTTCATTTGTCCCCACTTGCTATGTAAATTAGCACCCATTCTCCTTGCAGGTGTGGGGAGGCAAGTCTTTTTCACCCTGAATTGGGTCAGTGGTTGCAATATCCCACTGCCATACTAACCTTCTTACCCAGTTATGGAAAGTTTTCTTGGTTTCATGCCTTTTGGCATGATGTTTCCTTCCCAAGGTTCCTCCTCAGGAGATTAACGATTATTAAGGTTGGATTGTGAGCTAAAGCCTTGCAACTCTTCAAGGCTGTTATACAGGCTTCTGGTATTCTTCAACAATCTTCCTTTTGTCATCGATGCCCCCCAACCTCCCCACCCCATTTTATGAGAGATTTTGTTTCAGGGAAAAGTTTCTTTAAGTGTGTGAGACATTCACTGGTAGAGCCCAGGGATTTTCTACCTCCTTGTTCTTGCCAAGTTCCATCGCATCACCACATGCACCCTTCTGAGCAAATGGTTCTTTGTCTTGGGGAGAAGGGAATCAACATTAGGAGAAGTTGATAGGAGCTTCAGGAACACTACCAGGGTGGACCTGTCCTTTCATTTGGTCTCCTACACTACTTAACAGGAACTTGAAGCATTTAAAATCAGGGAGTACCTTCAGGAAAATGAGTGTCAGACATCACTCTCCCAAAGGGAGTTTAATAAGCTTTGATTACTTTGCTCTTAAGATAAATAAAAAAGATTGAAAGAGAGATTTATCTATTTCAGGTAGATAAATTGTTCTTTGGCCTTAAATGATGCTTCCACTATCTATTGAATGTCCATAGCTGGAAGACATTAATTGTGAGTCTGAGTGCTCCCAATCCAACAACAGCATATTTCAACAACACCTTCTGGGTTTTTTTAAATACTCATGAGGGATCATATGAGAGGGGCAGAAAAAATTGCAAATAAAAAATAAACTGCTACATTTAGCACTTGTTTTAATTTTACCTTCCCCCATTCCTTCATCTTTTTACACTTAAGGAGCACCCACGCACTTGCCTTCCCCCCTTCCTGAGAGATTTTAATAGCAATGTATTATGCTGTAAAATGAGCCCAAAAATTGCAATGCATTAATTACACTGTAGAGCTTTTGACCAGATATATTAATAAACCATAATTACCTGATTATTACTCATTAGAAAGGCATGTAAAGGTTCCAATGACAAGTTGACTTGGAGGGACCTCTGTTTGGAGGCACAAGTTGTCTGAACTGGGAAGGCTAGAGGTAAAGAAGCTCATGATTCATTTCTGCTTGTTGGGTTTTTCACTAATACTCAAACACTAAGCAAGAGAGGGACTCTGACTCAAGCAGGCATGTGCATGAAGCACTACATGCAGCAGAAAAACCAACGGCAGTTTGGATGTGCTCTTAATAAGATGGGATTGTGAGAGTTGTTACTCCCAAAGGTTTATTGTGTATTTTCAGGCCAGACACTACAGATAGTACTTTTAAAGCATTATTAAATAGCTTTAAAGGCATGTACTTGCTTCCAAACCTAAGTCGCTATTAATTAAATTTAGTTTAGGGATCACTTTTAAACGTGTCTTTAAGTACCTTTTTCCTCCTCCATTTTTCTGTTGCAATTTTCACACATGTCAAATGGACCCAAAAATACTCTTTTGAGCATTTTCCTCATTAAATTAAGGTTGCATAGGGCTGCAAAGTTTTAGTACAAAAATCCTTGTACAGAAGTTACAGTAAGACCAAAAGTTTTACTTCCCAGCTGCAGAGTTCCTTTGATGATCCTCATTTATCAGCCATCTGCAACCACAGCATAATTTTTAACTACTATGAGAAGTTACTCTGAGTAAAATTTGTCTGACTGATGGTGAAACTATCACCAATTGAATTTACCACATTGCAACCTCTGGACTTCAAAGTACTCTCAGCTTCACTTTGTGTGATGTAACACTTCATTTTTCTGTACACAAACAAGTACTCTTTCGAAAGTATTTTAAAAAAGCAGAAATTTAAAGAGGTATAATTTTTCATACCTCTCACTCACCATACAAAACCAAAAAAAGGAGGCCTTGGTAACCATTGCCCATTTAAATAAACATAAAACATTTGAGGACTGCAACCCCCCCTGATTTTAGATCTTATACAGCTCTCTCTCTAATTTGGCACTACAATAATGCTTTTACTAATAAAAAGTTACCATATACTACAGTTCTACAAAATTACTTTGATCCATTTCTGAACAGCCGGTGCAAAAAGAAACAGTAATAAAAGACAGAAAGACCTATTCTCTTCATGACTTGTTTCAGACTGGATGCTTAAAATTCTCAGACACATATGCAAGTTTCTTGCTATGAGAAAAAGGTAACAACTCAGAAAGAGTTTAGAAGCCCTCATCTTGCAGAATACAGTAATCCTGTTATATTTGAAAATGCATACCTCTACTTTTTTTCACCTAAAATCATTTACAGACCTCTTACTGCTAACCTAAAAGAGAGAACATATATTTCATAAATTTAACACATTTAACTCTCATTTAATCTAAAACAATTATTTGGAATTATGATGTAGTTTTAAAATAACGTAAAATAAATTATTCCTGAAATTTATTATTTTTAAGTGAAGAATTGCACTGGCCCAACCCATAATCACAGGACATTTTAAGATGTGACTTATGGCATAATGATTCCTGCATTTGTGCATTTAATGGTACTTGAATTCTAACCTTCATCAGATTAAGCATTCTATTACATCGTAATTCACACCCTGTCATGGAAAACTGAGAGAATTTTAATTTAAATATGCTAGAAGACTGGGCACAGAATGACAACTGAATTGTAGCCTTATGAAATATTTAATGGGAACCATAACCTGGGGATTTCACAGAATCACCAAGGCTGGAAAAAGCCTTCAAGATCATCAAGTCCAGCCTATGTTTTTTTCTGTGGCAGGGCAGAGAGAAAGAACAATTTTCAAGGTTCAGACAACATACAGTAAATGGAGAAATACAAGTCATTAGGAGCAGCTGGAAAAAGAAACAAGCAAACAAAAACAATAACAACAACAAAACAAACAAACAAAAAACCCCAAACAAAACACACAGAAAAACAAACCAATCAAAATAAAACCTGAAAAATATTAATTTAAGAGATATATGATAATGCAGGGACTAAAAAGCAAACACAGTCCCACTCAATATACAGCTGGGACAATAATAGAACTAAGACATAAGAAACACTGTATTTTCAACTTCTGCTGTGCATTATTGCTATATAAATGCAATATCCACCACATATCCAAACACTATGCTCTAACAATCAAACCTTCTTCACCAAACACAGATGTAACCTTCCCTTCCTATTCCCTCACCTTACCAAGTAAAGAACAGATACCTTTTTGTTAAAACAAAACACAGAGGAACAATCTGACCGGCTCAACTGACATCTCCATAAATTAAGAAAGCATGAACGTCACAAATCACAAGAACACAAAAGCACAAAACAAAGGGAAAAAAGAACAGAGATATTTCTTATAACATAATAGACCAAAGATACTCCTCATCTAACTGCTAATAAACTTTGGGGCTCTTCACTTTTTGCTTATCAGTGGAGTCGCTCATACACCTTGTTTACACATATAGTATAATCAACATCAGTTACACATGTATGTAATGGCTGGTTATTGGCACTTGCAGATTCAGTCTGTTACCTCAACTTGTTTGATAATCACAAGAGTTTATGTGCCCATAACAATAAAGTTATTTATCATGCTAACACTAAAAAACAATCTCAGAACTTGGAGCAGAAGGCAAACACTGAAGAACTTGGTCAAGAACAGAATATTCAGAAGGCACTGAAGAAAATATTACTCAAAAATAACAATTTTTGGTCATAAAGTAAAAAAAAAACAACAACAAAACCTTTTCAGATTGCACCTGAAAGTTCAGTATGCTGATGAAAAAATTATAAACACACTTAGTCACCCCTCTTCCTTTGAATAAAGACATTGCATGCAAATTTAAGATAAAATTCCATACCAAATGCTTTAGGTATTTTTGAAGTCCTGTAATTCTGGAAATATTTAATAAGCATGAATGAGCTCGTACACATACTTACTTTATCACATATTAATTGGATGTCTCAAGTTAAAAAGAAGCAAACATCAGTATCTGAGAAGTCTGAAGAAAATTTCAAGATATATGTTTCTTTACATTGGAGAATATTTTCAAAGTGAGCAATTGTTTATTATACACGTATAATTCTCTTCAAATATAATTATAGACTGCTCTCCTTACTCCTCTTAAAATATATGGGACTGAGGGATTTTTTAGTGCATGTGTAAATTTCTACCTAAAATTATAACGAGTGTACAGGTTTAAATTTAACAACCTGCTTTTTTTAAAGCTTTCCTCTGCCTCTCCCTGTCTCCTACAGTCCAAAGTGTATGCCACTTTTTTAATGCAGTCTCACCAGAAACCATCAAGCCAGGAAACCAAACCATTATTAATTGCATCAAGAGTCAGAATAAGCAGTGAGGTAGAGACAGACTAGAGGCGGCAGCAGACAGAAGGACAACTGAGGACAGTAACTAGCAACTCATGCTGAGCCCACCTCGGCCCACTTGATTGCTCTACTCTATGAACATGATGTATTTGCAATGTCTGCACTCAGCAGCTGTGTCACCAGGAAAAAAGGAGTTGATCTAAAATATTTCGCTGTTCTCTTTAACATACACAATAAGAAGCAACATATCTGCGTTGCACAAGCAAATTCAGGCAGAATTTGGCCTATTGCAATTACCAAAACTAGAAATATTCACATACAAGTACTTCTTTTATGCTTAGTCACAGAATACATGCAATCAAGAATGCAAGCCTATTTCTTTCTATCCTATCTTTAACTCAGAGCCCACTGAAAATGTAAGACCTCTTTTGATGCTGTCATACCACCTTCTCTCCATACAGATGATTTCCAGTTCAAACTTCCATAACCAAAAAAATGAAAAATAAAATTACCTTTTCAATTTTTTTAGGAGACCAAATTTGTTCACCCACTGTAAGACCTCACAGCAGGGACTGCTACACCAGCAACTTTCAGCAGCAATGAGAAAGGAAACTGAAGCTCAAGTAGTGTGGAAGGCTGCATAGATTGTTTAGTTCCTTCATTAAGAAAGGCTGGGACACTCCAGATCAATGGACCTCAGAAAACAGAATCTATGGAGGAACACATGAAATCAAGTGTAGATACCTGAGAACAAGAACTGTGGATTGTAGATTGACTGCTTGGTTTCCACTTTCCATGCCTACAACGTAAAGTGCAAGAGAAATAAATTCAAAAGACAACCAATTTGCATTTGTGTTGATTCTGCTAGAAATTCTTCTTCTCAAACTGTAGACTGGCATGCACGGCATACCTCTCAAACAGGCCCTATACAGAGAATCAGAGAAGACACATGGTGTGTACCTATCCTCTGTGAATATACAGTACATTTTCACAGCACCTCACAGAGTTGGTTCTACAAGCCCAGGCATAAGGAGCTGGTAAAATTAGAGGCCTCAGAAAGAATGCAGGAGAGGCTAACACATTGTATAGCTTTTCACTGAGTAAAATGAAAAGCACTAATCATTTCATTTGAATGTGTTGCATGTTCAAAAATTTAAAAACAAAACAAAAGCAAACCCCAAAAAAATCACAACAAACAAAAATCTCCCAAACAAACAAAACCCACACACCAAAAAACTAAAAAAAATACTTTCTGCAATCTTTTGCTCTCTCAGCTTTTTGCTGACAAACAAAGCTCTTCAAGTTTCATAACACAAAAAACCTCCTTATGCCTGTATAACTTCCAAAGTATAAATGATTTGTTTTGCTACTGTGTAAGTTTCAGTTTTCCTGACACATTTCCAATTCTTTTTCTTTTATATTTCCAAAACCCAAAAGGATTGCAAGTATTACCTTCCACTAAGAAGTATTCTGGTTATTACAATGTCAGTTTTCATAAACCACATCTTTCCCCTGCCATAGAGAAAGGATGCTGAAGACTAGGGAAGGGGAGTTGGGCAGGCAGGGGGACACAAACTGGTTTCAACTTTTCTGCATTTCTACAGACAGACAAAAAAAAGCTAATACCACCACATAATTTCCAATAAAACAAATGATGCATCTTTTTAAAGTTAGGCTGTCAGTTTGGAGTTGCATCTTGCTTTTTTCCTGCATAAAAGTGTATGCCTCCAGTAGTTTCCCATTTTTCTTATTCATTATGGGATGGGAGGTTTTTTTGTTTTCATTTTGTTTTTCAGTTTTATCTATATATTCCTCTCTACCTTAAATCTTATTCCTTTCCCTGTCTTATTTCTCTGCCACTTCTCCTTCTGACCTCTATGCAAAAGAAGCAGCATTTTTCTCTTACAGTGGATCTTGTTGTTCAGAGATAAGCATGTGTGTCTATAAGACAAGAAAAATAAATGTTTTAGTGGATGACTTCCATTATCTGCCAAATGGCCCTTGAAAGTTAATGAGGAGCCTTCAAGCTGGTTTATTCTCCTTAAATGTAAAATAATCTATAGAATTTTTATACCTGTTCAAAAATAAATTGATTTTATGACCTGCATTCTTTTCAGCTCCTTGAATTAAGCTTACAGAAAATTTTGTTGCTTCTTTTCCAGTGTAGTAAATTGCTACTTTAGCCTTATAAAAATCAGGGGTTTATCTTTATTGTAGTGAACTACTGTAAGCTATTTCCTTTAAATTCTTCCTTTGGTTAAGAAGAAATGTTCCAAATAATCACAGCAGTCTTATTCTAATTCATAGACTCTTCTTTTTCACTAATTAAGCATGTTCTAATATGTCTGTACAGACTGCAATGAGCCAGTTGCCTAGGACAGTGTTCAGAGAGCTTCTGAATTTCTCCAAGGATTGAGACTCCCAAGACAACCTGTGCTCAGTAACCCCCACAGTGAAAAAGTGCTTCCTGTTGTTCAGATGGACTCTTCCATGTTTCAATTTGTGTCCATTGTCTCTGGTCTTTTCACTGGGCAACCACTGAAAAAAGCCTAACTCCATTTTCCTTGAACTCTCTCTTCAGGTATTTATTAATAAAATTCCCCTGAGTCTTCTCTTCTCCAGGCTGAACAGTCCCAACTCTCTCAGCATTTCTTCATATGTGAGATGCTCTAGTCCTCAACCATCTCTGTGGCCCTCCTCTGGACTCTTTCCAGTATATCCATGCCCTTCTTGTACTGGGGAGCTCACACCCAGACTCAGTGCTCCAGGTGTGGCCTCATCAGGGCTCAGCTGAGGGGAAGGATTACCTGTTTCAACCCGCTGGCAACTGTCTTTCTCATGCAACCCAGGACACCATTTATCCTGCAAGGGCACATTGCTGGCTCACATCCAAGTGGGTGTCCACCAGGACCCTAAGGTTCTCTTCTGCAAAACTGCTTTTCTGCCATTCAAACACCAGAATATACTGGTGGCTGAGGTTGTTCCTCTCCAAGTGCAGCATTACCCAGAGCAGTAACCTAGTAGTGATAGAGGTTGGAAACAATTACCATCTTCTGTAAATAAATGCAAATATTTATTTGCATGTATGTGCATATATGTACATACAATATATTGATAATTTTATTTATTTAAAATAGAAATGTTCCATATATTACATAACTTATATGTGTTACACATGAAAGAGCTTATGGCAGCACATAAAGACTTGTGTAAAAGACAGTGGAAGAACAGACATATCCCAAAAATTGTGTTACTTTTAATGATATTTGATCCATTCTGTCAGCAAAGAGAAATTAATTCCAGAAATATTTTAACAAAGGCCAAGAAAAAGCTTGATTTCCTGAAGATATGATTTGCAGCATCATAGAGGCTGCTGAACTCCACTTGGTGCCTTGTATTCATTTGGTGACAGGCAGACTTTAACAGAGGACTTCCAGAAGCCTTCCCACCAGTATATCACAAATTTGCCAGCTCAGCTGAGAATAAAAGAATCACATTTTCTACACAGCATGCAACATACACTTTGCATGACCACTGACATAAACATCCACTCAGTATCTTGATTGAGCCTGGTCTGTATTTTTTTTGTTCTGCATTTATCATTCTTGTTGCAAGATTATATAATTTTCCTCAGACTACACCAGAGTTAAATTCAGACTCTGGCAGTCTTATTTCTTTGGCCAGTTTCCAGATCATATCCTCAGGCAGAAAATGTGAAATTGAACTATAAAGCTGCATTTTGCTCATCATGAGGCTGCCTCTTTTTTTCTGGTTGTTTTGTTTGTTTGCTGGTTTTCAGCTTCCATCTCCTCACTGCTCCTGCAAACTATAACAAGAATACAAGAATGCCCTTCCTGGGTCATCGCACAAAGCCAGCTCATTCCATGCCCTATCCCAACAACAGTTAGGACCAAAAACTGCAAGAAAAGCATAGAAAGGCAAGCACATAGCACTTAGTAATATATATTCCTGCACATAATCTCTCAGCTTCCAACAACACAGTATTTTATAAGCCAGTGATGATATCTTGGGTGTCTTCTTTACACACTTGTGTATCTATACTACTTTCCCTTTACATCTTTTACTTACTCCATTTCTTTTTCCTCTTGTCAACCCTTCCTTTCTTTCTCCCCCATAATCACCTTACTACTTCTTTGCTAGATCACTAGAAGTGAAGTATCTGCAGCAGCTTAACTACATCCCTCTTCAGACAAAGCTTTTTATTCTAATTCTCCATGCAGCCCATTGTATCCCAAGTTCTACAATCAAGGGGAGCAAGAGCATCAGCACTTTTCTGCATTTAATTGAAAGGAACTCTCATTTTAAGCCAGCTTTCATACCTCTTGTCAGACTACATTGTGATGGTACAAGTGATGTCCACTACTTGTTCAGAAGTGTGAATGTGTGAAAGTTTTAATAGACTTAAGAGCCATTTCAGCATCTCTAGTTCAGCCAAGTGGATTCCCATGTTTAACTTTATTCCTTCAGTAAAACAGACAACAGCATGTTCCATCTTCAATCATTCTTTGGACAAAGAAAAGGGAAAGGGAAAGGGAAAACGAAAGGGAAAGGGAATGGCAAAGGGGAAAGGAAGGGCAAAGGGGAAGGGAAGGGAAAAAATAAGAAAGGGAAAAAATAAGGAAGGGAAGGGAAAAAATAGGGGGGAAAAAGCCAAAAGAAAAAAGAAAACAAAAAGGAAAAAACAAAAAGGAAAAAAAAAAAAGAAAAAGCATGGGGCTAAAAACCATCTTGAATAACATTTAATGAACATTTGCCACTCCTTTTCCTAATAGGCCTGTTATAGCAATAAAATTTTCCTCATGCTCAAATTGAAGATGCCATTTTTAACACAGAAACACAAAATTTACTAGCATTAAATATTCAAAATTCATTCTTTCATGAAAGGTCGTTTGCACCTTTAACAAGGACTAGTGTCCATCCATATGTTTTCCTTTCTTTTATAATTTAAATGCTGATAGAAAGGAATAAATACATGAGGACTGGGCATCAAGAAGGCAGGGACAACCTCTTTTCACTTGTGCTCTGTGATAGGACAAGAGGCAATGGACTCAAACTGAAGCACAGGGAGTTCCACCTCAACATGAGGAAGAACTTCTTTATTGTGAGGGTTACAGAGCACTGGAACAGGCTCCCCAGAGAGGTTGTGGAGTCTCCTTGGCTGGAGACTTTCAAGACCTGTCTGTATGCCTTTCTGCGTGTCACTGTTTGACTCAGGTCCGACAACAATGCTCTTGATCCCCTTCCCCTCCCACCCAGGTAGAGAAGGAGAGAGAGAAAAAGAGAGAGACTTGGCCAGATTGAAAACTAAACTACACAGCTTTAATTAAACACTAATGATATAAGAAAATATATACAATTATATGCAGATATGTTCAGGTATGAGCAAAAGCCTCGCACTTCCCCTCACCCCCAGCAACTCCCACAGCATCTCCTGAGATGGACAGTCCCAAGGAATCCCAGAGCTGCTGCTGGAGAAAGCACAGAGTGATGAGGGTCAGGAGAGCTCAGGCCTAAGGGTTGATAATGATAGATGGACGGAGTCCTCCCCGGACGTTGGCCATGGATGGAAGTGAAGGGAAGAACAAGCAGGAAGTTGTCTTCTGTGATCTCTGACCTTCCTCTGAGCTTACATAGCTATAGGGAGTGGAATATCTCTGGCCAATTTTGCTGCCTGTCTAACTCAGCCTCCTACAGGGGGGTCACAGATCTCCCCATAGTGTCTGAGCCGGCAGAGTGAAGGTGCGACCTTCAAGACCCAGAAGTTAGAAAAATATTCCTCTGTCTTATCAGCTTTAGCTAGAGCACACTGTTGCTAGTTAAAAGACAGCTTACTGAATAAATAAAAAAAAAATCAGTAAAAGGAAAATTGGTTTCATCCTGGCTCAAACCAGGACACTGAGTGATCTGCCCTAGTTTTTTTTGGTCCTGCTCTGGCAGGGGTGTTGGACTCAATGATCTTTGGCAGTCCCTTCCAACCCCTGATATTCTGTTATTCTGTGATTCTGTGAATTTCCTTCCTAGCAGAAAACTACCTACTCTAGAAGTTGTAAAGTTTTTGTCATGCTCAGATATCCACAAGTACTTTCCCAAAATATGTGACTGTACTAACAGCAAGGTGAATTTCAGTAACAAGGAAAATTACCCATTTAAACAGAAGTATTTTATTCTGCACCATTACACAGACACACCATGTTATTATCCAGCCAATTATCATATATTGTAAAAGGTAGGGACAACCATATGGTCACAATCCATAAAAAAGCACAGAGCAAACCCCCAGTATTTACATAGGGGTTTGTCCAATGCATGGTATGGGTGTTATCCTACCTCATTCAAAGAGCATTACTGCAAAAGATTACTCATTCTTGCATCAAATGAGGTAATAACCTTGCAAATGGTTGTTTTTCAAAAGATAGAATTAGCTCAAACTTATATATGCATGATTTATTCTTTCACCACTAAATTATGACAGTATTTGTGTGTAAAGTACAGCTATAATCATTAGAGTGTAATAGTCTAATGTGGAAAAGCTTTTAGGAACAAGATATTTAGACTGAGCTAGCGATATGTGTCATTTTTGTATTTAAAAAACCCCCACAAAGTTATTCTAGGACTACATCCTGGATATTGCTGCAAATTCTACCCATGCAATTGAATGACTGATAGGAGGATTTATTACATTAAAATAAAAATATTTTGTACCTCACATCACATCATCCAAATAAAGGTCCCACAACTGGATAAAATGTTATTCCCCTTAAACAGAACATAAACCCACTGTAAATAATAGATTAAGATCTGTATATGGGTTAGGGCAATCCCAAGCACAAATACAGGCTAGGTGGAGAATGGATTGAGAACAACTCAAGGAGACGGAACTGGGGGTGTTGGTTGATGAGAAGCTCAACATGAGCAGTCAATGTGCACTTGCAGCCCAGAAAACCAAACGTGTCCTGGGCTACATCAAAAGAAGTGTGTGGCCAGCAGGTCAAAGGAGATGATTCTCCCCCTCTACTCTACTCTCATAAGACTCCAACTGGAATACTGAGCCCATAACACAAGAAGGACATGGAACCCCTGGAGCTAGTCCAGAGGAGGATCATGAAGATGATCAGAGGGCTGAAGCACCTCTCCTATGAAGACAGGGTTGGGGTTGTTCAGGCTGAACAGAGAAGGCTTCAGGGAGACCTTATAGCAGTCTTCCAGTACCTGAAGGGGGACTACAGGAAAGCTGGGGAGAGTTTTTTTGCAAGGGCATGTAGGAAAAGGATAAAGGGTAATGGTTTTAAACAGGAAGAAGGAAGATTCAGTTCAAACATTAGGAGGAAATTTTTTGTTGTGAAGGTGAAAAAAAGGCAGTAATGGGTTGCCCAGGGAAGCTGTGGATGCTCCGTCCCTGGAAGTGTTAAAGGTCAGGTTGGATGGGGCTCTGAGCAACCTGTGCTAGTGGAAGGTGTCACAGCCCATGGCAGGGAGGTTGGAACAAGATGATCTTTAAGGTCCCTTCCAACCCAAACCATTCTATGATTCTATCATCTACATACCTGGCTTAATTTAATCTGAAGTCAGATCTAGGTCTGACTAACAAGTGAAAAGACTGCAGCACAAACTCAGATTAAGAACCATTTTGCAGAGCAAAGTCTAACCTAAAATTTAACAGACATATCTTCAGAGATGTGTTGCTCTCTAGGTTTAAAAAAAAAAAAAATCAGTATGTCTGCACCGGATTATTTCCATAATTAAATCTCCTCAGGACCTGACTTCAAATGGACAAAGCTGGGAAAGACCAAAGAACAGAAGATGGAAGAAAGATTTTTGCCCCTCCAATCCTTTCAGATGTACATGACACTGATACTTGCAGTGTAATGAGATCCCACAGACTGGTTTCGTACTGCAGTCTCAGTGTCAGTAAAAGCTCACCATCAGCCACTGGCAAAGGCAAGACAGAACTGACCAGCACTTCTCCTCAAAGCACTGGCACCCACATTCTTCCTGCCAGTGTCACAATTATTGTCAGTCCAACTCCCAAACCAGCCTGCTCTGCAACGTCAGAAGGAAATTCCAACCTCCTCCACCTGCACAGAAGCCAAAGAAAATTTTTCTGGTCCTTGTCTTCCTAGCACTCATGGCCTCACACTTTTTTCCTACATTCCAGTGCCTCAAAGGCCCTGCCTTTGTCACTGCCATGCACTGCTTGCCTCAGAAAACTGTTCAATCTACATGTAAACAAGCTTCAGCAGCTCTGTTCTGCAGTGTCTGTATCATTATCTTGACTTTTCACTCAGGGGTTCTGACACACTGAAGTCTCTTTTTCTGCGCAGCAAAGTAAAACAATGGACTCCAGTATGTCGGATACAAACCTGCTCTATAGTAATATTCAACATAGTTAATTCCCTTATTTCTGCACATATGCCTAAAACCACGCACATCAACAATACTAATTAACTAATTACTGGGCTTGTTTGGCTGGGACATCAGACCAGCCCCATGTATCAGAAAAGAGTCACTCAGAAATAAATAGCTGTCAATACCAGCACCACTGCTACAAAAATGGGAGGAAAAGCAACAACAACAACAAAACAACAAAAAACCCCAGTATCTTTCTGCACGAAACATCAAGACAAAGCTCTACTGAGCTATAGTAACTTTTCATTTCAGAGTACCAGTGTAAATTTGAAATAAATTCCTTGCTGTCTGCACTTAACTGTGCATTGGTTTAACACACTGGATGGATTGGGTGAGCACTAATTAGATTCCCTTGACATTAAATCAAACTGGAAACTGTGTTTCAGGAGTCCCCAAATCCCTATCTATTCCCTAATACCAAATCAAACATAACCAAAGTCCCCTTATACCTCTGGCCAAAAGCCTGATGAGTCCCCAGAGTAGCAACTGCAATATGGTTGTCAAAGAGTAGTCATATAAAACCCAGCCAAAGACTTGTCTAGTCTGGTGCTCAGTCTTCAGCAATGGTCAGTAGAAGATGCCTAAGAAAGAGTTTGGGAACAAAGAAATAGCAGGCATTGTTATTTCCTGTGAATACTTCCCAATTTGCTGTGAAATCTTGAGCCAGAACCATTGTTTGTTGGTATAGAAAGAATTTTGTCAATTTCTTCTTTAGGATTTTTTTTTCCCCCCATAAATTCTAAATGTCCACAATAAGCAAGGTATTGTAGAGGTTACTTACAGTCTATGTATAAGTTAAAGAACCACTACAATTGGTTTGTTATGAACATTACACCTGCATCATCTGATCCTCCCTGTCCTTTCTGTTGGAAGCTATCTTACCTCTCTGTGACCTTTATGATTTTATTAACTTTTACTTATATAGGTCCTTCAGTGATCTTCAAGAATTAGAGGGCTGGAATTTTTCAAAACACTGAGCAGTATCACAATAAAGAAAAAGGGCTCACAGAGAGCTGTGAGATACCTGACCTGACACAGGTATTGTGAGCTCCCAGACACCTCCTCGGTGTGAGAATGAGTTTTCTGCCATAAGTAAAAGCTGTTATATTGCCATGTTTTGTAACACCAATGCAGTTTTTATGTCTTAGCTTCCCAATCACAAGAGAGACTACAGCATTTCCCAGCTTCAGATTGAATCCACCGTCATTCACAGGGCAATGTTCACCTGCCACTTAAGGTAAAACTGCCAGCTCTATCTGCAGATTGCTTTACTTGTGGGTATTTTTTTGTCTTGCTGTGAGTCCTAGTATGTTGAGTTCATTAGGACTCTCAACCAGAAAGCTCTGATTTAGGATGATTTTGAAGCACATTGCATTAGACAAAAGAACTAGGAACACAGACAGAAGGAAGTGATCATACAATTTATTTGCAGTTAACATGTAGATTCAGTTCATACTTCTAAAATCTCCCTTACTTTGCCTGGGTTTCTACATCCTAGGGATGACTACACTGTCAAGAAATGTTATTTCTGTTACTTGATTCTCTGTCCAAATAATTAATAAAGAAATTGAACATCTGTGCTCTCCTGCTTACCCCAAGGGAACCCACATTGCATATTTTTGTTTTTACTTGCTGAGAGACTTAAGTGGCTTACTCAGTTTAGATCCTTTTTTGCACATCCAACATCAAGCACCCTTGCTACTTCTGCCTGCCAGGCTACAATTGTTATTAATAGGTTCTCAACCATTCTTCAAGGTCTGGCACTGACAGTGAGACTTTGGAATGCTGTGTATCTGGGGCGGGGGAAAGAGGTGGGCAGGTTTGAAAATTAATCTGGAATATATATAAGAATTCTGCTCTAAACTCAATTTGCACAGAAAGACGTTCTCTCTTTACTTAGGTTATGTTTGTACATGCTGTAGAATGTTTCCAAGTGGTCTTTCTTTTTTCTCCCCCTTTAAAATCGAAATTAATTGTATTTAATTTCTTTGGTCTTGAATTTGATAAAGAATAGGACACTGAAAAAGGGGAAGTCTCTCCAATACATATCAGATAGGAAATGGTATATTGTAAAAATACCAGCAGTCAACTATGATTACATCTGTGTAAATCTGAAAGTTCTTAAAAGTTCTGATAGGTTTGAGGACTGTGGGGTTCCTTAGGGCTTGTTTACGAGTTTCCAAGCAAGGAGTTATGCGTCCACAGGAATATGTCTCTATTGAAGATCAAGTTGCTGAAGATAAATTTTATTGGCATCTTAAATTTAAAATATCAGAAAGTCATCTCTGTACATAAAAAGACCCAGCAACAATAGATAGAACTGTTCAAATATTTCCAAAGAAATACAGTTTCTTCAGGGGTCTATTGCCTTTGTCATGTTTTAGTTCTGTAAACTGCCATGTTAATATTTTTTGATCCACTGACATTCTTCTGGTTCACGATTTCACCAGAATCTCTGGACAGATCTGGTAAAAAATTGTCTCCTGACAACTGTCTTCCTTCTCTCCCTCCATGGCACTTCCAGGATTCAAATAAGCCATAAGAGGACTTTGTGAAGACATCCCATGGTTTAACTGACACTTACTGAGGTAGCTGTATGACCCTAACGTGCTAATGCATCTCACTCTTACAACTTCTGAGGGTAATAGCAAAGTGTTAAGTCCACATGAGACAGGAACTGAGAAACAAGGCACAGGGAGGAAGGTGGGAAGAACCCAGGCTCATTCCCACACCTCTAGTTAAGCTAAAAGTCAAGTAAAACAAAATCATATAAAATAAAGAGAAAATAGAGTATTTTTTTAAAACAGTTAAGCCAAAGGGTAATGGGTGTAAATTGGAGCATAGGAAGTTCAAGGTGAATATCCGGAAAAAATTTTTTACTGTGAGAGTGACAGAGCACTGGAACAGGCTGCCCAGGGAGGCTGTGGAGTATCCCTCACTGGAGACATTCAAAACCCACCTGGATGAGTTCCTGTGTGATGTACTCTAGGTGACCCTGCTCTGGCAGGGGGGTTGGACTAGATGATCTTTGAGGTCCCTTCCAGTCCCTAAGATTCTATGATTCTATGAAAGGAACAGGACACTTCAATTCAATTCTTAAAGTCATCTTCAGGGAGTCAAAAGGGTGCAAAAGCATCTACTGCTCTTTATGGCTTTATGAAAAGATCCTTTGCTGGGCAACAAGCTAAAACAATCTAAACACTAGTAACTATAAACTTGTTGGGAAGAATAAATGGAAGGGAAAGTTGGGTCCTCAATGCAAGGTAGTAAATGGATGCAGATAATGCTACCTTGAAGAAAAGCTGAATTTAATTATTTATTCTGATAAAGAACTCTTTCAAGTACTAAGCTCTGTGTTGAAGGTCAATGTTCCTACACAAAGCAAAAGTGAGTTCTCACAACGTCCAACAATTTAGTTAGCCTGATAGAATTTTTTATTTAGTTATTTATGATCTATGACCTAACATTTACTCAATTCCTGTATTAAAAACTAGCTCAAAGGCTGAAAACAAATTCTACCCTCAAAAGACAGCATGTGGAGAAAAAAACAGTCTCAGAGTATGCCGGGAGTTAAACCAGCTTCACAGATCCAGCCGCTACAGACGGTCTGATAGTTCTGGAAGATGATTTTTCTGCATCTGGCAAACTGGCCCAGATTAGCACTGGTACAGAGCCTGCCGTCCTGGAACTGGGCCAGCAGAAAAGTACAAGATGCTATGACCAGCATATTGAGCATTATGAGAGTGGACTGCCTGCTATTTGTGCTGACATTTAGCAAAGTTACTCAGGAAACGTGCTATATTCACACTTTGTGGATTTGTATAAATAAAAATTACAGTTCGATGATTATTGGCAGTTATTTCACTGTTATTACTGATTATGTAAAGTGTTGAACATTTTTGTCTTAGTTTTACCTAACATCAGCAAAAATGTTCATTTTTATTCTGCTTGTAGCTAGAGACAGGCTGTACCTCTTGATTGGGGAACATCCAAAGGCTATCTATCTGGCAATGCACTTTCAATTACATTTTGTTTATAGGTTTTGTTCAGGCAGACAAAAAGAAAAACACTCCAGTATACTGTATGGTGGGGAAGTAATAATGGATTTTCAAATGAAAACAGGGATTCAGAGACTTACACATTACTCACTATAAAATATATTGCTTCTAGAAATGTACTATTTGGAGCTATCTCCTTCCTACCAATTAGTTTTAAACAACATAATCCTGCAAATAACTGTAAGGTTCTGTTACCACACTGAAACACACTTGTAAGACTACATGAACTAAAATTACCAAAATATTGCTCAGTTACAACCTCTAACTTTCCATAACCACTATTATGAAGACTGGACAAGGCCTGCGAAGTGATAGAATTAAAATGTACTTCCCTAGAAGATAAATCCTTTTGGAAGGATCATCAGCCCTCTACATGAAAAATTAACCCCCACTGCCACATCACCTAGTATCATCTTAAGCATTGAACATAGTTCTTACATACATACAAGTGCAGAGATAAACCTGTCTAATCCAATGCATACCACATTCACTCTCTGGATATTTCCAATTCAGCATACAAAATATTAGCTGGGCTAAGAAGATTTTTGTAAAAAAGATATATGAGAGAATTACGTATTTCTTAGGAGCAAAAATAGACCTAGTGGCCAATTTGGAAACCTTAGTCAAGCAAAGCCTCCAGTGGCTTTCAGTGGTGTTTTGCTGCACAGAGACAAAATAGTCTGATCCTAATGCATGATGAGCACATCTGCTAAGGTGCTGAGTAAAGCCAATTACAGTCAGCTGGCCTGCCAAAGTCACTCTCAGTTCTGACATAGAAAAGATTGAATCAGGTCATGTGCATGCCTACTTCCAGCCCAGCTGGGGAATACTTGAACTCATTACTACATCATAGACAACAAGTTGTTTCAGCATAGCAGCTTTAACTACATAATGCACAGCTCCACGTGGCAGCTGCATTTGTCCAGAAGATTAGCATTAATTCTTCACAACTTCATTTTGTACTCAGTTATCACACCTTATTTGTCAGATTTAGTATCTGGATTTATATGGTATCATGCTGTAAGCTTTGAAATAATAACAATCTCATTACCTCCTAAATTATATAATCAAGTTCTCCTCCATACTCTTGCTGCCTTTACTGAGAGCTGTGATACATGCTGCAACTGCACTGCTTGGTGGGGGTTGCTTTTGTTGGTCGGTTTGTTGGTTTTTATCCCTTCCCAAATTCACTGTTACTTTGGAAAAGCACAACATAAAATGCAAACAGGTTGGAATGCAATTTTAAGAGTGCATGGCATACAACCTGTTCTAGATAAACTACTTAGATATATGAGATTGTGTAATGTCTCTTCAGGTAGCACTAGGGCTCTGACAGATGGTAAGTCTGACACACAGTGCTGCGAGTGAAAACAGCTTTGCCAAGAGGAGGGAAGGAAGAAGTGAGAGGGAGAGTGAACTGAAATACAACTTGTCAGCTCTGGAAGGCAAGCAGTATCTCTTCCCATCTCAGATTAATTGCTTCATTATTAGGAATCTCTGATTAATTGATTTAGAGCTCATGCTCTAGGGTGTCCATTAATATTTATGTGGTTTGATGCACATTATAAAGCTACCTGCTATCTTTTAAAGCACTGTTTTATTTTAATACAAACCATGAAAAACAATTGTGTAAGGAACAAAAAAAATACTATTTATAAATTGTACAGAAATACTATAGCCTAATTTTAATAATTAAACAGGACTCATTTCTCTCTTCCCTCAGAGACCACAGCAATGCTCAGTATACTCATGTCAACCTGTGAGCAATGTTGGAAGGCAACCGTCCCTGCAAAAAATTTCTTCCTCACTGTGCCATCCAACAGACTACATATTCCACAGCAGCAAATGTTCCCAGATATGTGATGTTAATCTACCATGTACTTTAGAGAGACTTTAAAGAAATCAGTACCTACCTCAGTAGATTAATTCCTTCAAAACACTGCCATAATTGAATATATTTAAATTTCTTGGTATCACAGATAACTTCTAAAAATAGGTACAGTTACATGATTAATCAGAGTGCATTAAATACAAATAATCTCTTTATAAAGGAGTACTCTCTAATCTAGATATAATTAGTTACTACTTACAACTACATAAAATTAATATAGCGTGGAACAATATACATTATCAGTTATACAATATAATAACATGCATTTAAATTCTTTTGACATATTTTATGTGGGTGGGTTTCTTGTTTGTGCGCTTGTGGCTCCAATTTAGTTTCTTTTCCAAAACACTCTTACTTTTCACAGTTTTTCTTTATCCTTTTCTATACAATTAGCTAATAGGACACAAGTTGATTTTGTAAGAATCAGAGTCTTGTCCAGAGTATGCTTGGTGTCACTGAGCCTAAATAGGAGGCAATATAGTTAATAAAACTTTTGCAGACCATGCCTTTCAGCCCAGGCTACTGGATTTTGAAAAATTCCTGATCTACTCTATTATTATAGATGGAAAATAGCTATAACAATTATTCTTTAAGAGTAATGAAATAATAGAGGTTTACTGTTTTCTGAGCACATTACTTTGTCTAAGTTGAACCTTCCACCCTTTTATCTAGCTTATTTATTTCAGCTATCATTTGGGAAGGCAGGATAATTTTATTACCAAGATTTTTGTACTATAACCATGCATGAGGAGTTTAAGACTTCTCTGGATCCCAGCTACTAGACTTCCATACATCTCCTCCATACACTGTATCCTATTGCATTGATTCTGGTTTTGTATATAAGAATGCACTGCACCTGTAATATGTGCTGTGTGAGAGAATACAGTAAACTGGAGTCCAAGATTACCACTTCTCTCAATTTTATTTTCAATCATCATCCTAAAAAGATCAGGATCTTTTTCCAAAACTAATATTACTCTAATGCCAATTTCTTAAAGCATCACTTTGGTCAGCTTCTTCCCAGGATAGAATTGCTTTTACAAATGCTTTGAATTCTCATTTTAAACATACAAAATGTTTTTATGTCACTGCTTCCCAAGCTTAATCCCTCAGCCCAGAAGATTGATTTGTCACTTAGCCTGAATAGCCTTTTAAACTTAAATTATTTTAACTAGCAAGACATCTCTTATGCTTAAATAACTAGTTGCTTTGCCTGGGATTTTGCCTAATACAGGTGTGGATATCTAAACAGCCAATGCATATTTATTTAATCTAATCCTCCTCAGTTTCCAGTTCTCCCTATTCAAAGTATAATTAACCACTGATTGCAATTAGATTAAATTAACAAGAAATACACATCATCAATTATATTATAGTAAAATACATGGTGATAATATTCACTTTCATTGGGTGGGCATCTTGAAGTCATGTACATAGCTATGTTTTAAGTTTTTCTAATGAAAGATAGTGCTTGTGTAAGTCAGAACTTTTAGTTCTGGAGTCTGACAGCTTCTAACATCTGATATGAGAAGTATATATAGAACAGTTTCAGACAGAAAAATAGTCTTGTAAAAATGCTTTATGAATTCACTTCAGGAATCAGTCTACAAATTCACATCTGCCGTTAATTCCACTGTTGTTATCTGGACATGCAGGCAATTGTTTCTAGACACTGGACAGAGACTGTGATGCAACATAGAAGAAAAACAGTTCAGTGACACTTCAAAAAATGCCCAAGAGTGAATGGTTTTCCAATCTTCTCTGAGACATCAAGTTCACATAGCTGCATTTTTTTCCATGAATACCACACCTTTATTTTGCTTTACAGATTCATTAGAATATTGAAGTTATGTATTTGCAATACATATTTTTGAAAGTGGTATTAGGTGTACTAAACCTTGTTTTTTGCTGTTGATTTGTGGGATTTTTTCTAATATCTTTAATTGACAAAGACTATTTTTCATTCTTATAGATCTACAGATAAAACTTAAGTAATATTTTGATAAAACTTCTACTGTCATCTGGCATATTTGTTTATGTAACTTTTATTGCTTCTTATACCATATACTCAAAAATACTGAAATCCACAGAGAAGTCACCTTCCAACATTATTACCTTAGCCCTTACTGACCAGAAATGCTCATACTTATGCCTTTAAATTCATACTTACTCCCTTCCATTTCATTTTCAAAACTTAGCAATAAAATACTCATCATGATAAAAAAAACCACAAAGAGAAGGAATTCTAATTATGAAACCCATAAGTAAAGAGGCTATCACATACATATCACATTCTTCTACGCAATATCCTAGGAAAGAGTGGGTATTTTGAAGCTGTACATCCTAAGGAAAAAAAAATAATTAAAAAAATGAACTTTTCTTACTAAATCTGAATTGAGAATACATAAACACAGAGAGTCAGAGGTCATTTGTTGGCCTGGGTAAGCTCCTAGGATAATCTGCACATTTCTTCTTAGGTTACTGTAGGGCCTTTTTTCCTCTCTGATCTCTTTTATTTTACTACCAAGAGTAAAGAACTATTTTGATCAATAGAGTGCAATACCACCTGTGTTTTGCATGGTGATGAAAAGACAACCTTACCTCACACAGTTTTCCAGATGTAATCTTGAGAAACAAAATGCCATTTGGCAATATTTATGGATACTCAGACTATACAATATAATTTTGTGCACATTATGGAAACCAAGGCCACTACAAACACCAAAGCACTGCTCCCTGCAAACTTTTTCACACAATCCCCAAATGCCTTGCTTAGAGGAGTCAAGCAAATTATATCTTAACTTCAATGCGAAATACAACTAAAGAAATAAATTCACTTTTACATACATATATTTATCTATGTATGCAGGGGCTGTCACATATCACAGCACCCAGTCCTGCAACAGCAAAAACTCAAGCAGAAGTTTTTATTATCTTTTTTACCTAGAAGTAATAAAATGCTATATTAAAATACAACCCTTTCCAAGTAAAATGGAATAATGAAAATCCTTCAAAGAACAAAATTTGTATAGTTCACATCTGGGATGACCCTTTGCTTCTCCTTTCTGTTCTATACTACCTTTCTGAGGTGAGCAATCAGTTGAGTCATTTTCATCTTATCTCCACATGAAGCTTTCATTATGATCTGATTCTTACCACGAGATATTATCTGGTTTCTCTGCTGCCCAATTCCACATTGGTATCCATCTCTATTCTAATGACCCATGTGGTGTGTACTTCCTTTATGTTTTTTATCAGAAGGTTACAAGATCGCCCTCTTCTTCTCTAGAAGCCAGGTTTTGGAAAAGTAGTGTGATAAGAAGGAATTTTCGTAATTTCCTCTTTCTTCTTTCTCCTCCTATTCCTTCTCTGTGGAAGACATCAGGTGTCAACATCACAGATGCCACTGCAACAAGAAGATACTGTGAACATGTAAATTATTGCAGTCAATGAGTTTTTTATACACAAAAATCTTCAGTTAACTCTTTTGGAAAGTTCATCAGTGATAGTAAATTCCTAAAGCTAACTAAGTATATTAAGTTACACCACATGCATCATGATGTTTATTCATTTTTTATAAATTTCCTAAAATTAACACTCCAGTGTACTTTTAAATGACAGTAAGAATACTGTAATATGAAGAGGAATACATGTAAACCAAAATATCCAAATTTATCTTTAAAGCAAGTGAGGTGTTCTTTGGAGTATGGGTTTAAACATTTCCATGTAGTGATCTAACAGATAAATTAAAGATTATTTACCTCTTTCAGTCGCAAGTCTAAAAACCATCTCAAGTAGACTCAAAAGGTTGAATTTTATTCTTACATGTATGCTTGAAATAGGCAATTCTAGCAGAAATGCAAATATGCAGAAACATACACAGCTATATTTACAAATTATCACCTCTAGAACTTTTAATTTGGAAAAAATGTATGGTATCAGTGAAAGCTGTAATACAGAATCATTCCCAGTCCAAAGTTTTAAAGGATGCTCTAATTCTTTGAAAAGACACAATGCAATGCTCCTTGGGTTAATGTCTGATAAGCGAGTCTCTCATCTAGAAATACTCTATGCATTAACAATCAGCCACATACAATTCCTGTTTTCTGTAACATTTGTCTATTCGATGAGACATGTTGCATTCCTCATATTATAGTGGAATCTCAGAACTGATGGAAACAGCTTGGCTTACTTATCAATAAACTACCCACCATCACTAAGAAGAAAAATCACACTTGATGTAAGATAAATCCTAAATTAACTACTTTAATTCTGAATTTAAAGATCAGGGTTTCATAACATAATTTCCTTTTGACAGCCAATAAGCAAGTTAATGACTTCGACAGCAGATTAATGCATATATAACAGTTTCATAAGTAGCACAAGATTAGAAACATAATGAGTCTTTTCATTATTTCTTTCTCGACTATGGTTTAAGGAAGAATGTCCCGCAATGAAGAGTGTCACAGACCTTTGGAGAATGGCCTCTGTCATGCTAAAAAAGCAACTTACACAGACAGCTAAAAGAAAGTCAATGTAAAATTCAGCCACCCAAGTATGACCAATGAAGAGAAAAAAACCCATGGAATACAATTATCCAATGAGAGGCATCTCACAGAGTTCATGCTGGTCACTCTTCTGCTTGAAAAAAACAATTAGAGCCAAAGAGAGACAGGAGCTCAAGATCACAATTACTTCATGTAATTTATACACAATCAAAATCAAAGAATTACACAGAATCACAGAATTGTCAGAGTTGGAAGGCAACTCTAGAGATTGTCTAGTCCAACTACCCCACTAAAGCAGGATCACCCAGAGCACATTACTCAGGACTGCATTCAGGCAGGTCTTATAAGTCTCTAGAGAAGGAGACTCCACAACTTCACTAGGCAGCCTGTTCCAGTGCTCTGTCACCCTCACTGTAAAGAAGCTTTTTCTCACATGTAAGTGGAACTTCCTATGTTCCAGTTTGTGCCTGTTGCCCCTTGTCCTGTCACTGGGAACTACTGAAAAGAGTCTGGCTTCATCCTCCTTGCACCCACCCTTTAGATACTTGTAAGCATTAATAAGGTCTCCCCCTTCAGCCTTCTCTTTTCCAAGCTAAAGAGTCCCAGCTCTCTCAACCTTTCGTCATAAGGAAGATGCTCCAACCCCCAGTCATCTTTGTTGCCCTCCTCTGGACTCACTCCAGTAGCTCCCTGTCTCTCTTGAACTGTGAAGGCCAGAACTGGATGCAGTATTCCAGCTGTGGCCTCATCAGGGCAGAGCAGAGGGTGCATCCCATCAGGTCTCATGGACTTACGGATGTCCAATTTGGCCAAGTGGTCTCTAACCTGCAGTAACCAAGTTGACTTCTGCTTCAGCCTTGGCCCTTCTAATTTCCCCCTGCACAGCTTCACTACATCTTGGTATTCCTCGTAAGTTGCCAACCCCCTTTTCCAAAAGCCATAAACTTTCCTTTTGTTCCTGAGATCCAGTCAAACCTCTCTATTCAGCCAGGCTGCTCTTCTTCACCTTCAGCTTGTCTTTCAGGACCTTGGGATAGCCTGCTTCTGTGCCTTTAAGCACCCCTCCCTGAAGTATGACCAGCCTTCCTGAGCTCCTCTGCCCTTCAGGACTGTCTCCCAAGGGACACTCTCAGCCATGCTCTGAAACAGGCCAAAATCTGCCCTCTGGAAGTCCAAGGTGGCAGTTCTGCTGGCTCCCCACCTTGCTTCTCCAAGAATTGAACACTCTATATTTTGTGATTACCCTGCCCAAGTTAACCTCCAACCTTTACATCCCCCACAAGGCCTTCTCTGTTAACAAGCAGCAGGTCCAGCAGGGCACTTTCCCGAGTTGACTCCCTCACCAGCTGTGTCAGGAAGTGCTTAGACAAACTCCAGGAACATCTGGGACTGCTCCCTCTCTGCTGTGTTATATTTCCAGCAGACATCTGGGAAGCTGAAGTCCCCCATGAGAACACGGGCTGTGAGAGCTCTGCCAGCTGCTTGTAGGATATTTCATCAGCCTCTACATCCTGGCTGGAGGGTCTATAACAAAGTCCCACCACGGTGTCTGCCTTATTGGCCTTCCCCTTGATTCTCACCCATAAACACTCAACACTGTCATTCATGTTAAGTTCTAGGCGTTCAAATCTATCCCTAACTTAAAGAGCCAAAACACCACCTCTCCTTCCTTGTCTATCCCTTCTGAAAATTGGTAACCATCAAAAATAAGTAGCACCTAGTAGTTAGTCAGACACAATATAAGACACAAGGCAACATTAAAAATACATGCACATGAAAGTGCAATGCTGAACAGCATTATCAAGTGAAATTTTTCTAGCGCTTTACAGAAATTTTCCCCAAAAATCAATTCTGAGACTTAACCTTGGTAACTTTAGTATGTGAACTGTGCATTCGTAATTAGGAGATGACAATAATGAACTGAGGCTTCATATCACTGGCATCCAAATTCCAGAAAATCTCAATAAAAAAAAATTCAAAAACATTCAGTACATAGTTTACTAAAGAAATATGTTGCCAACTAGGCAATATAACCAATAAGTGAGTTTCACTGAAATCAGAAAGGAGTATATTTGAAGTTTTCGCCACCCTAGGAAATTAAATTAATATAGTGCATATACAGTATATTTTCAATTATGTTTCAACCTAAGGCCTTAAAGCCTTCAAAGTTAAGTATTAAAGGACAAACTCAGCTTGTGTAAGAGTTGAAACTGAATTTAAAATCATACTGTGAACTTGCTTCTTACTCTTACAACTGCATGAAAAAGCATTGTGACAACCAAAGAAAAAAAAGCAAGTTCAAAAGAAACAGGATCTAGTTCACAAACAAGGATTTAATACTTGCCAATCACCGTATGAGAAACAGCTCTTCAAAAACAACTAACAGAAGTTTGAGCATCATCCAGGACCAATTTGTACATCTTGAAGTTGTGTAAGGACTAAAGCATTTTCTTCAACAGCAGAGAAGTATCTGAACTCTAGACAAGCTGAGCAAACACATGCAATTAAACCCAGTGGAATAATGAAGTGGATGAACTATAGCCACATGGAGACCAATAAGAAAAATATGTTCTATTAAGCACTTAGTTGTTGAGCCACTACGAATGCTAATTACTCCCCAGTGTATGGTAGATTGAAGTGAACTGTTTACCCAGAATTACCCAGCATCTGTTATGTCCTAATGACAATTTTTATCAACTTTCCTCACTGAGAAAAGGATTAGTGTGCACCAGACTGTTTGAAACAACATAGAATTATTTTAGACTTAGACCTGATTAAAATACATTTATCTACATTTAGAAGAAATAAGAAAGTGTAGATAGGTGAAAATACATCATCATCATCCCCTGCAAAAAAGCATGATAATTTTAAGGTATTATTTTCATTACTACTTTTTGAGGAAGTATCAACCAGTAGGCAGCAGCTGAGCAACTGCTTACAATACAGGAAAGCCCCTCTATGTTAGGACCACATTTATGCAAAGATTGTCACTAGGTAATGAATGGGCATTTGGAGGGGTGAGGACAAGGGAGAGAGGAGTATCTTACAACTCTGCACTTCACTGACTGAGGAGGGATGAAAGGAGGAATTCAGTCAGTGTATGGTCCTGAATTTTTGAGGCTTCTAGGAAAAGATGGTCTAAATAAAATAATACAATATAACGATGCCCGGGACATCAAATGGTCATCAACCCATTCCTTACCTTTACAGGAAGGAAAAGCTGAGGGAAAGTAAATTCGTGTCACCTTAAGAAGTACATATCCTTCTCATTTCTCAATATCCAACCAACTATATGGACCAGCAAGTGAGGAGATAGGTTGAAATTAATCTCTAGCCATCAGCTTCCATAACTGTTTAGTCACAGAAAAGTCCAGAGGAAGAGGCCAGCAGCCAGCATTCCATAACCTGCTGGCAGGATGGAATCAAAGGATAGATTTTGTTTCTTTCACAGAACCCAGTTGGGCTATGTAAAATCATAAATCAAATAGAGACAAGTGCATGCAGATCTGATTTGAATCAAGAAGTAATTGTTCTTAACTACTTATAACAAACTGAAAACTAAAAATAACAGGAACAATAGCAATATTATGTCACAATCCAGCCAATTCGCAGTTTAAAGTGAACATTTTCAAAGTAATACAAGAAAACTTAGAAAAATATCTATATTGAAATTATTCTATTAAAGCTAATGAGATTGAATTAAAAAAAAAAAAAAAAAAAAGCAATGCTTCTAGTTTCTAGTTAACTTTTAACATTCAGTAATTCACAGGATGCCCTTTTATAGACACATATATGGTGGGTTTGTATTCAGTCAGCACATTCAAACTGAAGCAGTTCTTTTTCTATCCTGAAATATCATAGGAGTAAGCAGCTGCAAAACCTAAGCATTTCCTTGCACGTAAACGTTCATATATATATCTTCTATATTACATCTCATTGTTTAAACATACTGATTTTCTTTTTTTTTTTTCTTAATTTTGTTAGTTTCGTAGTGAAATAAATTAATGAGTGCAGAGCCTTATGAATGTAGAGAAAAATGAAAGCAGCAAACTTTTTGGAAAAATGTTGGGAAAAGAGTCTAATTAGAATCCAGACAATAGTAAAAAGAATTAAAGAACTTGATCAGAAACAAAAAGAAATGGAACACATTTGAAACTATATAAGAATGCAACACAAGCTTGTTGTACTGCTTTTTGTGTTCATCACAAGAGTAGAAAGTAACAAACTTGATTAGAATGAAAAACTGGCATATTTAGTTTCAGTGAAAGAAATACAACAAAGCAGGGGCTTTCCTGTAAGCCAAAAGATAAATTCTGCCTTTCATTTTTGATCACAAGTATGTCAGGATTTGCTCCAGGTAACTTGTCTGATAAGGGTTAATTACCTCTCTGTATTTACATTAATGTGCTTCTAGGCAGATTTAGCAGTGTTTATACAGCACCATCAGCTGAATCTTTTTGCTCAGAGACACGAGGAAATAGTGACTAATCAAACCCCTGATGTGCACCAGACATTGCACCTACTGTTTGTTTCCTGGGCTGATTTACAATGAAATCTTAGGAATCATTACTGACGCATAAAAACATCGACACTTGTCTTTACAGCCAACTACCATCTCCTTAAGTATGCACCAATATTCTCTCTGAACTTTGCTTCTTTATGCAGGTCAGAGAGTCTCAAAAAAGCTGTTTTCTCTATAAGAGGTAACACACAGCACCACTCCAATAGGTATTAGTGGGCTGCAGGTTAGACAGCTGTGCAGCACATAATCTAAGCTTATAGTATGAGGTTTTTCAGGTCTTGAATTTAGTGAAATACCTGTTAAAGTTGTACAGGATATCCCTGAAAAAATTGGATCCTATTTGGACTATACATGGTGCATAAAAATGAAAATGTTATCAAATAAATATAAACCATCAAAATTAAGTGCTTAGCAGTAATTCAAACTATAGAATTAAGAACTACAAAATAGTTTATAATGGATTTGTGATAATTCATTAAAAATATTAAATCTTGAGAACTTCTGTGTAAGAAAGCTGCATACATATCCAAGCAAAATTAAACAGCCAAACATGACGGTTTTATGAGAGTTGTATCAATGAACCTACACATCTCATGGTCTTCAGCAAGTGCAAGATTATTTCCTTAGATGCATCTTGAAAGGGTAATAGGGTGCCCTCTGCAATCCTCTTCACTTAGTATTAGCAACTGAATTACAAACATCAAGTTTCAAACCTATTTCAGTCCATAGGTAAAAGCTCTATAAGAATGTTTGACATTTGAATGTTCATATCACATCCTGTCATGGATACTTAGACAAGTAAAAACGACAAAGCCAGCTGCCAGCCACTTATTTTTCAGGACTATAGTTTGACAAATCTGGTTTCACCAGTGCTTTTGGTATATATTGCTGTAAGAGGTTTAATTCCCCTATGACAGATTATGATTCTTAAGTTTTAAAACAAAACTAAATACATTGTAGAAGTTCCTGTAATCCTATTGAATATAGAACAGACTTGTAGGTAAATAAAAATTCAAGATGAAATACACCTAGAAACTGTGATTGAAATAAGGATATTATTTTAACAACATGAAAAAATGTGCTGACATATAAATACTAGTATAATAGTTTACTGTATGTTCTTATATGTTGTTATATAGGGTCTTTGCAGTTCAGAGTATGAAAATATTTTCTCTTAATGAGATCCAGTAAAAAGCTGGAGTTTAAAGCTTGCAGTTTAAAATCAGGTGTCTCTTTCACACAATGCTAAATGTCTAACATGTTGGGAAAGTGTAGGTCTGGAAGATGAATATATGACAAACAAGGGTGGAGGAACTTGAAATCAGTATCAAATACCAAACATTACATTCAGCTAGCCTAACTTTAGCAGGAAACAACAACTTACTAACTTTGCTCATTAATAGTCTTCTTATAAAAGACTATTTAACTGAAACGTGCCAAACATCCTAAAAAAGAATCACAAATTATGAATCATCTTCCCTTCCCTTGCTCTTTTTTCTGTATGCTCAGTGAGCACTCATTACTTGTAGGCAGGAGAAGACCATTACAGCTGGAACAAAAACACTCTTCAGTGTTCAGTGATGGGATGGATAATGTTGTCTGCATGTGTAGAGTCCTGAAAAGAATAATTGTATCAAAACAGCCGTCCTGACAAACTGGATATTGTGGTCGGGTGGGGGCCTCATTTGATAACCACCTGGATCCTGTTCTCGCAAGGAAAGCTGCTCGTTTGTAATCACCTTGATAAACTGGACGCTGTCCTTGACAGGGAGCCTCTCCTTTGGCAGCCACCCTGATAAATGGGACACTGTCCTTACTTGATTAGGAACAGCAACCAGCAAGAGTAGCCCCGTGGAGGCACAGTGCCATCTTGTGAAAGACCACTCTCCTGTTGAAGGACAGAGTGTATGCATGAAAATAAAGGTCATTGCTTGGTCAACCTAGATGGGGGGAGCAAGCAATCACCTGGACCCCCATGCCTATCCAACTCATTTCCAGAACATTGCCAAATCCAACACTGAGTCTGTGCAAACTAAGCTAAGCCTCACCAGGAGACATTGGGGCCAGGTGCCATAAAAGAGGCAGACTCAAAATGCTTAGGGCATGCCAACCATCCAAGGACCACAGCATCATGCCAAGATCATCAATGGATCCAAGGGTGGTGATACCTTTACTATCCCTTCTTTCTTGGTCTCTCTCTGTCTCTCTTTCTCTCCCATTTTATATCTCTCTCTATTTTGCTTTCTCTGCTTCTAACCTTATTCCTGGCACATAGGGGTAACATCATTTCAAGTTTTGCTAAGTTTTTCCAGTTGTAACTTGCTGTTTTGAGAGTACAATTTTGCTAAGTTCTGCTAGTTGTAATCTGTTGCTTTGAGAGTGATAGTGTTGTGTGTTTCCTTTTGACAAGCTTTATATTCTTACTCAGTTTTAAGTAATGTTTTGATAAGCCTCCTGGGTAATGGTCTTACTCTTAGAATACCATGCAGAGAATTCCAGAGGTTAATCTCACCAACTGGGTTGGTAAAAGAGATTTATTGAGAGAGGAGGACTGGATCCGAATCTCCCTGGGTCGACCTCCACCTCTGGGGAACTCTCCATTCATGGGATGTAACGCTGTGCTCAGTTTCTGGGACATGATATTTATACTTAATTTGGGCCCTCACATCTAGGGAGCTGTGCCCACTTTGTGTGATGTGACAGTGCCGTACCCAACTTGTGGGATGTGACAGCATGGCAAGGTTTTTGATTTGGATATATGTTTTTCTTCATTTGTGAGTGGGAATGAAAGAGGTAGAAAGTATTGCTTGTTTCTACATCATTATTCTTAATATTTGCTTCTGACAGATTGCTATATCTTATTCACAAACTACAAGAAATTTGTTAGATTAAAGAATATGTTTGTGGATACCTACAAACAACAAGGTGTAGACATTCCTAGGAAGTGGGAGATGCACACCTGATTCCTCCATTATTTTCCAGTCCCCCAGTGAGCACTTAGAAGAGCTTCAGTAGTTTTGATCTTTATCCTAGCCAGTGGATATTAGCATACATGCCCAGTATCAGTTGATCTCCCAGGGGTCCTGCGAAAGGTTGTCAGTGAAATTTTCTGATTTCAGTTCACCAAATGTGCATACAAAAGAAGAGACAGGCATACATTTTTTCTGCTCTTCAAACAGATTTACAGAAAAGAGGGTCTCAATGCCATTTGTAAAGTAACTTTTCAGAACAGACAAGAAGACTGTAAATCACTCAAGCTTTTCTGAAGGAGGTATGTGATTTCTTTGTCTTTTTTTTTTTTTTTGGTCTTTTTTTTTTTTCAATAGACTGCATTTACAGCTTGCATTCAGTCACATCCAAAACTGTTATGGCTCACAGTGGTCAATTACTATCACACCGGACTCCAAGGAAAAAAAGAACAATTATTAAGGTGCCATTTATACAATTATATAAAACATGTCACCCTTCACATTTCAAAATGAAACACC
>NW_009952435.1:4030692-4041521 GCF_000747805.2 Chaetura pelagica
TCACACATTATATTGCTATGAAGGAAGTTTTACTTTGCCTCAAGTGAAGGCATCGGTCAGCTAGTCTTGACTCAGGGATTACAACAGATCTGATAGAACAGCATTGGTATTTCTAATGAAGAAGGGCAGTTCACAAGGTAAGGGGCGAATCAGCAAGACACCTTCCTGAGAAGTTCAGAAGAAAAAAAGTTTTAGGGAAGAAAAAACAGATGTAAACAGAACTCCTGGAAACTCCAAGGAAGACTAGTTGTAAAAACAACATACTTCACTGTGAACTTGTTTTGTCTTACGAATGTGAATTTAGTAGTAAACAGTCTTGAAACATGGTGGTACCCTGATATTTAGAGAAACACAGCTGAACACAGAGGGAAGGACAGAACTCATTTTATCCCAATTAAGTAGTTTAATATTCTATCATTTCTTCATTATCTATTTCATAGCAAACATGATATGCTATACGAAATCTTGTATATTTTAACTATTTTAAATTGGTATTTTACCTTGAATTGGCATTTTACCTTGAATTGGCTTAACAATGGTCTCCTTGTAACTCTTTAACCTTATTCCATCCCAGACCTTTGCACATGGTGATCCTTAAGACCTCCTGCATGCTCTCCAGCAAGTAAATTGCAAGTATGCAGAAGGCAGCAAAACATGCCTTTGTTCAAAAATTCACTGCTTGGGTTTGAGAGCTTCAATAAGATGGATCATAAGAAAAAAATACAGGTTTCCAGCAATAACTGAAGAAGTCCTTGCCATGTCTGAAATGTTGCAAATACACTAACAGGCCTGGAACTATATCTTTCTGAAAATACTGAATTATTTTTGTTGAGGAGAGGTCCAAGGGCCAAGGACAAATTATTCCATTAGAGTTTGGTATCAGAGTTTGAGGGAGCAGTAGACCTCTTCCTGATTTTAGTTCAGACTAGTTATATCTATATAATGAGTATATCTAAATAATTTTAGATGCCCAATGCATAAAAAGCTGATTTTGTTCTATTACTTTAGAAATGTAATATAAATCAAGAAAAGATTAATATGCTTTCACAAAGTGCATGACAGACAAACTTACTAAGTGTCATCACCACCGAATTTTTTCCTCTCAAGCCTCATTTATACCTGTCCCTTGGATTTTATTCAGGTATATAATTTGCATTTAGATTGCTCTCCTAGAGGAAAAAATCCAAACCAAACCCACTCTGAAATCCTGTGACTTCTTTTAACCTTAATGCAGCAATAATCACAATGATTGCATGTGGCTGAAAACATTTTAGCATATCAAGCTGCATTTCAGTATTCCCCATTTAATCAATCCAAAGTTGTTAGCATCTAGCATCAAGTAGTATTTTATCCCTTTCTTATTCAAACTGCAAACAAGGTGACAATGGTCAGGATCACGCTTTGGGTTGTGAAAGACAGATAATATTTCCATCAATGCTAATTATATAGTTAGTAAAACAAAATAAACTTACAAAGATAAAAAGAAACGTGTGACACTTTGGGGTTACAATGGGGTTTCAACACCAATTCCAGCAAGTTTAGGTCCTGAGGGCTGGTCCCTCACCCACTTAACAAGAGAATAATCTTGACCTCTTACAAGGTCTTACAATTACTGAAATTGATACAGCTGCAGGAGGAAGATATAAATCTTTAATTGTGGAATTTATATTAGAAATAAACAGCAGACTTATTATGTTTTTATTTAATTCTTCAAATGTACATATTTTATTAAAAAGGCTAAAAATGTAACCATGTATTTCAAATACAGTACATGATTTCCAGTAGTCCCTGTAATTTCCCTCTAACAACTCTTTATTCCATTTAGTAATGAAGAAAATTTGATGACAGATTGTTTTTTTGGGTAATTAACTCAGCATGAATTTTCCAGCAGTTAATTCCTCTCATTACTTTTTGAAGACATAAGTAAACCTCCTCCTTGAATGTTCCTCAGACACTATAAAAAGGCAGCAGATTGCAATATGTTTTTCTATTATTTTTAAAAATTCAGAATATGAGACTGCTATATATAAAAAAAAAACATGAAACACACACAAAAAAATATCACAGTACAGCATCACTTAATTAATTTGCAGACCTCAGGTCTAATATTGAAGCAATTCTTTGGAAGAGACTGCCTCCTTTGAAACAAGATAAAGAGATTGATAATCTATTAACAACCTAGACTAGGACTTTATACAAATGTAAATAAACAAAGAAAATTCTATGAAGCAGTGAAAACAGTTAGTACAAGTTAAATGTAAAATCTGGTGATATGCAGATCTGTTTGCAGAAAGAGAAAAATAAGGCCTTTCCTTCCTACAGAAATGCTTGGTCACTGAAACAAACCAGGAGATGGGAAGTGAGAGGCATTATGTATTGTTTTAAAAGGGCTAAGTGAGCAAGCACAGCCACATCTAATTACCTTAAAAACTGCCTCAAAATCCATTGAAGTAAACAGGAAACCTTTGCCCTGAATTCTGTATTATCTGGATTAACTCCAAAGGCTCATCACTGGTGCCTGTATGTCTTGAGCGAGTCTGAACCAGTGGCAGCAACCAGTTAACAATGAACCAGTAATAGCACTAGGAATTAGTTCAATAAATATAAGCTGACTTAGATTCCATTTTTAGTGTTTCTCAATATAAAGCATGACCCAAGTGTTTGCTGAAATTAACAGCATTCTTTCCATTGTCACCAGCAGATTTCCAATGAGATGCAAACCACATTCATTTTCATTTTCATTATTTATGAACATAAATGTATGTACATTTAAATTCCAATCTAACACTAAAGAAGAGATGTGGAGAAATACTGAAAAAATGGGGGAGTTGTCTCATCTGATCTGCTGTTTGTTATCTGCAGTGTTTCATAAGATGGTGGCAGGTTTTGTAGCACCTCAACAATCTACTTCTGCTGTAAAAGTAAATGTTTTGCTCAGTATTTTGCTATCATACAGCCAAACACTATGCAACTTCGCATACACCCAAAGCTCTTAAAAGAACTGGAGCCAAGAGCTTTATGACACAGCTGCTGGCAGCCATTTAAACTTTTATGTACCTTAGATTATTTTATACATATGTAACACAAATATGTGCACCTGTGTACACAAATGCACCTACTTATGCAATATGGATACCTAGTAAACACTGGTGTCCTTTATTCTTATATTGCTCTGTTTTAGTCAGTACTTCCTTGCTAGTTTTCTACTACAGATTCATTTCAGAAATTTATTTTAAAAAGCAGAAAGTGCCCATGCACTACAGCAAAAACCTGCAATCCAAGACTTGAAGATTCTTTTCATGAGTTTCTATCCCCTATTCATTTCATCTCTTAATCAGATCTGCGACTGTCACCTCCAATTTCTGATTAAATATTCCAATTAGATTAACTTTTAAAAGTGCCCCAAAGAGCAAGTAATTCCTCCAGCTGCTGTTTTATTACTTTTTCTCATTTGAGTCTCACTCCTACCTATTAATAAAATATTTCATCAATTAATTAACTGGAATGATTGGCTGAAGACTTCCTTGCTTAACAAGCAGTCACTGTTCTAGGTGAGCTGTCACAAGGTTTCTTTCCCAGCATAAGTCCTTCAGCCAGCTCCTACAGACACATACACCTACACATTCTGTCTCAATACAGAGTCTCGACACACCAGCCCAAGTGCTGCAGAAGGTGAGCTAGGGTGAGCTATTTCTACCTGTGAAACAGAGGCAGCTTTAAACAAATAGTGCTCTGGAGCTGATTGCAGGAAATTTTCGTTTAACACAACACTGCCAATTAGCCTGGCTGAACAAGACGATTAGGATACTGTTTCTAAAGTGGCTTTGCTTTGGTTTTATTTGGATGTCCAGGTACATTTCCAGTGAGGTGGAAAGCTGGGCTTAAAGAGTTAAGTTTAAACACAAGTTCACAAAATAACACAAGTCTTAAGATCCAGTGAGAAACTTCGAACTTAAAACTTGTAAAATTCAGCATTTTCTTAGAACAGCAACAATAAAAAGAGCAGGATTTACCTTACCAGATAACACAAAAAAATCAGAAGCAGGGGTACAAACAATTAATACAAAAAGCCCAAGTTCACATACTCAGCTGGAAACAAGGGAAGATCTGTGGAGTCCTGGGGCTTTATAACAAAAAAAAAAACAAACAACAACTTATTTTCTAATTCTTATGACTGCAAAATGGCGTTAGTTTTCCCTGAAGCAAAACCTTTTGTACTTCTTGCTTAAAATATTTAATGTACTGCACAATTATTTCCTGTAGAGTCTGAGAGTCTGCTCTTCTTCCTAATATTGTGAAGAGAACATTTACTTCTAGCATAACTTTGATCCAAGGATACAGAAGGACCGATTTGCATCTTGATTTTTTTTTTTTCTGATGTTAAGATAACAAATAGTCTTGGAATGTTTTAAAACTCAGTGTCCTTCAAAGACTAGTTTCCTAATATTCCTAGTAGGTTAATACTAAAAGCACAGATAAGATATAAACAAGAAATCGTAATCACTTAGAAAAATACAGGGATGGACATAGGCATAATGGTTTGCAGCAGAGCTCTTAAATAAATGGCACAAAAGAACCTCAACTCATATTTTAACTGGAAATAGCTAATAACCAATGTTTTAGAATAATTTTATGAGACCTACTATGTCTCAGTGTGGAATCTTCTAGATTATTGAAAATCAGTGTGTCTATTTAAATATATAATTCTATATAGCTTGGCCAGTGCAATCCTAAATATTAATAATTCACATTAAAAGCTCTTACATTTCCTGAAAATGTTTTACATTAAATATTTTAAATATCTGTAAATGACCATTTTTCATACAATTCTGTTTTTCTGATATAGTATATTGACTGACAAGCATTTAATATAAAATCAGAACACTCTCTCTAGCATGTGTTATGAATGTTTACTTTTGATTTCTAGTCCCTGTTCCCAAATACACAGTGACCTACTCTTTAGCATCTCCAAAGCCACATGTGTGAAAATTCCTATTGACTTCAGCTAGACTTAATTCAATTGTCATTTACTTACTCGTAAGATAATATATGTTCATGTGGAAGTCACTCATGGGATAAAACTTTCCAATAATACAGAAGATAATAGATTCAGAGGGAAATTCCTAGAGGATCAGAAAACTGGAGGTCAGGACTCCTAACGTCCAGAACAGAAGACAATGTTTGAAATGCCTCCTTCATCTTTACACAGAGAAGCATGGCATCCTTGATGGAAAACAGCACAATTTGTGTGGAGGGTTGGGAAGAGTTTAAAAGGGAAAGGACTGAGACAACAGCTTCAAAAAATGGTGAACCTCATGAGAAGAATGAGAACACCATTCTGTTATGCATTAACATTCAGTTATCCTGGGAGACAACTGAAAAATGGAGGGTTCATGAAGCCATGTTCCTTCCCCCATCTCTTTCTTCCTGAACGTCCAGGATAAAATGCTCAGAATAAATACACCAATTCTTGACTCTGCACACAAAGGCAGTCAGATTTTTAAGCAGTGCTACAGTAGGAATTTTTCTCCCACAACGTAAGAAAGAATTACTTCCAACACTCAGATCTTTTTCAAGGTTTCTCAGTGTGTTTTCCCAATTATACAGCTATGTGAATTGAATACAAATTTTCTGCAGCATAATCTTCTGTTATTCAAATATTAGTGACATTAAAAAAACCCTAAAATTATGAGACAACACTTGCCATTTTGAAGGGAAAAAAAGGTATGATTTAATACAGTGTTTTAAGCTCCACGACAGAAAAATCTAGAGATTAAAAAAGGCCCAGGGGATTAAATCCTCCCTAAAAGAAAAAGATTTTAAATAACAGTAGAGAAGATGCATTATGTGGAAAACTTAATTAAACATATAGTATATTTCTCTAAGTTTAGGTAAAGATCTATTTTCATTATTCACAGAAAATAGTTCATTGAATTTCATGAAAACTCTGTGTATTACTTAGATTTCTATTGTCTCTAAGGATTTCCTTTGAAAGAGGATCTTGGAGTCAGATGATTTGCAAGAAATCAATACTAGTTTTTTCTTTCCATTGGTTTCATTGGAAAAACTGTCAGGAATAGCAGTGATATCTTAACTATTTTAAAATGCATAAAGACCAGTTTTTGTACATAGCAATAGACTCTTCAGGCTATCTGAAGCAAGGATGCCTAATCCTTTCAGAAGCTGGGGAAGCCTCCTAAGAAAGCAACGTGTTCCAGGATATATCATGATTGGATCTGTCTTAAACTTGATCTTTCTGTGGCCAGAAGGGCATAATCTTGCATGTGCAGGCAAGCACAGGTTGGGAACCGCTGAACTGAGGTTTCTGACAGTCAGGAATCTCACCAACACTCCCTTGTCCCTGTGCTTTTTTTGGCACTCCTCTAGTTCTTAACCATTCTTTAGCATCAGAAGCCCCTAGCTCCAGCTGCCTTCAGGCTAAGAAGTTCAACTGAGGCCACCATTTAAGAAAGAGGAACAGGCACCTCCAAATGACAAGTGGCTCCCTCTTAAAAGCAGTGTTTAGAAAACACAGGATGAAATGTTCCACAGAGCTGCATTTCACAACAAGGGACTCTCTAGATAAACTATACCAAGCTACATGTGCAACTTCTTGGCAGAAAGTGGTTCAAGACTAATCCCATCCTTACCAAATTACTCATTCCTTGCATGTGGCATATCTGCTGTAACCTTTTTTATTACAGCTCATTCAAAAAAGCGGTGCTAAAAACTATGTTCCAGTTGCACCCTCTGTTGGCTCACTCATAGGATGCTACAATAGTTCTTTTGAACTTCAAGTTCTTTCAAACTATGCACTCCAAACTACCTTCTCATACTCTTTTTCCATACACATGATGCTTGATGTTTAGTTACCTCCTCTGCACACTCACTCCACCTTTATGCATCCCCTGACTATTCCTCTCTTTGTGTTCTTGATGCTACAACTTTCCATGGCAGTCATAATACTATTCAGTTTTCTATACATAAGTGGCAAGCAAAATACACCCAAAAAGTAATCTGAAATCAAATCTTCAAATAAAAAACTGACAGGGCAGATGACAAGCTGTTACTGTCTTCTAAGTTTGGCTAGAGAATGGGTATCTATGCCAAAGGCACAACTAGTTTTCATGATGTTCAATGTACTTTGGACAGGCTTTTGGTCTAACTTTACTTCCATTCCATTACTGGTCTAATTGTCAATTTGATAGATAAAAATCAGCTATTACTAATCATGTTCCAAAACCGTCAGCCTCAAATTCAAGTTTTGTAACCTACAGCTTTTTAACTTGCAGCTTCCGCAGAAAGGACTGCCTTTCCTCATAGTGTAGTACTAAGTAGACTCACACAACTGAATTAATTATCATTCATGCATTCAGAACAAAGTTGTGAGGAAAAATTAAATTAAATCCCAAATCCACCTTCAGCCCTTCTGAGCATGGAAACATATCTAAATTATTCTGTGAACTTTTGCATGGAGGTGGTAGGGGGATTATAGAGGATTAGAACTGAAAGCAAGAATCTCTCCTTTGGCAATAGAAAAGTTAATCTCCTATGCCAAAAGAATGGGTCTACTGTCTTATTAAATGCAGCTGTATAGAAGAAGCTTAGGTTCACAGACAATGCAGGATTTAATTTTATTTTTTTAAAAAGGGTTGGGTGAGGAGTGGGGCTAGGAGGGGAACAGCTTTTCCAGCCAACTTCAAAAACTTCAAAATCTTTCAAACAAAATCTTCAAAATTTTTTATTTTATAATACCTTATAATGGAAATATTCTTCTTCCATCCTGTTCTTCACCAGTTTTGGCTTTGTTTAATCTTTCTTTTTCAACTGACAGATTTATTTATTTTTTAAATGTGAAAAACATGCATTAATGGTGATAGAACACCCAAGAAAATAATTTAGGATGCTAGAAATAACATTTTTAAAAAGTGCTAGCTAGTAAGGTCACTCAGAAACTCTCCAGCAAATCAGACAAGTCATATAAATTACCTTTCTTTTGGTAATCTCTATTATTGAGCCCTCCATTTCATTCCTCCCCTTCACTGCTTTGTGAGACTCCTGCACATTTCCATTATTATGGGGTTATGGAAAGAAAGGAAAGGTCCCTTACACATCACACATCAGAAAACCAAATGAAATCCCACAGCCGCTTCACATATGTCAACTCTTAATCCACTTCCTGCTGGTTTTTTATTTATGTGGGGTTTGGGTTTTGATTTGGGTTTAGGGTTTTTGTTTGTTGTTTATTGTGGTGTTTTTTTTTTAAATCAAGAGACTGGATACTTAGGGAAAAAAAAATAGAAAAGAAAAAAGATCAACAAATATACTGAACAAGTGGCGAATATAATTCTAACATTATGGATTTTTTTAAATGATGTGAAATACGTTCCAGTTTGAAAGAATGTGAATGAAGCTCAAAAAAAGAGTCTTGCTCACATGTTTATACAAGGAACAAATACAGCTGGATGAATCCTGTATTTATTCTGTATAATCCAGAAAGATATTTAGGAAATGCAAGAGTTACTGATTTGTCACCCATTTCAAAACTGAAGATGGTAGGAAATACTAGTGTGATAAAACATCATTTCATTAAAGTTTCATTAAGCTCTGTAGAGTTTTGACTTATTGAAATTCATAGGGGAAATAACTTTGTACATCATATCAAAAGCAAGTATTGAAAGACTTGAAGTTAATTACACAGTGAATTATTTTAGTGTTATACTGAATTGATTACACTGCCTTCAAAAAGACAATACATGAACTATTATGATGAAAAACAGAGAAACAAAAACTAAGCTAAGGAAATCAGAGTAATATACATTTAGAAAAATAAAATAATAGAACAAAGAATTTTTAAAAAGTGACACCAAGAGCAAGCTAGAGTTTGATATTTTTGTGGGCAGCCTGACTCACATCCACAACAAACTGGAATATTATTCAGATTATTATTTGAATAAGCTGCATGTTATACAAACATAACAGTGCAATTCAAAATTGTTGTGAAAACAAACTTCTGGCTTATATATAACTTTTTAAAATAAAGCACTTCAGTTGGGGATGACTGAGGGAAGCACTGGGGCTTTTATTTGCTGGAAATCAAGCTGTCCCATTTCAGAGTAGATGAAACATTGTTTGATGAAAGTTACTCTGGCTTTCTTCTACTACAAGAATACATATCTTAATAATGAAGCTCAAGAGAGCTTGCATGACCCGGCCTCAAAGTGAAGGAGTAGTTTATATGTTGATCGCTACAGTTCATTTTACATTAAAGTCTGATCACCCGTTTCACTTTTTGAATGTGTGGTGGGGATCACCAAGTATTTTGTGGCTACTCAAACTATGAAAAATTCAAACATCACAATTCTAAAATGTTGCATCAAATCACAGCATGTCACCAGCTTCTTTTAAGTCAAAATCATGACTGCATTTTTCCTGTTAATCATGAAATGTATACATTACACAAGGTTTCTTTGTATTTGTTTTACATATTTTTCATTATGCATTTATGTTTGTTTCAAAATACAACAGGAACATTTAAGGAACTACCACCAATATTCTGTATTACTCTCTCCTAGTCAGGTTTTTCTGTAACCTTTCTTTCTGTAACCTGCTGCTTTTATGATGATGACAGTAAGCCTGTGCAATGTTTATCTAGCTCCATGTTTCTTATTTCTGTTATTACTAGCAAATACACACTAAGGATTACTAAAGAAAATTTAAATATTAGTCAAAATGCAAACTATTCTATTCAGTCTGAGAGAACATTAATCCAAACTTCCACGCATGAAAAATTATGTTGCTATATGACAGATTTGCCCTCAGTTGTCTCTGTTTAGTCTGTTATTAATTGAAAAGATAATTTTGTTCCATTTTGGAGACCAGCTGCTGCTTTTTCTTTACTTGCAGCTGCACTTTTGTGAGCCCTTGTGGTATGTGGCACCACTAATTACCTCTCATTTCCCTGAGACCTTGCACCACATTTTTAGTGTACTAGAGCACACTTCACCGTGATGTTGGTATGATGCTTTACAAGATGTTCTTTCATTCAGATTGACCTCACAGTGCAGCACTGCACTCTTTTCTAATTTTTGAATATATTAGCAACATTCAATAGAGTTTGACAGAAGGGAGCTGCCTTAAACATATTAATTAAATTGTAAAAAGTTTTATTTAAAAAATAGGTGGCTGAGTAGATCATTAAGTAACAATTTATAACTTAGGTCCTTATGTAATCAAGAGACAGAAGCCTAGCCCATAAGTCAGCACATTGTGATTAGTTTGTAACTATACAGATGTGCTGCTGTTTCTCCTCAGCCAAACATACTGGTGGGCAGGGGAGCACAATGGAGACACAGAATTAAAACTAGCAGATGGGGAACAAATCCATAGAAAACCTAGGGATGTTTATTCTGCTACTCATGAAAGAGCTTCATTTGACTTCAACCAGCCAGCTCTTAAAAAAAAACCCAGAATGCCAAAATCTGTCTTTTGGTGTCAAGATGAGATTGGTCATTCTATGAGTTTTGGGCTGGACTCTCCCTCCTTACTCCTTGAGTCCAGTGTACTTGCTGTGCTGCACAAGTTTTTAGATATATCTGTAACTTTGCTGCTATGAGGGAATGCTTCCTTTTTCTCTAGAATATTGTTATAATAGTCAGCACTGTGAGTCCTTGTCCACAACTAGATCCTCTAGACACAAAAATAATAATTTTTAAAATCCTCTTCAAGTTATTTATGGCAGCAAAAAAAACTGAGTTATGATGACTGAACATATTTGGTTCTTTTTGTTACCAATTTTGCTTAAAATTTTTCCAGTTTTAATTCCTGCT
>NW_009952435.1:4041565-4055402 GCF_000747805.2 Chaetura pelagica
ATGAGCAGAAATGCTTAGCCTCTCTGTCATCTTTGGATAAGATGCAGAAATCAGGTATGGTACTTAACTCTTGCACCTTTATTTCAGTAGAGGAAGATTCAGTGCTGCTTTTTTTCTCCAAGATGCTGACTAAAAGGATTACCCAAAGCTCACTGGGTGACTATGGAATCACATGTTTAGTGTGATTAGAGCCAGACACTGATGTGCTGTGGTTGAAGCACAAACTCACAAGGAAAATTACACTGTCTGAAGGATGAGTGACTGTGTAACATGGATAAAAGAATTATAATTACCAACCTACTAACCTCAAACAAAGCTGCCTGTTAAAACAGGGACAGCCATCATCCACATCTTAAAACCAATGAAGATGAAACACTGAAGAATTGCCACCTAGTTTGTTCCTTGTTCACAAGGAAAAAGCCTGTGAATTAGTTCTGCTGTGCCATTGCAAAGATGACAGTTGTTAGCACCAGTGACTGTAGCAGCAATAAACCTTGGTTTATTAAAGTGTTTCAGCTCTATTACTCAGAGTTATTGTTCTCTGCTGCTTCATTCAGAGATCTGTGTATCCATACTTAGGTCCACCACACAGGTTGGGGAATGCCCATCCTTGGAGCTTTTCAAGACTTGCTGTGGCTACACAAAGTCACGGCTAGCCTGACCTAGAACTGGACACAGTCACACATTTATTTATCAAATCACACAGCAAAGAATAAACATGTATATCATCAGTCTGAGTCAGTTTGTGATTAGTAGCAACAAAAAAAAACAACAACCACAAATAAAACACCAGTAAAAAACAACACAAAATAACATTTCTAACAGGTCAACCCAAATAATTTTTTCAAGACCATCACCTACAAGCCTGATGCATTTCATTTGTACATGGCTTGAGATCTCTTTTTCTTTGTGCTTTCTTCAAAACACAGAATTTATCTAACTTAACACATAAATTCATGACAATGAAGAACTGCTTTTAATCAACTGATAAACCACTGAACTGAGCAGAGAGCCAGGCAAGAGAGGGCTAAATGAGGGCAAGCTTACTGCTAGCACGCTGGGAGGTGGGCTGCTGCTCCTGTGCATTGGCAGGAAAGAGGTCCCACAAGGCAGAGAGCAGGATGGCACTGTGGATGTCAGAGTGCCTCACTCCAGTTCTGAACTGGCCACAGAAACCAGCTGTGACAGGAAAAAGTCTTTAAGAGGACAGCAGGCCCTTTGTGAAAGGAAGATGGAGACAGCTGAAGGTCAAAAGTCCCCTTCAACCAGTTAATATGGTAAACTAAAGTAATCCTAAGAAAATGTAAGCTCCCTTTTTAACCTTAAGTCCTACGTTTTCACCAAGGACACAAGAGAGTGACAGCAGTGAGCTATGCAAAGGAAGAACAAGAGAGGACAAGTCTTTATGCAGCAGTAGACAAACTTCCAGAGCAAAATGAAGATTTCAGAAAGGCACATTCCAAGGGAAATACATTTCAGAGCAAAATTAATTACTGTCACACTTATGCATGCATATAATGCACAGGCTCTGTACCTGGATTTCTGTAGTGCTAAGAATGTCAAGGCAGGGAAGTATGGAATACTGATGCATTGTTACATTAAAACCTCTAACAGCAAAACTTTATCCTCTGCAGATTAATATAAAAAAGTTTTTTAAATTATTACTAGTGTGTCCTAGAGGAAAAATGGATTGAGAGAACTGCTCTGGCTTTTGGTTGCAAGTTTCAAGCATGTGGATTATGAAGCTGATTATAAAAAAGCATTGCATATAATGAATGTTTGTCCAATTCAAGTCTTTAAAAAAACCCTAAAAACCAACAAAATGCTAGAGGAATCAGTGTCTTAAATATTTTGGGCTTGTTAAAACCATCTGTTTAATACAAGGGATTTAATTTCTTCACAATTTTAAATCCAGAGAAGCTTTAGGGAAAAAGTCAAACCAGGTGCAGCTAGGTAAGCACAGAATTTAATACCAAGATGATGTATTTCTCCCTCTTAAATACCGGTTGTCATGCTCATTTGTGTGCAAAGGTAAACACCATGGCAAAGAGTAGCAAAGAAGCTCAGGTTTAGACATCAGAATATTTGAGAATAGCTTGAGAAATCCCTCTCTCACACAGGATTAAGGGCACCATGAGAGAATAAAAAACAGATATTATTTCAGTCTTCCAAAGCTCTTGAGATTTGACCTCCACTGTTTTAGCATACAAGTGCCCATGCACACAGACTTTCTAAAGTACCTACCTCTTGTGTTTTCAAGCATGCCTCTGCAGCACCAGTTTCAATATAATCAGTTTTGTGGATTTCCCTTCATCTCATTCTCCACCTCCACAGGGATCTATTTTGTGCATTAACAAAACACAGGAGTAAAATCTATCTGCCACTTCTTGAATATTTTGCTGAAGTATATCCTTTATTCTTCTACAGAGACAGCAGAATCTTTACCAGCAGCCTAGAGGTTTTTGCAGTTACAGCTACTGAGGCACTGCTAAAGTGTTTCACTACTAAAACAAAGTTACCCCACAAGAAAATCACTTCAAACACCAGAATGAAAGAGAATGGACTCTCTTAGTTCATTGATTATTGTGTTTTGTGATTTACTGACATTTCTCTGGTGCTTAGTCTGAACTGCCTGTGAACATAAACACTCTCTATTATAATATACAACAGCTAGTAAGGCTAGAGGGAAGGATCTTCTCTTTTGGTCTTCCTTGGAAATAAATATAATTAATTTTAGGTTTGTATGCAAGTTTGTCCTTATTTCACAAAGAACAGGTTAAAAAACTAAAACAAAAAATTCTTCAGATGTGTTGCTGATACCAGTTTCCTATTCCTGATTATTTTGCCACAGCCCCATGCATCTTCTATAATTGAGTATAGGCAACAGAGAGCAAGTTCTACTACAAAAAAGACCTCTCCTTTCCTACACACACCACAGGTCTACTGAAGCTAGCTGAAAATACTGTTTATTTTTGTTTGAATGCCTGCAATAAACATTTAGCAGCTTTTGACCTCTCGCATACTGAAAGCTCAGAAGTTTTGAAGACACCTGGGAAAGCTTCTCCCTATTCATGCAATTAACCTCTCCTCATGCAACAGAAGTTGGCTCTCATGTCTGACTGATGTTCTAGCACATTTATTGCCTAAAGGAGAATAATGCCATTTACATTAACAAGGACGAATTTTGCCCCTAAACTGGGTATGTGGTATACACTTATCCAATACCACTGAGACAGATCAGAGTGGGATCAGCAAAAGATTGATAAGCCACCTCTTAGGTACAATCATGAATGGTTTCCTGTCATTATAAAAGCTGGAACTTCAAAATATCCTCCAGGTAAACTGGCAAAGCAGCATTTTGCTTCCTTTTTGAACTGAGCCCTGTCTGTCTTTTTCTTACCCAGAGAAACAGATGACGAAAACATACAGCAAACAAAGCTCCTTGCAGAACACTGATTATTTTTCATGGTTCCCCCTCATTAAGTGGATAAATAAGAAGATGGTTGGCAGAAGAGTGTTCAGATATCTACTGGAGCATCTGCAGACACTGTCTGAGAAGGGATTCCCCTTGGAGATAAAATAACAAAACTTTTAATTTGAAACCAAGTGATTTTATTGGAAGCATTGTAACCAGCTTGAAATCTGTATTTTGACTGGAAAAATTTGTGTTTACATAGCTATAGACAGAGCCTAAAGTAAGAAAATGAGCAAAACCCTTCCTTATATTTATGTGGCCAACTCAGCCTTCCACATGCCTGACACCTTCTCTTTCTTTTCTTACCCTCTTCCAGTATTTGGAATAAAATAAAACACGGCCCTAAAAACTCTTCCTTGCCTAGCCAAATACTCAGGATTTACTACTCACACAGCCCAACCTAAACTGATAGCCCTTTTCAGATCATCTGCTTTGTACAAATACAAGAGGTTATTTACAAGAATATACAAGAGGTAAAAATCTACTGGCAATAGCCTAACAGATAACATAACATCAGAGTGAAGGTCAAGCCAATGTGCATGTTGTTTATTTCTCAGGCTAGAATGCTTTCTAGATTTTATGCATTATCTTTAGTTTACAAGCTGCAGGTTAAAACAAGCCCTTGGAATCCAGTGCTGCACATGACAGAAGTTAGCAAATTTATTGCAAAATCTGCACCACTTGTCCTCTTAGTTATTTCCTTCTTCTTCCTTTGTGCTTCCCAGTGAGTCTTACTCTTGCTTTTTTTCAAAACCTGCTTCCCATACCTACTCCTCTATTCCACTCTTTCTGGCTGTCCTGCTTCCCCAGTGCTTTAAGTCCAGGATTGCAGCTCCATACTTAATCAGCCATGCTGGGACACTTTCACAACATGTCCACGTGGCTCAAGCAATATGTATTTATAGACCCACATCCAAACTCCAGTTGTCTTGGAAGCATAGGTCCTCCTTCAGTTATCTTGAGGCAACCAGGAGAGAACTGTGCTGCTGAGAAAGTATATTCAGAGCACAGGTGTGTATTCTACATGCTCACACAGACACCCACACAATGACACAGCCCCCCCTCTACCCCTGTCCTGTGGTAAGGCATGAGTAAACATTGCAAAAATCTGTCCCTTTCATGCTTGTCACCAGTTTGGATACTTAAGACCACAGTGCAGACTATCTGAACAGAAGAATGTGAAGAAGTATAACCAAACAGAGCAGTGTACAGAACATTTAAATTCAACAAAAGAAAGTTTTCCAAGGAGTGATAACAAACACAATACTCAGCCCAGCAGCTTTTGCCAGGGCCTCAGAAACAGATCTCCAAGAACTCTCAGTACACGTTTACCTCCAAGACAGCCAACTTTATTCAGGCTACTTGACCCAGCTGTAGAAATAAGGCTGCAGATTCAGATAAACAGGCTTGCCCTTTTGTAGAAGCATAGAACTATTCAGGTTGGAAAAGACCCTTGGGATCACTGAGTCCAACCATCATCCCTGCTCTACAAAGTTCTCCCCTAAACCATATCCACCAACATCACATCCAAATGACCCTTAAACACATCCAGGGATGGTGACCCAACCACCTCCCGGGGCAGCCTATTCCAGTGTATAACCACTCTCTCTCTGTGAAAAATTTTTTCTTAATGTCCACTCTGAACCTACCGTGCTGCAGCTTGAAGCCATTCCCTCTTGTTCTATTGTTAATTACCTGTGAGAAGAGACCAACACCAACCTCTCTACAATGACCTTTCAGGTAGCTGTAGAGAGTGATGAGGTCTCCCCTCAGCCTCCTCTTTCTCAAACTAAACATTCCCAGCTCCTTCAAGTGTTCTTCATAAGATTTATCCTCTAGGCCCTTCACCAGCTGCGTTGCCCTCTGCCCTCGCTTCAGCACCTCGATATCTCTCTTGAATTGAGGTGTCCAAAACTGGACTCAATACTCCAGGTGTGGCCTCACCAGTGCTGAGTGCAAGGGGACAATCACCTCTCTACTTGTGCTGGTCACACTATTTCTAATACAGGCCAGGATGCCATTGGCTTTCCTGGCCACCTGGGCACACTGCTGACTCATATTCAGCCGCTTGTCAATCAGAATCCCCAGGTCCTTTTCTGCCAGACACTTTCCAGCCACACTTCCCCAGGCCTGTAGTGTTCCCTGGGGTTGTTGTGGCCCAAGTGCAGGACCCAGCACTTGGCCTTGGTTGAAGCCCAGACCATTAACATTAGCCCAATGATCTAATCTATCCAAGTCTCTTTGTAGAGCCTCCCTATCCTCATGCAGAGCAACATTCCCGCCTGGCTTGGTGTCATCTGCAAACTTACTGATAATACACTCTATGTCCTTATCGAGATCAGCAATACAGATGTTAAACAGAAACGGTCCCAACACTGAGCCCTGAGGACACCACTTGGGACTGGCCCCAGCTGGATTTGAGTCCATTGACCATCACTCTTTGGGCCCGACTGTCCAGCCAGTGTTTGATCCAACAGATCATGTGCTCATCCAGGCCATGAGCAGCCAGGTTTTTTATGAGAGTTCTATGGGGAACCGTGTCAAATACTTTTTGGAGGTGCAGATAGATAATATCCACAGCCTTTCTCTCGTCCAACAGTCGGGTCATCAGGTCATAAAAGGAGATCAGGTTCATAAGGCAGGACCTGCCTTTCATAAACCCATGCTTTATTTGTTTTTAAGCATTTTAGCAGCTTTCCTAGCTACAAAACACATCACAGAGAATTCAGATTAAGTCTATGTGCCTAGAAAATGCTTTTAATTAACCTTTCACTTGTCTAATTAAAACCAAAAGTAAACACTCCATTCACTAAAACCATGTTGTATCAGCAGTCTCCTCTTTTGCCAAGATGTTCTAGTCTTCCTTAAAAATAGCTGTTAGAAGACAAGACAGGCTTTACCACACTTGTGTGCTGCCCTTCTATTTATCATCATCTACCTTCCTTTCAGGTAAGCCTTGAAAACAAACCTCTTGGCACAGAGTATGTTGATTTTGCATGGTACAGAGCACTCAAGTGAAAGCAGTAGAATAAGACACTCAGCTTCCCCAAAAAAAGTCACAATTTCTGTCAAAACAATTTTTTTTTTTTCAAATCTGTTTTTCATATTGTTGTTTGGCTTGTCCAAACAGTATTTTTAGAAGTGTAGATGGCAGAAAGTACCACACAGTTTTGCACAAAAAAAAACCCAAACCAAACCAAAACCAAAAAAACCTGACCTCCACCACTAGCATAGTATTGACACTGCTGAAAAAAAATGACAATAAAACCTGTTTGGTTATTAGGTACTGAAATATTTCAAAATAACCTGCCTTAGTTCTGATCCAGCTTCTGATTTACATATGCCATATGCAGATACTGATAAATACAGCTGATACCGCCTAAGGGGAATGTCAGAGAGAACACAGCTTCTAAACCAGACCTTTTAGAGTAGCAGCATTTCCCACTGGAAACTTTCTTTTTTTTTTTTTTTTTTTTTTTTTTTTTTTTTTTTTTTTTTTCTTCTTTACAAACAGTTATTTGAAGTACAAAATCTATTTAAAAATACTCAGCATAAATAACTCCTTAGATTAAAAAGAAAAAAAAAATAATGAAATGTGTACTTTCTGATGTACTTTTTGAAATAACATATAGAAAAAGGAAATTCAGGACCAATTTCAAATAAAGCAACCAATCAAACAGTTATTTGAAGTACAAAATCTATTTAAAAATACTCAGCATAAATAACTCCTTAGATTAAAAAGAAAAAAAAAATAATGAAATGTGTACTTTCTGATGTACTTTTTGAAATAACATATAGAAAAAGGAAATTCAGGACCAATTTCAAATAAAGCAACCAATATCAAAATAATATTGCATTTCTCCAGGTTGCACTGTGTAAATAAAACTACAAGCTTCCCTCCTTTTCACAGAATCATAGAGAAGTTCTTGTTGGACAAGAAATTTAAGATTATCCTTTTTGTCATCAGTTTGAAGACGTGAGAGAAATGCCCTGTAAAGGCATGTGACTAGAAAATAAAACCTGAAAAGAGCGTGATTACATGTATAAATACATTATACAGCAGTTAAAGCAAGGAAAGAATATGGCCTCTTGTGCCTAGGCTGCCATAGTCTTTAAAACGCATGGTTTCAGAACATGGCTGCAAAGTCTTTGGCATGATGCTAGAAAAATCTTAGAAACAAAAGTATTAAATAAAGCTGTAGAGGGGAAAAAATACACACAAGAAGCCTGGTAACTGCCAATCATGTGTATAGACGTTCATCACAAAAACATGACTCTGTATTTCACCTTGTTCACTTTGCCATGGAGATAAAAGGTAGAACACCATCAAACCGTCCAAATTTTGGAGCTGCTGTGATCCACTATGGTTTTTGACAAGCAAATAAAAACTTATACTTAATCAGCAGTTTTCCAGTTTGAGTGCTGGAAACTTCAGTCAAGTTTTGCCAAAAATTCATACAGGGAATAGCTTATCAAGCCCAAAGTACACAAGAGGAACAAAAAAAACCCAAACAAACCTAACTCAGAGGAAAAAAAAACAGTTCAGATTCTAGTAGCCTGTGGAATCCCATTTCATGAAACTATGCCAGGTTTGGGGTTTTTTGTTTTTTCATTGTTGACTCAAAAGTTTCAAAATATTAATGCATGTGCCATTTTTCCCCATTCATCTGTGGTGACTAATTTCATCAAACTGTACTAAATTCATGCTGAGCTGGCAGTGACATTCCTGTTATTTCTCCTGATTAGTCTGCAATAAAGTGTATCTGCAAACATGGAAAGTAATTAATTTACTGTGACAATGAAAGGAATTTAAATTGGTAAAAAATAACATAATCAGGTGTGTTTGTTCTGATATTTGTGATCCATACATATCCACAGACACAGAACTTTCCCCAAATATTTACCAATGGTTATCAGAAACTTTTAAATCACTAATAACAAAAAGTTTGTGAAAAAATGAGCACGGTGGAAAATAATCTATACAGGGTTTTCTATGTGCAACGTTTTCATGACATTTAATATCCTAGCTATATAAAAACAAATGGGAGCAGATATATCCAGCTTCAACTGTCATGAAATATTTACAGTCCGACTTCTGTGCACTTTGGCAAACAATTACAGAAGTGAACAAACAGGAAAGAACATATACAAGAAAGCTCTGCAGTTTTGACTTCTAGCATAACTGTGTTAAAAAAAATAAAATCCAGCAAGGTATTTTTTCTCAGACATTTTGCTATGGGAAAGCATAAAATAAATTTAAAGGGTATGTTCAATTATTCAAGATCATTAAAAAAAAGAAAGAACTAACAAGCTCAAAACATGAATACAATTGTCAAAGTGAAAAAGGAAATAAAGCACAAATTGGCTAAGAGCAAGCAAGGCACATATATCTGTCAAAAAGAAAAGAATTATAAACAGAATGCAGAAAGACCAAACCAAATGCAGAATAAATTGCTAAGTCAGTCATACCCTGTGGGTTTAATAACCTTAAAGAAGTAAAAGCCAGTAAAAGTAATCCTGAAAAGAAATATCAGCCAAAGTTTCATTAAAACAAGGGAGGGAGAGCAAGGACTAATAGCAAGATACTTCTGAATAAAATTTGTATTTAACAGCACACTCTTCTTTGAAGTATGGTACTATTTCAAACAACATACATCTATATATATGTATATATATATATGCAAGATCTTAGCAGTGCCTCATTTGGGCATTTTGAAGATGAGGATTATGTACCACAGTGTACACAACATACCAAGTACGTAAACACTGGATTTTCACACTTGCACTTCCCAACTAGTATAGAGAGGCTAAGTACTGAGAAAAGTACTCTGGCTAGTGAATTCCTTATCTGGCTAGATAATTCCTTATCTAAGATGTTTTTCAATTAACTGGGCCTTGTCTCAAACCCTCCAAACCAGGTTAAGATTTTTGTTAAGCTTCAACTCGTCTTCCTATGACTTTGTCCACCAAATATCCTTCACATGGTCCCAAAGCTTTCAGGGAATTACATAAGACAAAATAGCACTCTGACTTTGTAATACCGGTGTGTTCACTAGAAAAGAGTATGCAGACACACTAAATGGTTTCATTTATATGAAGAAGCTATTTGTTCATGCTCTTCTGTCACTGCATCCCCATGGGAGAAAACGCCCCACTCCAGAGATGAGTGGTGAGGGTGAATTCAACACAGTATTTGGAATATCATGTTACTGACCATAGCTCTGGTAAGGCTATACATGTAAGCACTGCAAAAATGAAAACAAGCAAGAGGTAGAAAAGGCAATGAGTATTAAAAACAAATAGGGATTAATACGCAAAACTTCATTCTTGGAAGGAATTTATTGTATCACAAATCCTACAATAACCCACAGAATAATGATGAAAGTCAGGTCAGGAAAGTATTAATTCTAGTAGTGTATCATAGAATTGTGTGGACATGCCACACTTGACAGTTATGTGATACTTTACAGTACTGCATAACTATCCCATCCATACAGCACCAAAGTTTGAAAACTTCTGACTAGCTAATATTTTCATGGAAAAGTGTTGACATTCGTGCAACAGAATGGTTAACAGTGAGGAAATATAACACCACTGATGAAAGTGAGTACAGAATTGTCATACATTTCAAATGCCAGGTGCTATCACAGACTTTGAAATTGGCTTGGAAGAATCAAAGATTCAGCTGAAGGTGAAGTCCATGGAATTCCACACAGTTGGAGTGCAAAAGAGAAACACAAGAGGTCAAGAAACAGCTTGCCTAGTAGAAGCAACTCCTAAAACATCCTCATTGAACACCAGGAAGAAAGGCACTATTTTCATGCTTTCCTGCATCTGTTGCAGAAGCTGATGGTTTATGGTGCTTATAAACATCAAGTAACAAAAAACAAAGAAAAATAAAGTTCTGCGGCCATTTTACATAAATGACACACCAAACTACAGAAATGCAGGGAACGTGATTTCAGGCACTATTTTTCACTCTTACAGGTTATGTATATGGACTGCTAATGGAAGTAAGGAAGTAAGGCAGTCAATAGCGGAACCTATTCTGATGAACGTATTTTAGTCAATCTGCTGGACTCAAAGCAGAGATAAGATTTGAAGTTCTTGAACAGACCATGTCTGCTCTACTCGACCTTATACCTTGGGAAAACCAAGTACCTGCTGAGAAACCCATATGTGAGCATGAGTAAGTGCTGCAAGGCAATTTGCTGTAGTGCCCTGTGCCAGCCTGAACTGTACACTGGTGGAGGTTATGAAGAGATAATGTCCAGGCTCTCAGGAGCAGACACATGATTCTGGTTGTCACACAAAATAAAAGACACAAGGGTCCTTGAGGGAGGAATAACTTCTCGATGAACAGCATCTGGGCAGCATGCTATGGGAAAGTCTATCCAGGATCTGTCTAATACTGCATGAAACCATGGTTCCAAGAATTTGAATGGACATAAGATTTACTTGCTACCTCTATTGCTCTTCTTATTCCATCTTATTCAAATAGCTTATTTATTACTCCATTTGTTGTCAGGTCTTTATTACTGAGTTCCAGAAAGAGCCCTACACCACTTCTGTCTCCCTCTGGTTTTCTCATCCCAGTGCAGAATAAGGATGCAGACATTATTTACATACAAAAGTTCTACAACAACAAACATCCTATCACTACTCATTGTCTCAGGCCTCAGTACAGCAACAGACTACAGTGATGAACCTTATGCTTATCCATACAAATCTGGCTGAATCAAACTCTGCACAGACCTAGCTATACATACCTAACTGCAAGAGTTTATGAAACTATCCCTTCCAACTGTCCATTATAACCTTCTGCTAGAGATGATTGCTTTATAGCAGGATTGATGGAAATGCTGACTACCCTGGGATCGTAACTTCTAGGAGAAGAGCATTCACAATTACAGTAGCATCCCAAAGTACTGTAATGTTTTTTATTTTAGGAAATATAAGTCACAGCCCTGCGAGAAGGAGCTACTATGGTATCTTTTATTTATTTTAACCAATAATGGAAAATAAATGGGGATATGCCACCCACAGATGAGCTCATCAAATTGCTCATAAAGCACTCTAAGTAATGCTACTGCTTTAGTTGTCCAGGAACATGGAAAACACAAACTGGCAGAAGTAATCATGGCAGAGAGAAACATAACATTTTTTTTTAAACAGCTTGAGGGTTTTATCAATCATTCAACTTCCTTTAAATTTTAAAACTACAAGAAACTGATGAGAGCAGTAGCATATCAGCATACACACACACACACTGTGGGATGGGGAGGACAAAAGCCAACTACTAGTAGTTGGTAGCCAATTACTAGGCTCATGGGTCCAGACAAAGGACACGGAGGGTTCACTCACCAATTCTGGTCACAGACAACACAGACTCCACTTGGGGAAACATAATAATTCAATTTCACACTAATCAAACACACACAGGACACAGACACACACAGAGCAGGGCTTGCATATGTTACCCCACCCCCCCCTTCTTCCCAGGCCCAAACCCCCTTGTTCCCGGTTTCTCTCCCTCCTTCCCCCCAGCAGCACAGGGGGACAGGGGATGGGGTTTGGAGTCAGTTCACAGGCTGGTGGTTCCTGCTGCTCCTTCCTCCTCAGGAAGAAGGATTCCTTACAGTCCTGCCCTGCTTCCCCACGGGGTCCCTCCCATGGCAGAGAGTCCTCCATGAACCTCTCCTTCCTGAGTCCTTCCCACCAGGTCCGGAGCTGCTCCAGCCTGGGCTTCCCACAGAGTCACGGGGGCTTCGGGAACAGCCACCTCCCCTGGTGTGGGGTCCTCCATGATTGCAGATCCAAGTCCATGGGCTACAGGTCCACATTTGCCCCTCCTGGCACCTTCAGGGGATACTCCACAATGTTCCTTCATGAGTGCAGGGGGACAGCCTACCCTCACACTGTGGGCTGTAGGGGAACTTCTGTTTGGGCACCTCCTTCCCTCTTCTTCCTCACCAACTGCAGGATCTTCACTCCATCACCGCTCCTCTCTCTCACCCTCTCTCTGTCTCTCCTCCTTCCTTGCTCTCTCTGCTTTCAGGTCATGTATCAGTTCTTTGGTATGTTAATCACACAGGGGCATCTATTATCTCTCTAATGGTTCAGCCTTGGCCACCTGAGCCAGGAGAGCTTTTAGTAGTTTCTTACAGGAGCCTGGGGCCCCTCATCCACTACGAAAACTGTCAGTACCCAACCAGCACATAATGGGAACAATATCGATATCTGAGAAACCCTAAAAATACTTAGAATACCGGAATCTGTATGTTCGCTGAATTTTAACTTTCATTTGTTCAGTATCATTTTGTATTAAATGGGCTATGTACAAACTACTTCCTAATAATGTCATCACTTCCCTGTTTTATAAAGTGGAAAGAACTATATACTTATGGGACATATGCAGAACATAACATTTTAATCACTTTTAGTCTGCAGATTTAATATGTATAATGAAAAGACCATAGTTTAAAAACTCAAATCCCAAAGCAATGTCTTGATTGAAGCAATTTTAACCTATAATGTAATAAAATCAGATTTTATAGTTTATATAAAAAGAATTAGGCAGTGCAGAATTTAACTTAATGTACAATATATTTTAGGACTTTCCACTTAGAAAAGTGTTATGCTTCTCTTTCTTTCTTACTGCAACACTCAAAGCTCCTCTAAAGTAGAATCCATTAATATTTAAATAAACATTTCCAAATGTTCATATGGAAACTTCTACAGAAGTGGAAAATAACATTATTGTTTTGCTGATCTGAGAGGTTGCAGACTTTATTAACACCATATATACCAACAGCCCAGCTACCTCAAGACTGTCTAAAACCATAGGGGTGGACTCCACCTATACATGCTACACTCACAGAGCACAGGTAGATGATCACTATATATATATACGAAGCTTGAGGTCTAAAAAAAACCCAAACAAAAAAATACTGAGATACACTAAGTCTGGACAAGAGGAGCCCAAGGAGGGAAGTTTTTTTGCATCTTGCCAAATAATCTTAATTTTTATACCCTCATTTCCCTCGAAGGCAAATGCTTGGTGTGAAGGCACCAGCATAACTTCACTAATTATAATTTAAAAACTACCAGTGATCACTATGTGCTTACCCCATAAATAAATAATAAAATATAGCAGATCTGAGTCAAGCTTACAAAATGCTTAGTACTTGTGACACTTATAAAACTGAAGTGTGAGGGATTTTTGTACATGTCGTGTTTTTGGGCTCAACACGACAAAGGAGCAGCCCCACGGCTGCTCACTCGACTCCCCCCCAAGCACACACTGGGATGAGGAGGACAAAGCTCATGGGTTGAGACAAAGGACAAGGAGGGCTCTTCACC
>NW_009952435.1:4055844-4066007 GCF_000747805.2 Chaetura pelagica
CCTTGGGCACCTTCTTCCCGACCAACCACCAGCACCGCTCTGCTTCCCCAGCACAGCTCTCCTCCCTCAGTTGCTTCTCTGTTCAGATGTTATATCAGTTCTTTCGTATGTTAATCACCAAAGCGCATCTATTGTCCCTCTAATGGCTCCTTCGATGGGGTTGGAGCAGAGGGAGCTTCTCAGCTTCTTAGTGGAGCCATTCCTGGGGCCTTTCCTCGCTACCAAAAACCCACCAAACCCAAACAGTACATAAAGCATATATTCTACTACAGATTTAATTACAGTAAACACAGTATCTGCAATATAAAATTTGGACGCAGGTTTTGCCATTTCAGTTCTGAAAATTTGTCTTTTTTATTTCTCTGTACATTATGTTAAAAAGGCTTAACAACTTAATTTAGAAGTGTTTTTTCTACAGCCAGGGTATTATAATGTTTCATACTTTTACAATTAAATTACAAATTCTGCAATTAAAATAAGAAATGCTGAATTGCAAACTTCACAATTCAATTATCTGTTTTAACGTGAAGAAAAAACCACATTTCTCACTTTTCCAATACACATAAATATTTACAATCACTTCATTATCACCTGGTTTAAAAATAAAATGCTTTCCAAGTTATGCTTTTGTCGGTTTATCCACATATTTATATTACTTACTAAGAAGCTAAAGTGGCCAAACATGAATTGGTTTGAAAGTGTTCAGATTCTAGAAACATTTCTAAAATTTCTAAAAATTTGGCAAAATTAACTGATTCTGCGCTGAACTATGGCTCAGCAGAGATAAGTATTGTGAATGTCCTGTTAATCTCCTGTCCTAAAGGTGAAGTATTCAGTAGGGATTATTTACATTGCAGGAGATCAATAATTCTTTGATAGTGGAGAAGCAGTTAGCAAGGAGGCAGGCAGATGTATACCTAATACTAATAGTGGCTGTGCACACACCAGAGCACTGATGCACTCACTGTCCTCCTTCCTGAGCAGACACTTTGCACCTCTTAAATGCATGCGGGGCACAGCATAAGTGTAACATTTATATAAACTGGTTTCCTTTGAGATGAAATCCAGCTAAATGGACAAAGGAGCAGTCATTTTATAGGTCTCCCAAGCAATGCAATTGGTAAACTATCTATCTGTACTGGCTTCCAGGTGGTAGGAACTAAACAGAGGAACATACACCCACCAAGTGGTATTGCTCCCTGTTCTCAGAGCAAAGAAAAATTCTTCCTAACTTGCATCCTGTTCTTCAAATGACAAAGTACTGGTGTAATGAAAAGGATCCATCAGCTCTGGCTGAATTCCTGCAAGTAATGTCTCAGACTAGGACTGAGAAAAGTACAATCATGCACTTAGGCCTGAGTCATAATAATAAGCAAGGCAGATAAACTGAGCTTAAAATGTAACAGACAATCATTGCACAAGAAACATTTAGGAAAGCTTCTTCAATTACGCATTACCTGCATAAAATGACAAATAATGACCAGCAATCTTGTCGGTAATGCAGATGAATGCAGGACAGCAGAATTCAAGTGAAAAACAGTTGATCAGATTGAAAATAATTATTTCTGTATTTCAACTTACTTAAAATTTCCTAATATCAAGAAAAAAGGAGGAAAGAAAAAATCTTCCCCTAAAATGATGCACAAATGTTATAATCCAAGGACACACAAATGATCTTTTCTTACTCAGAGGTACCCGAAGCAGCTTCAATTCATAATTTCACTACACTCAGACCTCTCAAAGACCAAAAGCACTTCAAAGTATTTTTTTAAATTTACACATTCATCTCAGACTTCTGAAATTTCTCTACAATTAGAATTATCAGTGCTAGACTTGATGCAGCATTTCAAGGAAGAAATTTTTACTGTTGTTTTAACACTTGACAGCTGTGTGTCACTGAGACACTGAGTGAGTCTACCTGAACAAGTGCACAATAGGTTCTCTTTTTTGGTACATTTGCCTTGAACCTACACTATTCAAAAACTCCCCTCTTCACACACAGCAATTATTTACATAGATAAACATTATCTGACCAGAGATACAGCTTTTCTAATGGGAAATTTTCTCCCTTTCCCTGATTTCGTTGGTCTTTAGAGGCCACCTCTATCCTTCCTATAATAAAAGAGACAGGCAGTATCATATTAATCGTATCTTGTTCTATGTGACAGATTTAATTTCCCATGTTAAAAGGTAAGCTATGCATAGATTGTAACAGAATATTGGTAAAGCAAGTTGGGGTTTTTTTCTTCTTTTTAAGAGAAAAAACACATTAAGCTTAATTACTTGGAGGGAAACAATTTTAATAATCTAAATTATCAATTCAAAACAAATTGAAAGAAACAGACTACCTCTACATTTATAGAATGGAATACTTAGGAGAGAGAGTAAACTTCATTTAGATTATTTAGATTTCTCATCTGACTGCAATTCCTGTACCAACATCAATACACTGACTAACTACTTCACAAATTCCCCAAAAATAGCTTCATTGAAAAATATTGTCTGACATCAACTCCCAGTTATTTTTATCAAAATGCCAGTTCAATGAACAATTGCTCTGGTAAGAGTTTGATTTAAAAAAACAGCAAAGCTATGAGAGCTGTGAAATGTTTGCACTAAGAAAGTGTTTCAAGAGTTCAAACACAGCCCCTTCAGGCTGTGTCTAACCCAATATGTTTTTGCATTATTTGCTAAAGCTTTAATTTATTTTCAATCATAACTCAGTTGGTAAATGCTAAAACTACATATGCATAAATATAGGTTAAAATTGCCAGTAATCCTTAATGCGAAAATAAGAGAAAACCAAATGAAATTTTAAGTGCTATATAATTAGAAAAACCTGACAGACTTTAAAGCTCAAAGAACACATCAGGGAATAGTAAATTAATCAGATGCTCTATCTCAGAGAAAAACTAAGTGCATATGCAAGTCAAATTTGGCAAGTAGCTTAGCTTTAATGAAAGAAGGAATTTGACAATATTGACTTATTTTACAGCAACATTTTCAAAATAGGACATTTCACTCTGAAAAGTCCAAATGTTTCATTTTTGACACTTTCTATATAAAACATTTCAACTTTTTAAAAGATATGTCAGCAGGTTGAATTCCTCCCATGAGGTGTTTGGAAGTCAGAGTATTACAGGAAGGAGAAATTATTATCCAATCCCTCATCCTATATTCAAGTCAAACCCAATGAACACTTGCAGAGAGAACAAAACATGAGGAGAATGTAATCCTAAGTTCTTATATAATTACCAAAAATACCAGTTCTCAACTCTGTATTCTTTTATGGAAGTCTATTTGCATTCTTACGGTGTGTCACCTCCTACCGAAACTGTCACTTCTGTGATTGAAATCTTCTGATTTTAACAAAGAAGTATAAAAATCTCAAATTGTAGGTTTTAGAGAGGAAGGAAAAAGAAAAAAGGATGTATCATTTCTTACTACTTTGACAACACATGTGACCAAGATTTAAAAAATAAATTTGGATTTTAGTTCACCTTCTTAATCAAAACATAGATCTTGAAAATTGTTTATTTTGTTTCTCATAGAAGTTTGCATCTATTTTGGTTGGGACAAAACTAAGCCCAAAAGATACTGCATGCTTTGGGAAACAAAAAAACAGCAAACTTTAACAACAAAACAAAAAAACTTTAACAAAGCTGAAAACTTTCATTTTCATGGACTTGTACTAAAAGTCCAAGGAACCCAGAGTCTAGATTAACAAAACTGCCAGAGGCAGCAACAGCAGTGGTAACAGCTCTCTTTTTACCCTGTAAAGCCTGCTGTTTCACTCTGCATGGACAATCTAAATACCACCAACAGTAAAATGCTGCCAATGGTTATTGAGAGCAATACATCCTACCACACCTGTGTTGATGATATCAAAAGAACCCCACACAGCATCTGCCACATTATTAAAATTATACAGTATCACTCTGAAGGCATAGAACATCTGCTTGAAATTAAGCTTTATCAAGGAAAGTAAATATAGGACAAAACTACCCATGCACCAAATTCTGTACCAACAGGAATATAATAATTTTGTCACTGACTCCCCTAGTAGAAAAATATATAACAAAATACAAGTTCCTGCTGATCACCTGCTAAGCTGATGCTATAACTGTTGTGTGAGAAAATGGATGTGGAGATGTGTGCAAATCTCATGGCAAATATAGCTTACAATACATTATTCAAACATGTTCTGTTTGGAAACAGACCATGTTATTAAAATCTCACTAAAGAGAAGTCACTTGTGATTTAAGTGACAGGATGTAATCTGATGGAAATGAGATAGAGAAGATCACACACTGAAGCAAAACAGTCTTTGGGAAGAATAAAATTAATAGGAAAGAGATCACGTTTAAGATTATCCATTCACATCACAACACAATGAGGGGCCAAGTATACAAAATGCAGTATGAGTAGATAAAATGTCTCACTATGGGGCATATTAAGCATTCCTACTTCAGAAAAAGAGCAGTTCCAACAAAACACTGACAGGTTAACGTTTGTGTACATTCGAGTTAAACATTGACCTAATTTACAAATAGATATTGAGATATAACAAAAATGTCACATTTAGGATTTAGAAAGCCTGCATGAATTTTATCCATAGAAACACAGAGCTTTTATTATCTTCGTGACATGAAAAGTCATCAAGCCAAAGCCTCCTTAGTTAAGAGACTACTGGTATTTGGGTGACATGCAGTAACTGGCCTGCTCGAGTTTGCACATTTGTGCAGTAATTTCTTTTTGATGGGTAGAGATTTCTTAAGACAGATGGCAATAGTTTCTTACAACAGATGGCAATACGTTTTCTTTTAATCCTGAGAACACGTGCTAAAACTTTTCTTTCTTTGCATACACACAGTAGATGGACCAAGACAGGCATTAAAAATTCTGACAAACAATTGCACAGGAGGAGAAACAAAACACTGAGAAGAGAGTCAAAGATTATGTCCATTGAAAGACTGTTTAATCATCCACCACTCTGGTCCAAAATCCTATTGTTGTCCCAAAAGCGGGGTCCATTACCCAGTTTGCAAGAAGGCAATCCACACACAGAGTTGAGGTACCTGCTTTAATACCCAATTCTGTGCAGAAGAGGGAGCAAGGTGGTATTCCACAAAGCAAGCTCAGTTTCCTGAAACACAAGTGCTACTTTTATACCCCAAAATGTGAGAATGAACTTTAACATTACTCTATTACTGGCACACACAATTGGTCAACAAATTCCTCACTTCTATTCCAAGTGGCAATGCTTAGGAATTTCACTATGCATGCTCAAAGAGTAAGGGATTTGTTGTTAGTAGGGGTCTCTCTAGCCTGTGGGTGTGAATTTTTGTATGCTAATGAATTATTAATATATTAATACGGTGATTTCAATTACTCAACTTGTTTTTCCCCAGCACTTAAGGCTGTAGCCAAGATAAGCTGTGGGGAGTGCTCCTTTCCATCCCTTTCATCTGTCTTGCCAGTGTCCTGCAGGCCTCTCTTGAGGCTGGGTTGTTGCCTACGTGGGGAGTGTTTTTCTCTAACTGGAATCTGGTTTTGTCCAATTCTTACTGTTTCACTGTTTTCTAGGCCTTGTTTTTATTCTGCATGTCCCTATGTCTCTCTTTTATGTGATCTTTTTCCAAATGTGATTTTTCCTGCAAATGTTACTTATTTCAATTACTAACTGACAACACTATCACTGCTCAACCCAAACCCCACTGACAACCAAAAAAAAAGGGGGAGGAAAGAAAAACACTGGCCTTAGCTGGTGAACAGACTACAGGTGAGGTGGGGAACAAAGGACAGAATTATTTGCAGATCAAGTTGCTTATGAGAGACTCATTGGCATAATAGAAATTGTGGTTTTGACATGAAGCAAAACATCACGTTTTCAAGTACAATGCCAAAAACTCTCAAAGGATTCTGATACATTGATCACTTCAACCTCCAGAAAAAATCTGAGCTCAGCAAATACAAATAACAAAGGTCAAAAAATTATTAGCCTGATTAAGCTCGAGACCTTCCAGCAAACAGATGGAAACAGCTTGGATATGAAAGATGCTCCTGTTGATAAGCACTGGTTGCAAAAAATCACGCCAAGACTAGAAACATAAGAAATGCAAGTTTAAAGTTCAATGTATCCATATGTTCTGGCATTGGTGGAACAGTGCAGCAGGTGGCTATAATACAGGTGTTGAATTGTAAAGACTTGAGGGGCTTCTTTGGCAGCTTTAATCAAAGAAACAACCAGTTGCTTATCGTTCTTGATGCCTAAGAAAAACAAAGCACTGATAAATGACTAGTGAAGGAAGACAAAAAGAGCCCACTGCTTAATAAGCAGTCCTAAAAGACAGCAATGCTGCAAACCATTTTGCAGTGCCACCTTTGTTACGAACACTAAAGAATACATTATTGCAAGGCAACAAACAGCATGCAGGTGACCCAGACAGGTATCCCAGGCTGGGTGACACAGAGGTGCTGCATCTCCAGCCTCACTGGGAAATGTTGCAGCCCAGGCATAGTCTGGAAGTCAAACGCACCCACGAAATGTTCTCGAAAAGAAGTGCCTTTGGCTCCTGGATAGAGGGCTCAGTGTGAGTGCAGGAACACCTGATGCACAGGGATGGTGGGGACTTGTGCTGCTCCTGAGCAGGGGCTAGGCAAAGGCCTCCAGCAAGCCCCTCTCTCGGTGACACATCTCCCTTCGTCTTCATCCCACAGATATTCACAGAATACCTCCAGCCCCCAACAGGGTAGATATGATCCCCATGGCCATCAGAAACATGAAAGACCCAAGCCGCTACAGCATCTGCATGGCTACATGGTGGACACCCTTGTGGAGCAAACAGTCTTCCAGCAAGAGCGTGTGAGTATCCCATGGGTGGCACAGGTGATGCTCCAGCCCGCTGGGGGACAGTTCCTCCCCTGGCTCCGTGCCTGGCCAGCACTGCTGCCATCTCAAGCCATCATACAACGGGAACAGAAGCAGCTCCCAGTGGGAGCTGAGGAAGCACATGCACTCACCCTCCTGACATTCCCACATCTACCCATGTCTCCCCTCTAGGTGAGGAATATCGTGTGGGCCATCTATAGAAATGGGCTCTCCATCAGGTCAGTGACAGACCTCAGAAGCCTGGAAAGCACTCTGAAGAAGACAAGCAAATAACCTCAGCAAGGTGGTGACCAGCCTGCTGCAGTGCACCCCGACAAACATTAGGTGCAGGGCCCACCAGCCTTTGGGGCTCCTCTCACACATAAAGGCAACCCAAAACCCTCCTGAGGGTCTTCGACTTGGCCATCCTCTTGGATGTCCTCTCTGACAAAACCCTTTTCTCCTCACAGTGGCTCCTTGATCATGTGTAGGGTGATGCTCCCAGATCCCCAGATGGCAGAGAAGGTGCTGCGGGACCTGCTCAGCTTCTCAACCACTCACTGCCTAAGACCTCCACCTCCACCAAGGACGACTCATGCTTCCTCTCCCTGGCTTTGAGTTGCTTGATGCGGCCTCTCTGACCTCCAGGGCTGCTCTCAGCTGTTCCAGTCTCTCGCTCCCCTTCTGATCCCACTCCAAGCCTTGACCTTGCTAGGGGCACGGCGATATCTCTGTGTCTGGGTGTCTTCTGCAGGCAGCCAAGGCTATAAGGGAGATACTCCTGCAGACCTGCTCTGCAGACTATCCACAAGTATGATTTGCAGAGGGAGATTTTCCCCAAGCTTTTCCTGGGGCTGCTTTTTCAAGTGGCTTTCATCATGGAGCTGGCACAACATGAGGCAGAAATCTGTATGGAGCTCCAAAAGGATCAGCTGTCCTCTCATCCCTGCAAGCCACCCAGAGCCAAGCCAGAGGTGCCAGTGGGAGCTGAGCACTTCTCCCTCTGCAGGTCTGCAGTGCAGTCCATGAGAGTGCTGCTCTGCAAAATGGGCAGTGAGAGGTGCTGGCCATGGAGGAGCAGGGGGGCTGGCATGCCCTTCTCAGCACCCAGACCCACCTCACAGGAGTGCAAACCATTACTAGCTAAGAGCCCTTTCTCCCCACACCTCGGGGACCAGGCACCCCTCCCTCCCTTGGTGCTGATGGCACTTGGAGATCCAAGTGCTGCAGACTGGTGATGTTCAGAGTGGTGCAAACACCAAAGACACATGCTGAGCCAGCTCAGGCCTGACGATGCCTCCTTCTTGCTGCCAGGGGGCAGCTGAGGCAGCAGGTGGGATCTGATTGGTACCGTGGAGGAGCAGGCAAGCAACCCATGTGGTGTGGGACATGGGAGCTCTCCACAATCCCTGCTACCTCTGTTTGGGCTTGGTGTCTCCCCAGCATCTTTTCCTTGAACTGATGGCTGGAGCCAGCCCCCACTGCCTGTGTTTCAGATGTTGGACTCAGTGATGTGCTGGACCTTGCCCTGGAGATCCTCCCCATGTATCTGCAGAGTCAGTGCCTGGGGATGCCCAGCCTGCTGCTCAGAGGCATCCTCAAGCTCACCAAAAGGCCTGACATAGTGAGTGGGGGACAGCCAGGACAGCTGGGACAGCAGCCCAGGATGGAGCTGTGAGTGGTGGGTATTGCTTTTCTGGGCATCAGGAGCTGTGTCAGCTGCTGTCAGCTCTCCTTCCCCCATGGCCCTCTGCCCCATGGCAGTGCCACGCGAGGAAGGAAGCAGCAGTATCAAAAGGAATAGGTTCCTGCTGCCGCCCCAAAGCAACCACCCCGGAGCACGGGGCCTGCAGAGCCAGGCCTTGTGTGGTGCTGAGCCCCAGGGTGCTGACATTGAACCCTTCAAATGTGTGTCACCAGGTGGTATAGCTTGCTGAGTCCCTTGGACCAGTCAAAGCCCAGTCCCTGACCACTGCTGCCTTTCTCCTCCTGCTGCCCGGATAGATGGGGAAGTGGGTCCCTTTCCTATCCAGTTCCCCCTGCACAGCCTCTGACATCTGTTCTTCCCCCACATTTTACCCTTTTCCCAGTGTTATAGTAAATTTGTTTCTAGTTTAATTTCCAAAGCTTAAGTCTCTCTTCCCTATTCCCCTTATATCTTCCCTTGTTCCCTTCGGAGGATGGAGGGTGGATAACAGAGAGCAATTCTGTCCTCTGTTTTTTTGAGGTTCACTCTTAATATTTAAACCAGAACACCCATGCCCAGCAGGGGGATGGAGGGCTGTGCCCCCATAGCTGCATGCAGTCTCCCAGAGCAGTCTCTGCTCCAGGCTGTCCTCACCCCCAGGATCCAAAAGGGAACCCTGCCACCCAGATGGCATCCCAGCATCCTCAGGGAGTCCTCTGCTCCCTCCAAATCCCTCCTGATGCCATGTGGTGGGAAGCTGGGAGTGTCCTACTGGGGGGAAGAAGGGTGGCTTTGGGTGGGGGGCAACCCTGCACCAGAGCTGCACCCTTATCCCTGCTACAGCTGGCCAGGAAGATCAAAATTAAGGACCATCTGCTCCAGTGCCAGGGCTACCTGCAGAGCCCTCAGGAGCTCCTGTGGTGTGAGCCTGTCAGGGTCATTGGTGAACCACCAGTCCTGGGTCCCCCCTCTCCTGGGGTCCCTGTGTTCCTGCACAGGACCTGTGGGGCACTTCTTCACACCCCCCCCTCAGCTGTGGGGCAGGCAGGAGGCTCACCCATCCCCTCCCCAGTGCTGCACCATGGCGTAAGCCCTTCCCAGGAGGTCAAGATAGGTGGCAGGGTCCCTGACACACTGTCTCCCAGGGCTCATCGGATGGTGGGTGCATGAGCACCAGCTGGAGTACGTCAAAGGGCATGTGAGTGAGGGCAGCCAGGAGGGGGACGGACCCTGGCATGGATCTCCCCCAGGCCTGGGCAAGGGGGCTTCTGCTCCCAGCATGGTTATGGGGAAGGGGGTGTTCTGCAGCAGGATATTCCTGACCAGAAGCCTCCAGCCAAGCAATCTGCCCCGTCACCTCATCTCTGCTGCTTCGTCTCCACAGTCCTCCAAGGTGCACAAGACAGCAGTGCCCTGGTCTCCTCCCTGGCCCTGCAAACACTCCACATACTCCTAGCACTATGGCTCAAGTCAAGGTTCACCTTCCGGTTGCCACTGCTGAGGGCATGGAGGGGGGGATGGCACTCAGCCCACAGTGATGACCCTGCTCAGGCAGAGCTGCAGCCCCAACCCTAGGATGCTTTGCAGGCTGGGGTGTCATTTTTT
>NW_009952435.1:4066785-4069870 GCF_000747805.2 Chaetura pelagica
AGCTGAGGCAGCAGGTGGGATCTGATTGGTACCGTGGAGGAGCAGGCAAGCAACCCATGTGGTGTGGGACATGGGAGCTCTCCACAATCCCTGCTACCTCTGTTTGGGCTTGGTGTCTCCCCAGCATCTTTTCCTTGAACTGATGGCTGGAGCCAGCCCCCACTGCCTGTGTTTCAGATGTTGGACTCAGTGATGTGCTGGACCTTGCCCTGGAGATCCTCCCCATGTATCTGCAGAGTCAGTGCCTGGGGATGCCCAGCCTGCTGCTCAGAGGCATCCTCAAGCTCACCAAAAGGCCTGACATAGTGAGTGGGGGACAGCCAGGACAGCTGGGACAGCAGCCCAGGATGGAGCTGTGAGTGGTGGGTATTGCTTTTCTGGGCATCAGGAGCTGTGTCAGCTGCTGTCAGCTCTCCTTCCCCCATGGCCCTCTGCCCCATGGCAGTGCCACGCGAGGAAGGAAGCAGCAGTATCAAAAGGAATAGGTTCCTGCTGCCGCCCCAAAGCAACCACCCCGGAGCACGGGGCCTGCAGAGCCAGGCCTTGTGTGGTGCTGAGCCCCAGGGTGCTGACATTGAACCCTTCAAATGTGTGTCACCAGGTGGTATAGCTTGCTGAGTCCCTTGGACCAGTCAAAGCCCAGTCCCTGACCACTGCTGCCTTTCTCCTCCTGCTGCCCGGATAGATGGGGAAGTGGGTCCCTTTCCTATCCAGTTCCCCCTGCACAGCCTCTGACATCTGTTCTTCCCCCACATTTTACCCTTTTCCCAGTGTTATAGTAAATTTGTTTCTAGTTTAATTTCCAAAGCTTAAGTCTCTCTTCCCTATTCCCCTTATATCTTCCCTTGTTCCCTTCGGAGGATGGAGGGTGGATAACAGAGAGCAATTCTGTCCTCTGTTTTTTTGAGGTTCACTCTTAATATTTAAACCAGAACACCCATGCCCAGCAGGGGGATGGAGGGCTGTGCCCCCATAGCTGCATGCAGTCTCCCAGAGCAGTCTCTGCTCCAGGCTGTCCTCACCCCCAGGATCCAAAAGGGAACCCTGCCACCCAGATGGCATCCCAGCATCCTCAGGGAGTCCTCTGCTCCCTCCAAATCCCTCCTGATGCCATGTGGTGGGAAGCTGGGAGTGTCCTACTGGGGGGAAGAAGGGTGGCTTTGGGTGGGGGGCAACCCTGCACCAGAGCTGCACCCTTATCCCTGCTACAGCTGGCCAGGAAGATCAAAATTAAGGACCATCTGCTCCAGTGCCAGGGCTACCTGCAGAGCCCTCAGGAGCTCCTGTGGTGTGAGCCTGTCAGGGTCATTGGTGAACCACCAGTCCTGGGTCCCCCCTCTCCTGGGGTCCCTGTGTTCCTGCACAGGACCTGTGGGGCACTTCTTCACACCCCCCCCTCAGCTGTGGGGCAGGCAGGAGGCTCACCCATCCCCTCCCCAGTGCTGCACCATGGCGTAAGCCCTTCCCAGGAGGTCAAGATAGGTGGCAGGGTCCCTGACACACTGTCTCCCAGGGCTCATCGGATGGTGGGTGCATGAGCACCAGCTGGAGTACGTCAAAGGGCATGTGAGTGAGGGCAGCCAGGAGGGGGACGGACCCTGGCATGGATCTCCCCCAGGCCTGGGCAAGGGGGCTTCTGCTCCCAGCATGGTTATGGGGAAGGGGGTGTTCTGCAGCAGGATATTCCTGACCAGAAGCCTCCAGCCAAGCAATCTGCCCCGTCACCTCATCTCTGCTGCTTCGTCTCCACAGTCCTCCAAGGTGCACAAGACAGCAGTGCCCTGGTCTCCTCCCTGGCCCTGCAAACACTCCACATACTCCTAGCACTATGGCTCAAGTCAAGGTTCACCTTCCGGTTGCCACTGCTGAGGGCATGGAGGGGGGGATGGCACTCAGCCCACAGTGATGACCCTGCTCAGGCAGAGCTGCAGCCCCAACCCTAGGATGCTTTGCAGGCTGGGGTGTCATTTTTTTCCCCAAGTCCAAGAGAAAAGAGGACACGTCAGCCAGCATCCTCAGGCAAGCAGCAGGCCCAGGGCAACACCTGCCCAAACACTTCATCCCAGCCACAAAGAACCATCTGCTCTGCTGGGCTACGAAAAGAGGCGTGAGGGGAAGCTCAAGTCAGGCCAGCACCCATTCCCTGGGGCTCAAGGGTCCCTGAGGGGCAGAACTAGGCCAGGCCTGTGCTGGAGGCTCAAAGACGCCAAAAACAGCACTTGCATCAACCCCCAGGTAGAAATGAAATGCAGTGTTGTTTTTGCATCCTAGTGCTAGAAGCATAGTGTTGGGTTTAGTGTTGGTTTTGCATCCTAGTGTTAGAAGCATATTGTTGGGTTTGTTTTTTGTTTATATATATATATATATATATCCTAGTGTTAGGAATATAATAATTTGTTTAACAGAAGTGAGATATCTGCACATTCCAATGACACCTGGAGTGGTTTATGGTCCAAGAAACTGAGGGAGTTAATTGGGCTCCATCTGGGGGATCCGAACACGGAGCAGGATTGATGGCCAAGATAAGGCCGAAAAAAGCCACTTCTGCCTTGCTTCTCGGGGTAGGACGACACCAGCAGATACAGATCATTTTGTCAATTGGGAAGACAGCCAAGGGGGCAAGAAAGGTCAAAATTATACCTTAAAAAGTAAAAAGTAAACTGCTAGAATGGAACGTGTAAACAGGGGTGGGAAATTTATAGTTTAATTAGAAGCGTCAGATGGCCTGTAAACCCTGACCTACCCAGGCAGTGGGGAAACAGGGGAGGGAACTTCGCGTCGGGAATAGGGAACATAAACCGTTCTTCACCTTGCCATGGGTGTGCCTGCTTGTTTAGGCCACCTGTTCTTGCAAGAGCGTAAATGAAGGATCCGTTCGGGCCTGTTCCCTGGCGCGCCAAGCGCTTCCCGCACCCCTGCAGTGCGGGCGCGCAGCCCCAGAGCCCCCACAGCTCGTAGGCCGGAGCCCCGGGCCCTGCTGCCGTGCCCCGCTTCCCTCCACGCTCCTGGGGCCGGCAGGGCAGCCGCGGGGGCATCGCCCAACCCCCCTGACCCTGCTGGGCCCCCCCCCAGGCCTGCTCTGCCC
>NW_009952435.1:4087959-4090386 GCF_000747805.2 Chaetura pelagica
AGCTGAGGCAGCAGGTGGGATCTGATTGGTACCGTGGAGGAGCAGGCAAGCAACCCATGTGGTGTGGGACATGGGAGCTCTCCACAATCCCTGCTACCTCTGTTTGGGCTTGGTGTCTCCCCAGCATCTTTTCCCTGAACTGATGGCTGGAGCCAGCCCCCGCTGCCTGTGTTTCAGATGCTGGACTCAGTGATGTGCTGGACCTTGCCCTGGAGATCCTCCCCATGTATCTGCAGAGTCAGTGCCTGGGGATGCCCAGCCTGCTGCTCAGAGGCATCCTCAAGCTCACCAAAAGGCCTGACATAGTGAGTGGGGGACAGCCCGGACAGCTGGGACAGCAGCCCAGGATGGAGCTGTGAGTGGTGGGTATTGCTTTTCTGGGCATCAGGAGCTGTGTCAGCTGCTGTCAGCTCTCCTTCCCCCATGGCCCTCTGCCCCATGGCAGTGCCACGCGAGGAAGGAAGCAGCAGTATCAAGAGGAATAGGTTCCTGCTGCCGCCCCAAAGCAACCACCCCGGAGCACGGGGCCTGCAGAGCCAGGCCTTGTGTGGTGCTGAGCCCCAGGGTGCTGACACTGAACCCTTCAAATGTGTGTCACCAGGTGGTATAGCTTGCTGAGTCCCTTGGACCAGTCAAAGCCCAGTCCCTGACCACTGCTGCCTTTCTCCTCCTGCTGCCCGGATAGCGTGCTGGTGCTGGGTGAGGGTTCCCCGGGATCCCTGGGGAAGGGGCGCTGGCTCCGCTTCTCTGCGCCCCTGCGGCTGCTCTGCTGGGACAACAAGAGTCACGTCTGCAGGCGAGATTTCTTCAGTGTGAGGACACGAGGGTTTCCCAATGTGCAGCTGAAGAGGACAGACCCTCTGCACTGAACACAAAGAATAGCAACAGATCAATAAGTTAGAGAAACGGCTCATCCTCGGGAGACAGTTCTGCCAGGAAGAAGTTCAGGCCTTCGGCATCAAGGTCCCTTCCAGCTGCTTCATTAGCAGTTCAAGATTAGACGGTAAACAGTTAGAAAAAAACAACACTCTATTAATAAAACAACAACAAAAACATTGTAGAAATGCTTTCCTTTCTTATTTGGCAACTTGGTGACTACATCTGGACTCCTACGTCCCCTCCTGGTCTCTTCTTAGTCCAGGGAAGGCACTGATGAGTGTGGTGTGGGCACAGCACGGAGCCCTGGAGATGTGTGGTGCTGCAGACCTCCCGTTTCCTGGGCTGCACTGCAGTGTGAATGGAGCCAGCGTTGTTCTTGCTTTAGTTACAAGAGTGGCGGCCCCGAAGCTGCTTCGTTTCAATGGCAAGTGCAGCCAGCTGAGACAATCTGGCACTTTCTGATCTTGCCTACTGGGGCAGTGAGTTGCAACCACTGGGCACCTTCCTGTCCTAGTGCAAATACAGTTGTTTGGGGTGATCAAGCACTCCCTAAACATACCCAGAACTCTGTTGTCTGGGAAAAGAACCTAAGACCCCTCCTCCCCAGATCAGAAGTCTACTCTGAAAGCTGCCAAATACGATCTATTCTGAATTGTGGTCATTATGGGAAAATACTGACCAAAGGCAACCATTAGGTGACCCAGTAAACATCAATCCTAAAATTAGGCCCTTTGGAGCCCTTCAGGGTCACAACACACTGCTACACCGTGCCATGCAAAGGAAGCTCATATATCCAAAGGAAAAGGGTGAATAGTTCACTACTTTTCAATTTGTGAAAACAAAGTTTTAATTATAGTGGGTAATCAATTTTGCAGAGATCAATTGGAAGAGTATTTCATTACAACTTCTTTTCATGCTGTTTGAAGATCATTAGGTACCAAAATTTATTAACATCTTAACAGAGGTTAGCTTCTCTGTGTGTAAGCAATTTAGTTTATAAATTTTGTTCAATCTAATCAAACCACCATGTTTTATCATAACAAATTGCGGATTATTGATTAATTAAAAGTTGTGATTAATTAAGTATTGCTAGGAAATAATATAAACTAATTTTATTATTTGTTATAAATATCACCAGCCAGAGATAAAGAAGTCACCATCACTGCTGCTATTCCAAATCCCACCAGACCCACAGCTATGTGTTAAAAGCACTACACTGAAACCCCTACACATAAACCCTTTAATCATTAACTATTGACAAAGTCTGGGACTAGGAGTGGATTCAGCCACACCCAGACTCCACTGAGGCGTTTAGGAAGCAAAGGGTTCCACTCTGAACCTCGTGGCACAGTGGAAGGGTCTTCCTCATTCTTTTCCCTGATCCCTGTGCAAATGATCACTTCAATGCAATCCTGACTCAATCTTCCCAGCTCTGTATAAATTATTTCCTCAGGTCTCTGTGTAAGTCACTCCAATTCAATTCCAACCCTACAGGTCCCTTCCACAGACTAAATTGCCACAGTTTAACTCAGGATCAGCAATTAAACA
>NW_009952435.1:4090407-4111615 GCF_000747805.2 Chaetura pelagica
AGGGAAAGATGCGAGAAAATAAGGAGAGAGGCTTCCAGATTGAAAACTAAACTAGACAGCTTTAATTAAATACTAATGATGAAAAGAAATATGTACAATTTTATACAAGTATGTTCAGGAATGTGCAAAACCCCTATCACCTCCCCCTACCCCCAGCAACTCCCTCGGCATCTCCTGAGCTGTCAGCAGTCCCGAAATGTCCCGGAGCTGCCGGAGAGAGCGGCAGAGCAGACAGGAGCTGAGGGGAGAGCTGTAAGGGTCAGGAATGGATGGGCCTAGGAATCAGTGGTGATGGAGAGCTGGAGTCCTCCCCAGATGTCATCCATGGATGGAAGAGAAGGGAAGAAAAAAAAGAAGGGCTTGACTTCCGTGATCCCTGAATTTATACCAAGTGCTACATAGATATGGATGGAATATCTCTTTGGCTAATTTGCCATCCATCTAGTCTGCTCCTCCCTATAGGAGGGTTGTAGATATGGCTTTTCTGCTCCTTCAGTGTCTGAAGCAGCAGATTCAAGAAGCTGAACAAAGTGTTCTTGGGCTCTCAGCAGTAACTATAATCATTCGGGTATTATCAGTCCACTAGCTGGAGAACTTGCTGCTACTTTCAGCACATGTGCTACTTACAACAGTTTTCTGAAAAAAAAATAAAAAATAATAAAAATCAGTAAAAAGAAAATTGTCTTCATCCTGGCTCAAACCAGGACAAAAATAACAGAGTGGACCTTGCCATCGAATCTGTTAAGTTGCGCTTTTATAAATCTATATGGAAATCACCTTTTCCTAGTATCATTGTTGGTGATTCTTTAAGCAACCTTAAGCTGTCATCCACAACAGACAGTGAGGGGGCTGGGGCACATGAGGCCAGGCTGAGGGAGCTGCCTCTGGGCTGCATCAAGAATGGGCTGGACCTGACTGGTGACTTCCACTGCCTACTGGAAGGCTGTAAATAAGATGAAGCCTGACTTTTTCAGAGGTGCTCTGTGACAGGATGAGCAGCACCTGGTTCAGGAGAAACACAAATTAAATGTCACCATAAAGGCGCTCAGGCATGGAACACATATCCAGAGAGACTGCAGAGTCTCAATACTTAAAGGTATCCCCATGTGACTGTACAAGGTCCCAAGCAACTGGGTGCATCTGGGGCTGCTCTGAGCAGCAGACTGGATCAGAGACCTCCAAAGGTGTCTCCCAACCTCTGTGCTTCTGTGTCCTTTGCCTTCCTCATGTTGGTGTCACCCACAACACTGTGAGAAGTGGCCTCTGTCCCACCACCACACAGACCCTCACTTTGGATGCTCACCACTATGCCTGTTTCAGAGGAAATTCCATGAAAAGCAATTATAGTATATACTCTATAGTATAGTATATACTCTATAGTATATACTCTCATAGAAATAGGAGAGAATAGTAGTATCTACTTCGAAATTCAAAGTAACACCCAAGATATTAAAAATGCAAACACTATTAATATCCTTCTCAGGACACTTGTCTCCCCATTCATATTTTTAAAAAATCAGTGGCAAATTTGCTTTGGACAACATATGCTGACATGGCCCGTTTTATACTGAGGTGCCAGCTGTTCCTTATGTTCCAAAAACAATGCCAAACTTGCCACTGTGAGACTTATTACTGTGGTTTTATGTAAAGTGGTAAGTTGCTCCAGGGAGACAGTTATTCCCACTTCAGTTTTTCCTCACTTTTATGGACACTTGTATTTATGCCAGAGGTCACTGCTGTTATCATTACCTGTAGGGCCTGGATATTTGGTGTAATTATTCCATATTTGTTTTGTTTATGAAGCACAATTATGGATGAAGAATGAGAAGTGCACTAAGCAAAAAGGGAAGCATATATTTCTGCAATTGTAGCAACATTTTCACCTGTGTTAGTTCTGTGACGGGAGCAGAAGTAGTGGCATAAGCTGTTTTCAGAGAAAAGCAGTTTGACTTGGCAGAAGTTCAGGCCACATACAGGAATGTTCTCCCACTACAGTAATAAGACAACCTGTGACCTTGCATGAAAAACACCAGTTCTCTTCCCTCCATCTCCATAAACAGCCAGCACAGAGAAGGCCTTCAAATAAACACTTGATTGAACTCATCTCTCAGTCGCAACTTTTCTTCCCATCTCAGTGACAATACTATCAGCTTCTATGGTGAGTCAAATTACACAATAACAAGAGCTTCCACAATATCTATACATGTATGATCTACAGCAGCTGTCAATTATAAAGAACCCTTTCCTCTAGCCCTCAAATGTCTATTCACAAACAGTCTGGTCACTCCATGATTACATACCCCAAGAGCCAGGTCCTTGTTTAAAGTTTTGTGAAAATCTCCCCAAACCAAAGTTACTACTTCTGTTTTTTTAGGGGGAATCCACAGCATTTTCATATGTGTCCTACTGTTTTTAAAGACAGTTTCTGCAGCAATTTTTGGTTCTCAAGCCTGTTTCTACTGGACAAATTAATAACATTTCAGGAGTTTCCCAAGTGACCTGTGTTTCTCATTTTCACAACAAATGGTGTTGTTTTCTGTAGGTGGACTGGCTGGGATGGAATTAACTTTCTTCAACAGCAGCCCAGATGAAGGTCTGGTTTACATTTTCGATCAAAAAAATGTTGATAACACATCAATGGTTTAGATTCTGTTTTTGCAGCACCAAGGCCATCTCAGTTTCCCACTCTTCTACCTCCAGGGAGTAAGCTAAGGTTGGGCAAGAGGCTGTGAGGGAACACAGCCAGGACAACAGACTCAAATTGACCAAAGAGTTGTTCTATACCATATAATGTCATGGTCAGCTTTAAAACTGGCAGGCACCAGTTTTTCCCAAGGTAGCCATTGTTTAGGGACTGGCTAGGTGCTGGTCAGCCAGCAGCAGGTGGTGGGTAACTGCCTTTGCATCATTTGGTTAATTTTAATTTTTTTTCCCCTTCACTTATTAAACTGACTTTATCTCAACCCACAAGTCTTTTTTTTGTTTTTCATATGCTGCTGTGGGGGACTAAGCAAATGACTTGCTGGAGGCTTAGTTACTTGCCAGGGTCAATCCACAACATTTTCAAATTGAGAGAATGTTTTTTTTCCAGAGATGAAATCTATAGGACTTAATGGAAATACCACCTTAACAGACAGTATTAATTCATTAAGTCACTATGTGTTGGCATACATTTTTCTGTAACACTTTGGCACAGATTTAGGGTAAAAATGCAAATGTCTATTTCAGCAGATGCCTGATCTTGATCTGCACAATTGTCTACTGTAAATGAGTCAAACTAGTACTGTGACAAAGTCAATAAACAGGAATCAAGCCTAGGAATAAGTGGGACATAACACCAGTTCTAATCTTTGCAGTTTCTCTTGCTTAAAACCAGCTGGAATTTAACCAATCTCATGAATGGACACTGTCACTGAAAAGAATCAAGCCAGCTAAAGAAATCAGTTCAAGACTACCTGTCTGAGGCTCTATGATTAATACAATATTTTCTATATTTTCTGCAGTAAAACTTCTCACTTCAAATGTGTACATTTGGGAAACATTTGCTGTGTCATTCTTAAAACATCAAAAGCATACATAGCATGCAGGTGATTATATCAATATCAATGCTGTGTTTAGGTTAGCATACAGTATTCCTACAGACTTTACTTCAATGAAAGAATAACTAATACATGCAGTGCTTGCTTTACTTATAATGCTTCCAAGAAAAGAGATGAAATCAGCATATCAACATGTTTTAAAAAAAGATACAAATCTTTTAGCTGTCAGGTAAGTCACCATTAATTATTTTTTACTTCACCATCTTTGCATTGTTAATGTAAAACCATGCTTTCCATCAAAAACTGCATTCCTCTAGCCAGGGAAAAGTTCAAGAGCTTTTTGGAATTACAGGTATACAGACACCAGCCCTTTCCTGAGAAATCTCTTGTACCAACATAGTTGCTACATATATTACACACAGTTCTTTACTTGTATTGTTTTTACAACTCTGTTATTGATGATGGTAAAGATGTTAAAAAATAAGCTCACTTTTCTTCATCAAACACCAAGCTTTTAGTCTGCTGCAAAATGAGAATGCTTGGCAGGAATATATGGTTTACTGAATGACACATCTACAGCATGAGGAAAGGAATTATTTGGCAGTTATAGGTATGTTCACCCCTGAAAGCCAAATGCATCTTGCCAGACCATCCATCACCATTTCTGCACTTGTCTACAGTGCAGAGATTGGTCTTCCTATTGCTCCCTATCTAGGTCAATAAAAACAATCCTTCCTGTAAAATAATCAAAAAATACTAAGGACTGAAAGTCATACTTTAAATGCCATAAATGACATTATCCCTTTGACATCTTCTGCAAAGTATGTCCTCCTATTCCGTAGTAACAGCTTTAATTCTACTAAGCTATGCAAAAATTAATTTTGTATTTTAAAGGGTTTGGCTGAAACAAACATACATAATGAACCGTATTTCATCCTTTATCAGCTGATAAGGAACTATTTTTGGCATGAGGGATAAATAAGTCCAACAGTACCTGTTTAATTACCTGTGATCCTGTTTGGTGTCCACACTTCATCCTTTATTTACAAAAAATTCACATATCAAATTAATTCTGGTTCATGATACATTGCACAAGTTAAATACATAGAGCATATACACGTATACATAGTTGGTTGTTTTTATGTTCCTCTATACATATATTTAACTACTCAGATATTAATGAAATATTAAAATGTAACATAGCTTTAAACTAAACAAATACTTCTGCTTTAATTAGCCTTTCTGGTAACTCCTAGTGGTATAATATCTCAGAAATATTGTTCTACAGGGTTGTTTCTGAAAACAGGCAAAGCCTGACTGATTAAATCTTCCATAAAACCTACCAGTATCAATTAAGTACAGAAAAATATGTTCAAGTCATTTGAAGTGAGAAAGGGCTAGCCTAACTGTGCTACATCATCAACCAGTGACTTTAAAATCACTTGTTTCTTCTGTAACCATGATATACGGTTGCTTTATGCATGTCAATCATTTCTAGCAGCTATGCAGCTTTAAATCATAAATATTTCAGAAAAGAAAAAACATACAGGAAGGTTAAACAAAATCTGATCCATAGCACCATTCTATATTGGTTACTGATGGGGAATTTGTAAAGAGGCAGAAAGGCTCTCAAGAATAAACAGCTAATGGCTTCTACATGAATTTTCACAAAAATCACAGTATGGTTGAGGCTGAAAAGTCTGCTCCAAACTCCTGCTCAGGGCCACCTACAGCTGGTTGCCCAAGACCATATCCAGATGATTTTGGAGTATCTCCAAGAATAGAGTCTCCACAACATCCCCAAGCAACCTATTCCAGTGCTTGGTTATGCTCATAGTGAAAAACTGCTTCCTGATGTTGAGACGGAACCACCTGCATTTCAGTTGGTGCCCACTGCCTCTGGTACTCTCACTGGGCACTACTGAAAAGAGCCTGGCTCCATCCTCATTGAACCCTCCCTTCAGGTATATGTGGACAAGATTTCCCTGAGCCTTCTGTTCTCCAGGTTATACAGTCCCAACTCTCTCAGCATTTTCTCATATGTGAGATGCTCACATCCCTTAGTCATTTCTCTGGCCCTCTGCTGGACTCTCTCCAGTATGTTCACATCTCTCTTGTACTGGGGAGCCCAGGAACGGACACAGCACTCCAGGTGTGGCCTGACCAGGGTTGAGCGGAGGGGAAAGATCATCTTCCTTGACCTGCTAGCAATGTTTTGCCTCTGGCAGCCCAGGATATCATCAGCCTTATTTAATGAAAGGGCACACTGCAGGGTCATATTTCACTTGGTGTCAATCAATACACACAGGTCCTTTTCTGCAAAGCTGCTTCCCAGCTGGGGGGTGGTCCCCAGCAGGTAGTGATACCTGGAGTTGTTTCTCTCCAAGTGCAGGACTTTGTGCTTCCCCGTGTTGAACTTCATGAGGTTCTTGTCAGCCCATTTCTTCAATCTGTCTTCACTTCTCTGAGGAATTTCCCTCATCTGGGGATTTCTTGTTATTTACAGTAAAAATGCCTGCCTAAGAGAACTACATAGGGCAGAGGGGGGAGAGAACATACCGATGCATTCAGCTAATGCATGTGCTGGGTTATCTTTGGAGAATTAGCTCTTACCGATTTCACACTAAGTATTTAAAGGTGTTTTCACACCTAGTCATCACAGATTTCAAGGAAGTTAAACACCTACAGATTCAGTGATCTGAGGCTCTAACCAGTTCTGATGTCAGTAAAAAAGTTAATTTCCTTCTAAAAACTGCTGGAGTTATTTGCAGTCAAGCTGTTGTATGCTAATTGTAAATTTTAGAGTTTTTCAGACATTCTCTCCTGTACCTCCACATGTCTAAAGCACCAGAATACTGAATAAAGAGAACTAGAAGAGAACCAAAAAAACCTTTTGACTATTAGCATCACAGTAGAGCGCTTGCTAAGGTAATCCTTAGAACACTATGGGAAAGAGATCACAATGTATTTGTGTATACAGCTACAGAGGACTAGAAAAATGCATTCTCGTAAAATACACTAACAAGCCATGTTTAAGAACACTTCCTAATTTTCACCCACAAGCTAAGTGTTCAAGTATTTGAAACCTGGGTGCTTACTTTAGCCTGGATGTCTGGAGCAAGAACATAAAAGTCAGTCCTAAACCCACATGCATACTTTAATGGCTGGCAACATTTTTAGATACAGTGCTTAAAATATTCTTCATTAAACTAAACAGTTACATAATGTCAAACAACTATGAAAATGCTGAAATAAATATTCGGTTCTGTAATACCTAAAGGTATTATCTATTTTAAAAAGACTGGTGTATCAATAATGTAATAAACCAGGATAACCAAAACTCCATTTATGGGAAAATAAACTGTGTGACTAGTTTGTTGTTGATTTTTTATAATTTTTACCTCAATTTCACTGTATTTATTGATCTACAGGGACTTCAGTCATTGTGATTTTGTATGGACAAAAAGAGTCTGAGAAAAGCATACATGTGAGTTTCATAAAAATTGCTCCTTGCTGAAGAACAATCAGGAAGCTTATATCAACCTCATTATCTCCACAATAGGTTGTCACCTCACAACTTATGCACAAACTCCACTTTCAGTGTCTCAAATATCTTAGTTGTGTTCTTGTAGTTTTAACTACACATTGCAGGTAGATCTCTTCCTTCAAAGAGTAATGTGATGTAATACATGTTGTAAATTTTAGAGTTTTTCAGACATTCTCTCCTGTACCTCCACATGTCTAAAGCACCAGAATACTGAATAAAGAGAACTAGAAGAGAACCAAAAAAACCTTTGACTATTAGCATCACAGTAGAGCGCTTGCTAAGGTAATCCTTAGAACACTATGGGAAAGAGATCACAATGTATTTGTGTATACAGCTACAGAGGACTAGAAAAATGCATTCTCGTAAAATACACTAACAAGCCATGTTTAAGAACACTTCCTAATTTTCACCCACAAGCTAAGTGTTCAAGTATTTGAAACCTGGGTGCTTACTTTAGCCTGGAGCTAAAAGCTCTTGCTCCTGTCTGGAGCAAGAACATAAAAGTCAGTCCTAAACCCACATGCATACTTTAATGGCTGGCAACATTTTTAGATACAGTGCTTAAAATATTCTTCATTAAACTAAACAGTTACATAATGTCAAACAACTATGAAAATGCTGAAATAAATATTCGGTTCTGTAATACCTAAAGGTATTATCTATTTTAAAAAGACTGGTGTATCAATAATGTAATAAACCAGGATAACCAAAACTCCATTTATGGGAAAATAAACTGTGTGACTAGTTTGTTGTTGATTTTTTATAATTTTTACCTCAATTTCACTGTATTTATTGATCTACAGGGACTTCAGTCATTGTGATTTTGTATGGACAAAAAGAGTCTGAGAAAAGCATACATGTGAGTTTCATAAAAATTGCTCCTTGCTGAAGAACAATCAGGAAGCTTATATCAACCTCATTATCTCCACAATAGGTTGTCACCTCACAACTTATGCACAAACTCCACTTTCAGTGTCTCAAATATCTTAGTTGTGTTCTTGTAGTTTTAACTACACATTGCAGGTAGATCTCTTCCTTCAAAGAGTAATGTGATGTAATACATGTAATACATTAAGAATGCTAGATGCCAGATGCTGCTCTCAAATACTCTCTCACTCTTGGGGTAGTTAAAGGATTCAAAGTGATTTACTGAGTTGTTCTATTTCCATCTCAAACCTAAACCAGTACCTGTACTCAGTGGTTACATGTTGAGTTATTTACATGCCCTTTATAAAGATCCCTCTTTTGAAATTTTAAACATGGATGAATATAGTTCTGAGTCTGTACCCTAGATCCATAATAGGCAGCTCTTTCATTATCATTCTGAGTCCCACTTCACCTCAATCCACTTGTTGTTACCATGGAACATTTAGAGCATATATTCTTTTGTAAGCAACTAAGGCTGTAATGCCCAGCCCCTCAGTTCCGTAAGCACAACAACTTAAAATTTCAGTGTTACTGACTAAATTTGGATCAGGCACTAAAATAATCAACTATGCTGAAGCATCCTTTTAAATAATTAAAGAGTGTGACAGCTGATTCCTGCATAGGACATTTTATCTCAGGTCCTTATTTTTTCCCTAAATTCTTTTACTTATATTACAGGAAATCAGACAGAGTGTCAAACTCTGAGATATTGATTAAAGAGAAGATAAATAAGGGTAACTGCAATATGATGACAGTTGCTAAAGGCTAGTATATTTGTCACACAAAGCCTGGCTCTCTTGAGCCACTTACCAACAAATAGCAGCTACAAAGCATGATGGTCAGGAAATGGCATCGCTCCCAAGCATCTCTTGCACCCAAAATATTTTCATCTTTTTTATAGCATTGCATTTGATAAAGCATGGCACACCAAGTAGAAAGTCAGAGCAGAAATATATTTGCTGAGAAGACTGGGAACGGAGGAAAGAAGATTTTAACTGGGCAGTCTACGAATCGTTTTCTGAGGCACTGACTTGTTCTGCATCCAGAAAAGTTACAGATTACATATTAAAGTGATGGCCCAATTTTACCCCTCTTATACTTGGCACAAAGAAGTGGTATTTCTAGTCCATACACAAATCATTAGTCTAAATTTAAAGCATTTTTGCAACTCACTTGAAATACACAGACTATGTTCTGAACTGCTCTTCTGAAAAGTAGTATCTTGTTCTTGAGTGGGCCAAAGACTTCAATTTTCACCTCCTCTGTTAATTAAGCCTTAATGAAAGCAAGTAGTAAAAAGCCAGATTTTGAGAGTTATTCAGGATCAATCACAATTTGAACAGTTGATTAATGAAGTATTAATAATCTCTTTTAGTACAAAGCAGTAAGAAAAAAACCACAACAGATACGGTTTTCTAAAATATCAGCAGAACCAGTAATTACAACTATAAAATTGCACATACATACTGAAATAAGCAGTTTTGAGCATTTGGAAACTAATAAAAGGCTGGAAATGGCATCTAAAAATATTTAAATACCCATCTGCAAATAAAGATAAATCTCCAGTGACTCCCTACACAGTAGACTAACAAAGGCACTGGAGTGTTACATGTGCTACAACTGTGAAGTATAATAGGTGGAAGTTAGGAAGCACAGAGGATGTACACAGAGAAAGCCATCATGTAGTCCACTTGTCATGTTGTCCATTAGAAGATTAGCTGCAAGTATTTATTACTGCTACAACAGTTTATCATCTTAAGATTGTCATGTTTCTTCTCAATTCCATGCCCTCTAAGTCTGATTAATACTATTGACTTGCTTTTTCTGTACATTATCAACTGTCCTTGCAGTTTTGCTCAGACATCTATCTGTCTTAGTCATAGGAATCACATATGAGTCCCTGCCATCTCCTGGCAGACACTGGCTCAGCCATAAGGACTGAGCACTGCTATGTTCCCTGGACCATCAATAATTACAGCCACTCTAGCAGTAGCAGTGGCAGGTATGTTAGGCAATCAGGGAGAAGCATGTGATCTATGCAGTGTCCTGGTGCCCACAAGTAGGTTTTGAACGAAAAGTGTTGTTTTTCTGTTAGCATTTCTCTTTTCATTACTGTGCCTTAAATTAGAAATAGAGGAGAGTGCACTGAGTGACCAAAGAACAGGTTGTGTGTCTATGCATGCACAGCCATTCAGATTATCACTCTTGTTTTCTATCTCAGTCAACCAGGAATGTTTATGTGGAGAGTTTCAGGTCATGTTTAAAAAATTAAGCATGCCTTATATTTATAAGCTTTCCTACAGGACAGTTGTTACTAGCACTGCCTGGTTTAGAGGGGAGAAAAGCTGAAACTATGCTGCCATTGTGAGTTTGTCCAAAAGATGCAGCCTGGTGATGACATAACAGAGAGGCAGTTACACTGACAGAACCTCTCTTTTCTCTCTCTGTCTCCCCCCTTGCATGGGGTGGGGGGGGAAGGGGGGAGAAGAAATACACACAAAAAAAACAACGAACCAAAAAAAGGCACACAACACTACAGGCAACAAGCATGCTAAGACCACAAAAAAGCAGTAATTGAGTACGTAAACCATATTCAAAGATAAAGACATTTGTAACAAGATAATTGTTTTATAGTTTATATTATTTGTGATTACATTAAACTGGTATTCTTCAGTCTAAGTACATACTAGCAGCTTCTGGGGAGAGATCTTGCTACACAAACTCCTAGCAGCCTCAGCTCCTGAGAGCATTTCAAGCTAAAGAAAACAGGTAGATCAAGTGTTGTGGTTTAACCCAGCAGGCAGCTGGATGACACACAGCTCACTCACCCTCCCAGTGGGATGGAAGAGAGAACTGGAAAAAAGGTAAAATGCATGGGTTGAGAAAAAAAAAATAATAAATTAACAGAACAGAAAAGGAAAGTAAAATAATAATAATAATGATGATAAAAGAATATACAAAACAAGGGCCCAGACAGTCCCAGAACAGCCATGCCCCATGCCCAGGCAACTCTCCCCAGTTCTACTGTTCATCATGTCACATGGCATGGAATATTCCTTTGTCCAGTTTGGGTCACCTGTCCTGACTTTGTCCCCTCCCAGCTTCTTGTGCACCCCCAGCCTCTTTGCTGGCTGGGTGATGTGAGAAACTGAAAAGTCCTTGGCTTAGTCTAAGCACTGCTCAGGAACAACTAAAAGATCAGTGTGTTACCAACATTATTCTCATCCTAAATCCAAAACATGGTACTGTACCAGATACTATGAAGAAAACTAGCCACCCTCTCCAGCATCCCGGTATGAAATTTAACATGACCTAAGGGGAGGCAGCTCTCTGGATTGCCTTTTGGACTGAGGATGCCACTGTCTGGGGGCATGGGACACATTATGAGATCTATTGTTCATATACATGGTGGATACATATGCTTGTGTGTGTGGAATATATTTTCAGCCCTGGTACTGGTTGGACCTGAGGACACAGAGCTGCCTTGTCTCTATCAGGATGATGGATTAGTCTTCTGCTACCAATTCACAATTTCCATGTAGCACTTTGTCTCAGTACACTCCTATCTCTTTCTGCTCCATTTTCCACACCTGTGCAACATTTTTATTTCTACCAAGCTTGTTGACAAGCTTTTATTAAGAATAGCACTTGCTCAATACCCTGTATACACAAAACAGAATACTATCTGTTGTTGCTCAGCCAGATTTGTGCTTTTAGAAAAGAGCAACAGTCACTCTAAGAAGACTGGTAGATTTAGCTCTTGCAACAGGCAAAGCTGGTAAGAAAGATGCTTAATGAGGGAAATGTAACACAAACCTACACCAGAGCCTTAGAACAAAAGAAATTTAGGATGACGAAAACATTGCCATTACCTTAGCAATCAAGTATGCAAAGATGCTCATGCATTCTGTTGTTATTTTGTGTTAACTGACTACAGAGAATGAAGTGTGAAGCCTGCTAAACAGCCTGGATCTTTCTCTCTCTAAAAGTACTTCTGCTTGTTCAAGAAATATTTAAATAAAATATTTAAAGGTTACTTAGAAATTTAGAGCTGACATGAAAGAAAACATCACCCTGTACTCTCTTCAGAGTTATGATTTTAATGGCTCTTCTCTGGCATTCCTTCCCTTCAGAAGCTTCAGTTCATCAAATCACAAACACCACATTTTCTCCAACCACCAACTACATCATTATAGAACTTTTCAGTACCTGAAGGGGCCTACAAGAAAGCGTGGGGGGAGGGGAACTTTTTACTAGGGCATGCAGCAATAGGACAAGGGGTAATGGCTTTAAACTGGAAGAGGGCAGAGTTAAATTAGACATTAGGAAGAAATTATTTAGTGTGAGGATGGTGAGGCACTGGAACAGGTTGTTCAGGAAGGTTGTAGAAGCCCCATCCCTGAAAGTGTTCAAGGTCAGGTTGGATGGGGCTGAGTAACCTGATCTAGTGGGAGGTGTCCCTGCCCAAGCCAGAGGGTTGAATGTAGATGATCTTTAAGGTCCCTTCCAATCCAAACCATTCTATGATTCTATGAAAGAGCAAAACAAAAACCAGTAGGATGTTAGATTTTATTAAACTAATTGCTGGGTTTAAATTCTCTAATCAGGAAAATACTGGCTGAAATAAGAGCAGGACTTCTTTTTTTTTATTTATTTATTTCTTAACACCAAAGAAGATTAAACATCAAAAACATCATATGAAGACAGGTTATTTATGAGATGAAAAATCTCAATTTGCAGCAAAATTTTCATAGCCACAAAGAGTAAAAAAGATGTGCATACCATAAGCATTTGCCTAATAATACTTTTGTCTAATAATACCTGTTTTAAGAGAACTGCAAATGTTTAAGACCATGTGCAACAGTGCAGCAAGGCACTGCCCAAAAACCTGTGAAAGATTAAGACAAATATAAGTGACAAATTTTCTAAAGCAAAGAGAGCCTTTCATGAAACTTACTTTATCTTTGCCATATGGAAGAACTTTAAAAAAACAAACAAACAAACAAATAAATAAAAAAAAACATAACAAAGCACACTACTTTGTTTCTCTCAAAAGGTGAAAATATTCCAAAGGACAGAAATATTCTTTGTTTGCCAGTCAAACACAACACATGCAAAACAAAGGTGTAAAAAAATCTATGTGGAAACAGATCAGGAATTAATGGCAAATCATTCAGTGTAATTACACTTAAGTTACTGAATCATTCTCCCATTTTTCCTAAAAAATGTGTGGCTTTTTTCTCATGCACTCTTCTATTTTCATTAATAAGTATAATTTTCCAGGACAGGGAGAAAAATTTCTGTGATGAATACATAGTGCAAATTGTCACTGTTGTTTTAAATCCTAGTAATTTTACTTTACAAAAACCCTTTCCAATGGATTGGTAACACTGGATAGAACAGCATGATTTTTTCTACTGATTCAAATAAACAAAAATACAGTCCGTAAATGATGTAATTATCCTGGAAACTGTATTTTAAGTAGACTCTCTCAACTGTGAAGTAGTCAACAAGCCTCAAAAAAAAAAAAAAAAAGCAGCTCTTTTATAAGGTTAGAACATAATGAAATTGATGAAAGAATTCTCAGCAAACTACATGCAAACACCTGCTTCAACGAGTTTCACATTATATTAAACCCCAACCCCCAGGTCCAGTTATTTCAATGGACTGCACATTTTAAACTTTATGAGAGTGAACAAACAGAAACACGCTCTTTTCATATAAAACTTTTGCCCAAAAGTACCATATTTTAAGGAAGTCCACAAAGTGTGAGAAGTGCTTCACAACAATCACGAAAGCACAAGCCTTGCATAATTCCTTTTGCAGATTGGATTGTTTTTCTGCTCTTCTCATCTTTATGGTTATTCTTGATCCCTCCACAGCACATGAACAGGCATGACTTAGAACATGTCTTAATCACTTTCACCACCATACACTTCTAGTTATTCTTATCCTCATACTGCTTACTAGCCATGAAATTGTAAAACTGAAATTTCTGAATTCCAGTGTGACCGACTCGGTATTTTGTCTTCAATCTTCACAGTGGCCTAGGTACCATTATTAATTTGTAGAGGAACAGAAGTCAACAAATAAGGGGAAAATAATCTCCAAAACCAATAATATTGCTTCATTGCCTTCCCAGTAAATTATTTAAGCTGTCAAAACAGCTCATTTCCTGTGTTTTCACTTGGTTGAGTACCAGCAACACTCTGAAGTATGAGGAACTGAAACAGCCTCAAAGCTACCTCTGAAAACACCACCTATACAAGGTACAGGAAAGAAAACATAAGATTCTACTTCTTTATCATCCTCAGGCACGAGACAGCTGAGATAAGGGCACATTTTTTTATGTCATTGGAGAAGATTTGAAATGGTGGTGTTGCTAGCAAAGAGAAACAATAGAAGCTTGCCCCACTTTTCAGAAAACTCAGTGTTCTACTAGAGCCAGAAGAAACCCAATAATCATTAATACCAAAACACTTTTACATTTTCAGAACCATTCATAAATCTACATTTTTGAACAGGGAACTAGTATGTTCTCAAGAGTAATAATTTCTTTAACATCCATAAATATTTTTATAGGTATCCACAGATGGATAGTCTTAGAACACCCCTATCTTTTAAAAGCAGAAGTAGATTTATATTAAAGTTAACAGAGTCATTTCTAAAGTGATGTACACTTCAGTTGGCAATATGAAAGAAAAACAACAGTCTAGAATTTACAGGAGTAAGTGGTAGCATTCACTTCCATGAACAAAAAACGATGACAGATCACTGTTTTTTTGTATGAGAAAGCTAGCCAAGACAGACATTACTCCTGGAAAAAAATACACAACAAAGCTTCACACCTACCTCTGATTCCTGGCAAGGTGCTTCTGCTTTTTGGCCTTGGATGCCAGGCTTTCAGGTTGGGTTGTTGTTTTTTTTCAGAGCTTCAGGGGGAAAGCACTTAGGCATAGGGGGTGAAAGGACAAAATATTTACAGATCTAACAATTTCCTTAAGGCAGAGAGGCTGCAGATAAAGAGAAAAAAAAAACAACACAAAGCACCCAAACCCAAACCAAAAACCTGCTGCTTTTATTTTAAGCCATTCCTTTACAATATCAGAGCTCCAATTAAAAACTCCAAAAGCGTTACATTTATTTGTAGCCAATACATATTTTTCACGTGGAAACAAAAAAGGTATTTACAATGGAAACCTATTCAGTTTAAGCGTCAGAAACAGAAATGAGCTATTTATAAACAACAAACTGTGATTATTTTATTTAGAAAACAAGTGCCTACAGCTAGAAAAAAAATTAAACAAATTATGCCATGTAGCTCCTTCTTAGTAAATGCCTACCATGTAGCCAACTGCAAACACAAATTCCCTCTTATTTTAGTGTTTGAAATACAATTCGAGTTTGCATAAGAATGGATAAGAGCTGGGAATTACATAGAAAAAGAAGGAAAAGTATGTGAGGCCCATAAAACAAAAAAATTGATTGAAACAAAGAATAGCAAAAGTAGTTATATGAGGATTTCTCTGTTTTGTTTTCCTCTGTCAACTATGAAATTAATACATACAATTTACAGGCTCATCTGTACTACCATTTACAAGACACTGTTGCTTTCCTCACCACAGTGTCTTCAGTGAAACATTTGTTCTCTTTCGGAGAAACACACACCTGCATCTGTTGTCCCTAAATAAAGGTCCTTCACCTGCTATGCAAAGAGCCAGTCAACACACTTAGCCAAGATCTGTTTGGCAGAGTAAGGTGAGGGACATTTAACATCAGGCAGCACACCTCTGTAGAAACAAACAGGGTCTTATATACAAAACAGCAACAAAGGAGAAGCTACAACAAATACATGATTGGTCAATAATGATTTGTTTACCACTCCTAACTATACCTATGCATCTAAGTCCACGTATCAAAAAATTAAGGAAGTTACCTGATTAGTATGATTATTGACAAAGGGGTGTGTATTCTCGCATGTAGAATTAGCTCATGTTATACCTTCATCCCTTCAACTACCTATTAAGTTCTTACCCAATCTTGCTTAGTTTTTCATCCTGCTACAGACCCTGCTTCTAGACAATAGTTAACCACGAAATAGGGTCTTGGCCATCCAACCATGGGATCAACATGGTCACTCAATTTGTAAATCCTCAGCTCTACCTCCCGACATCAGGTCTTCGCACACGCATGTATTTTTAAAGGTCATAAACAATGTCAGCTTGGTAAAAGCCACCTGCACATTGACAGCATTAGTCATTTCTCTGAATTCCTTAGAGTTCTCATCCCAGTCTCCATGATAATAATGTAAACCAACATTTTGTTGAATAGAAAGAGAAAAATAAAAAAGTTATTCCAAGCCATTTGGAGTCCATAACCAGGCTTCTTTCTCCTCGTCTCTGGGGTCCAGGATACAACAGTATGGTTCAGTTCACTGCAGAGATCTCATGCTAACACAAAATTCAATTCAGAATCGAAAGATTTCTTCTAGCACATTACTCTCTGTAATTCTTAGATATTTCAATAAACCCTCACTGATAGCTGTATGGCATTTCAATTCAATAAATGCATGCACATACAAAACAAACAGCGACAACTGAGAGTATCTACCATACATTCATGGGAATTCAAGCCTGGCATTTAGAGACCTGTGATGTAGCCCTACCGTCAAGTAGACCCAAACCAGGACAACAGAGAAACAGCCACGTGGCTGCTCACTCAACATCCACCCCCGCCCCCCACACACACACAGTCCTCCCCACGGGGTTCCTCCCATGGGAAGGAGACCTCCACCAACCTCTCCTTCCTGAGTCCTTCCCACCAGGTCCGGAGCTGCTCCAGCCTGGGCTTCCCACAGAGTCACGGGGGCTTTGGGAACAGCCACCTCCCCTGGCCCGGGGGCTTCCACAGCTGCAGAATCAGAGAGAATCAGAGACTGGCAGCAAATCCTCAGGCCACAAAATCCAAGTCCACTGGCCAAGTTCACCCCTCCTGGCACCTTCAGGGAATGTCCCACCCCGTTCCCCCACGAGTGCAGGGGCACAGCTGCCATCTCGCCATGGGTTGCAGGGAAACTTCTGCTTGGGCACCTTCTGCCCCTTCTTCCTCACCAACCATCTCTGCCTCTCCAGCTCAGCTCTTTTTCAACTGCTCGCTCTGCTCAGGTCTTATATCAGTTCTTTCTTATGTTAATGGAAGAGGCGCATCTGTTGTCCCTCTAATGGCTCCTTGGCAGGGTTTGGAGCGGTGGAGATCTCTACAGGAACCACTCCTGGGGCTGCTCCCCCACTACCAAAAATCCCGCCAAACCAAACAAAGACGGGGTTTTATACACTTGATGTTAATTTGGACAGTTGGTGCATCAAAGCATTCCCTCCTCCCTAAGCATTCCTTCCACCACTGACAAAGTTGTTACAGAGATTAGAGCCATGCATTAATGAAGACTTCATTACCTGATAACACAGCCATTAACATGTCTTAGTGCTAATTACTTTTGTCATTAGAAAACAATGGTCTATGGCTACAAGTTTTAACAGGAATATAGCAGCAAAAATGACTGTCATCTTGTATTAAGCATACAACAAAGAGAAAACCTTCACAGAATGCCACAGCGTTTAGACCCTGTGGCAGGATTCCAGTAGTGACTATTTTACAGAAGGTAGACATGAATAGCAAGTCATCTAACTCCGTGCTATAGAATTTGCAAGGCTAGTTATTAACTTACCCAAAGAACCTGCATATACTACTACATTTTCTAGGATTATATGAATAAACTTCATATCATAGAATAAGGACTTCTAAAGGAAAATTATTTTAAGAAGTATTGATTTTGGAGGTGCATAATGTGGTGGCAGCTGTGCTCAATGGGAGGGGGTCCTTTGAGTGACTTCTGTGGACTTTGGAATAGATTCCTTAATTGTTTTTCTGATATCATTGTGACTTTTATTCAACATAGCATTGCTACAGGCTCAGCACGTTAAGAATGTATACGTGGAACTATATACTACAATGCAAATGGACACAAACAATAACCACAGTTAAGGGTTGACTGAGAGGAAAATAAAAAAAAACCTCTTCAATTCAATTTCTACAGCATGATCAGTACTGTACCACCAAAATCACACACTTTAAGCTTACTTTTACAGTAAGCCTGCAGAATACCACCAGCATGTCACTTAGTTGAATTTCACCCCCAAAAAAATAAATACATAAGTTTTAAAAATAATTAAAAACTATAGTGGCTATAGTGTAACCTTGGAGTTTATAACTACTTTTGGAAGTATAAAACTGGCATTTGTACGGTCTAGCATCAGTTCTGTAGAACAGATTTTATATCACTTTGCACCCAGAGCATTTATTGGCTTCCAGGTGTTTATCAGCATGAAACACACTGACATGATCTATTTGCCTGTCCCAGACCTTTTGAAGTTACAAATTAACACGAACAGATCAGAATAGACCTAAGCAGCCTCTACCATTTTAATACATATTTTTTATGTAAGATACAGCCCAAAATTAAGAATTTGGTGGAGTAGGCAGACAGTGAATCTTTTATGAGGTTTTGTTACCTGAACTTTAGACCAGAGGAAAGTGAAGATAGAGTCAGCTAACCTGTGGTCCAGAAGGTAAAAGGGAAAATACTGTATCTTCTGCCTTGAAGTGCAAGGACTCTTGTATTTTATTTTCTGCTGAAGTACAGCATGGTGCAAGAGAACTCCTTAAAGGCAAAAACAGGGTAAGGAAGAGAAAGAAAATGAAAACACAGCTGAGAAGGCAAGCATTACTCCTAGTCTTCACGCTAGTACCAGAACTGTTTTGACCAAAACCTTCCCTAAAATTACAGCCTTGGGCAGGCACCTATCATGGAAATTTTTATCCATGTCAATTAAATATAAAATACTTGATATATATAAAAGGCACAGAAATGAGTATCAAGAAATCGCACAAAACAAACAAACAAAAAATAGTGACAGCATGTTGTTTTTTTCTTCTTTAATGTCCAAACCCTGCCAGTAACTAGTCTGCATGCCTGTGTAAACAAATACCACACTACATTTTCAGCTAGGTGATCAAGCTCTTACTCCTCAGTTGGGAAAAGCCATTCCTTCCTACTCTGACTATCTCAGGTTTTCCGTCCTTTTCTCAAAACCAATCTATTAACTAATTTTATAAGAAACTTCTGTGTGTGTGTGTGCATTCTAAGAGTCTTAAATTTTTGTTCACTACACTGCCAATCTGTCATATTGACATTCAGGAAATCTTAGTGCCCTTCGAAACTCTAAACAACAAGAACTCTTTGTAATCTTTCTAGGAGGGTTATAAACTCTGTTGCAGGTGTTCAGAAGACTGGAACAACCACTGTAAATGAAACTCCAGTGCTGGAGAGGGTAGTGGGGTGTTTTGTATCATCTGACATCTTCCCCACCTTTTCTCTGCTTAAAAAGCCGAGTCCTCAACTGTCTTTCCAGTCTCTCAATATTTCAAGCTGTTACCTTCCCTCATATATTTTGTTAATCATCTCTGCAACCTCTAGGCAACTCTATAATTTCTGCAAGTCATCTGAAGCTGTTTGCCTCACTTCAGGACAGATGTGTGGACTTAGGAAAGTTCATTAAAGAGCCCTAATCCACAATGTAGGGATTCAACCTTACCCCAGAGGGTTTTGGTTAAACTTTAAATCTTTAGCTCTAATAATGAGGGAAGACACATGACATGACAAGAATAGTTGTTGGGGTGTTTTGTTTTTTTTCTATTCCAGGCATTTTACTCTTTCCTATTTGATGAGAACTGTTTTACTGATACTGAACAATCTCCTTGTTTAAATAAATAAAAATAGTTCATATGCAGCAGTTAACAGTTACCATCCAAATACTTAGTACTTTAAACAAAACAAACCAAAACAATCTACCAAGACTATACATACTAATGGCCCTCTTAGATTTCTTATTGTTTATTGCTCAAATGCTTCATGGTCATAGTACATACATACCACAGTACATAAATTACTTTATCTGCTATTCTAATTTAGCATTGAAAAATACAACAAATGTTACTTCCTAGATCTCATGAAGCTTTAAGTCTTTCTCCACTTGCCCCTTCATTTGCAGCTATCTTGGCCTTTGTCCTGTCACTCTCAGTTATCACTTTGCCTACACTTTTTCTAGCTTATTATTTTCAAGCTAGCCCTTTCTTGCCACATACCTAATCCCAATGGACAGGTACCTTTTCTTCCAACATATTTTTATTCTAGACACACAAGTAGCCAATCAATTCAGATAAATGTAATACCATGTACTGTAAGGACATTTCTGAAAGGAACTAAACAAAACAGGACTTGAGAAGAATGCACTTTTTTGACAGTGTAATACAGTCAATGGTCAATATCAACATGCTAAATAAAAGGCACTGCACAATGAAACCTGCTCTCTTCAAAATACATCCCATGCCAGTTCGAGAGGTTCATTTGTCCCAAAGTAAATTGTTTTATTTTATAGTATAACATGAAAATGGACTGATACTACAGTAAAGGAGCCAATAATGCATCCTTCTGCACAGTACCTGCACTGTCAAATCTATACCTGGGGTGTTCTGTGGGTTTGTCTTCATGAATACCAGTGATTTACTCAGCACCATTCTTCCAAGCACACTAACTTTTCACACACACACTTTCCAAGCACACTTTTCACCATTACTTGATGAAGTCAGTATGGAGAGGGTATTTCTTTCAAATACAGCATTTATGTCTTTATATTTGAATGGAAGAAATTATGTCACTGGAAAACACAAGGCACAAATCACAGTTCTTCCAGTAATACCTATTAGGAAGAGATATTTTTTTTATTTCCTTTGATTAAACAGTAACAACAACAGGAGGAAAAAAAAACAACAACAAACAAACAAAAATCAAAACAAAACCCCAAAAAAACAAGTCCATGGAAGTATTCAGTGAACTCCTAGAATGCACATAGGTGAGGAATCACCTGAAAACTCCCATGTTATGACCCAAATTCAGTCACTCAGCATAAAAATATTTCAACTCTCCAGGTCCCCACAGAAAAATAATTAAGCTAATCAGGAAAATTACTAATGATAGCTATTCTATGGCATGGTTACATTAGTTTTTCTCATGACAGAATTCAAATCCCTCCATTAAATCTGAGGTAGTTAACACTGCTTGCTGAGACAGTGATGCTGA
>NW_009952435.1:4111628-4124229 GCF_000747805.2 Chaetura pelagica
CTGCTGAATGTCTGACTATAATGCAAAGGGGTGATCCAGGCTTTGATGTCTGCTACCTCTATAATATTTCAGAGCAGAAAATCAGATCAGTTTCACAGGCAAAAACAGTTCCAAGACACATCCTTTTATTAGGAAGCAAGTCAGAGCTTCATGTTTAATACACTAAACGTGCATAATAGAGCAGCCGTTAAAAACAAGGAAAAAATATTCTTTGTTTCTTATCTTTTCCTGAGTAAGATTTAAAATTTTGTAAGCATAAATAAGGTGCCTGAACAGGAAGAAATAACTTCCACCAAGATGATTGAGCATCTAAAGGAAACAAACGCATGTTTTTTTTGTCAGCTCTCATTATTTCAAGACTGAAAGCATTCTGTTATAAAATTTTCAGCATCAACTTCTGTAAAATTTTACAATTTGGGTATTGCATTTAGAAGTGATCTTTTAAGGCTTTCATTTTCGGTTTGCTTTAACACTAGTTCAGCTTAGTAGAAGATGAGTTTGGAGCTCCATCTACGGGTACAAATATAAAAGCTCTGTGTCCCGAACGGGGTGTGATAGCAGACGAGATGTATATGCACAGAAACAAGATTTGTTGCAAATAACATCGTTGTCTTAACTGTTTTAAAGTAATAGACACAAGCACAGTCAAATTGTGGAGAAATTGATCGGAACAGAGGTGAAGGTAGAATGAGAAAGGTATCTTAACGTTCAAATGTACTGCTGGTAGTCAAATCAATCAATAAGGGTTAACCATTTAAATGTTGGCAACTTATTACCAAATTTTATACTAGATCTAGAATATTAATTATTGACTTTAAAGGGATCCTAAAATCTCAACATTTAAAACTTAAAGATGAAAGATTGCTTAATGTTAAATTAACTAGTAAAGACAGTAAGAGAGCTAATATCTCTCACCCTCACATGGCCACAGCTGCGTGTCCCTTTGGCTGCTCCTTAATTCTTGAGAATTGATCTCTGGCAGGCATCCCCTCTGGAGAGGAGAAGGTCCAGGACACCTTCTGGGAAAGTGTACAGGAGTCTCCCTGATCAAGCATGGGACCAGGCTTTCATAGGATATAGTGGATTGTCTGCGGTCATTTAATTATTTAGCTGGAAGTCAAAAATCTCTCCTTGGAGAATAAAAGGAATACAGTGGGAAAAAAAACCCAAGAAGGCCCTTTTCTCACCAGGCAAACTCATTTGTTTATCTGTTCATTCTTATTTTGTCTCCATCTGTTTCAGGCCAAGTTGTGGCTGGGCTGGACTCTGTTCTTCAACACCAGAGAGCACCTGGTGTAATGAACACCAACGTGGCCCTCTATTTGTACTTTCAAGATTGTTACCAGCTCAGAGCTTGCTAGGCCCTTGCATTTCCCATAGGTATCTTTCCACTCTAGGTCTGGGCCTGTAACATTGAGAGACAAAAAGCAATTGAATAACAGAGGGAAACTGAAGCAAGCATGTTGAGAGATGTAGCGTCCTGCTACACTGTCCTTGAGATATATGACTAAGGCCAACTAACCAAAGCTCCTCTTTAAGCAAAAAATTAAAGGTGGCAAGTTTATTGATTGCAGTGAAGACAAAGGAAAGGGATAGAAAAAATCACAGTAAATCCAGAGCCAGCAGCAGTACATCTCTACCTCTACCACCCTGGATTTTAGCTAGTTACACTCCAAGCATTATCATCTCGTGGTTACTACACTAACACAGCAGAGCCAAGTGGCATGGCTTTGTGTACTGTTAGAGCACTTGATTGCATGGACCTGCCTTGGGTATCTCTCTGTGGAATCCCACTACAGACCAGCAATAGCCTCAGATATTTCCAAAAAGCAGAAGCACAAATGAGAGTTAATTTTTCCTCCACATTGCAGTTGTCTTTTGAGCTTTTAGAACTCAATTAGTTCAGAGGCACAATTAAATAGTGTAATTTTACCTTAGCTATTGAGCCTATTGAGATCTTTTCAGTGGAGAGTGGAGCATGTCATTGCTTCTGCTCAGCTCACATGCTGCATACCTCAACTTTACAATTTTGCTATTTGATGAAATACTTGCATTGTACTTCCTCAAATCTATTTGTATTAATTTAATTTGCATTCTTATTACACATGCAGTGAACCTGCTTCAGTTATTTTGTTAATAAAAATGATTAAACAAAGAGCTGAGAAATAATTTGACACATAACATGAGCTCCATTGGAAAGAAAAAATAAACTCAAACTGGTATTTGCCTAAAATCTGCTCTAACATGTAAAGTTATCTTTTTTTTTCAGTTTCATGCCGTGCTCATAGCAAGATGAACATTCAGGTTCAAGACTGTTCACTCGTGCAGCTGACTACTGCATGGACTTCAGAGTTCTGAGATTCAGTATTCCTGATCAGTGAGATTACTATCAGTAGTATTAACCCTGCTCATGGGTTTCTTAATGAATGCAATGAGTGAGAAAGAACATGTGGCAGCTAGATTCTGCCTTGGTTTATGGCATTTAGCAAAAATGGCGTGACATTGTTTGGTTTACTCTTTTATTATGCTACCAGTAGAGCAGACAAACAAATTTGGGTCTCAGCCAAAACTTGCTAGGCCTTAGCACCATTTGTAAGGTGCTAGAATCTGTGTGCAGAACGTCTTCACTTTCCCAACATTTGCTCTACTCTCTTGCACCATTTCAGAAAGGAAGACCACATGTCCATGAAAAATGCACAGGTGAAAAGTAAGGAATCTTGCTAGTTTCTGTCTCTCTGAATATGTTTTATATACAATTCACAGATGTTATATACAAGGGAGTTACCTGGTTCTTCATTTTATGCTCTTTCTTCTGTTAACATCCTATGCTTTAGAATAGGGAGTTTCTAAACTTACAGACTTTAAAAAAAATACAAAAAAGCGAACAGATGCAGAGAAGACAAAAGGAAGGGTATGGTCAAATGCTCAACAGAACGGAAACAAGCCAATAGAATCAGGCTTCAACTAACCACAGACTGAGGTTGGACAGATGAATTTTTAAAACACGCAGTTTCGAATTACAGCAGCAGATGATGAGAGCAGAGCACAGACTCCTTGTCACCATGCTGAAAGTGATGGCACCCTGAAACAATGCTGCCTTTTTCAATTCTACACACTGCTGCTCAACCAGCAAAGGAAGGAGAAAAATTTAAGCACTTCACTTCATTCCAAAAGGAAACATAATAATTTTGAGTGAAAAGTGTGAAAGTGAAACAAGAAGTGTCTTCTCAGCTAACATGTTTTACCTTTACAGGGCTGATTTGACTTTCTTAAATGATTAATTAATGAGGTATTCAAAGATATGTTGTTAAGCTGCAGTATTCTAGGGATACACCTGTGGACTTTCGACAGCAAATAATTTTAATTCCTGGCCATTGTTACTGACTAAATATCACTATAAGAATGAAAAATAGATATGGAAGGCAAGAACCACAAGATAATTTGAAATCTACTGGAACCTATACAGAAGGACCAAAATTAGAATCACAGGAGTGCTCCAAACCTTGTCAGAAAAATTACCAACATATTGAATGGAAAAGCAGGGGAGGGCAGACCACACCAGCTGAGACTACTTAAAGCAAAAAAGTAAAACTGTACATTAGGACACTAACAAAGAACGAAGAGAAATAAAATGGAAGTGGTGAGAGGATCAGTGAAAATTCTTATACTGACACAATCCAATGACCATGGAAGGAAATCAAGCAAAAAAAAATAATAAATAAATCTGTAATGAAATTACAGTAAGGACAAAGCAAAAGGAGACACGGGCAATCAACAGCTAACTAGGAGTAAAGTGACCATTCAGTATTGGACCAGAAAAAGCAAAGAGCTGGGGCAGGGTGACAAAGTTGCAATGGAGAACAAGGAAACAAAACAATGAAAATAGATCACTATGTAGATCACAAGTAGAACTTGGAGCTGCAGTTATCTTTAATTTCTAAATTGTAGATTACATGCATTGATAATTTGGAGACAAGACTTCTGTCACTTACAGAATAAAACCTCTGAAGTAGCTAGTCTTTTATCAAGTGATGGGTAAGAACTGTAGAACTAGAACATGGCACATTGAGGCAAGTCCTTTTTAATCTTTTCTTCTTTTTCACATTTAGTATACAGTACAGGTCCTAATAAGTAATTACTAATTACTTCCTTAATTACTGCATGCATATCTTGCTGACAGAAAAAAGCTAGGTATTAAGTATTCAACACCAGATTGAAATGGATTTTGAGCAACCTGGTCTAGTGGGAGTTGTCCCTGCCCAGTCAGGGGGTTGGAACTAGATGAGCTCCAAGGTCTCTTCCAAACCCAAAATTTCTATGGTTCTATGATTAAGATATTCAACTGATGCACAGAGAAAAACCCTTACATATCCTATAATCGTAAATCTTCCTTTCATGTGTTAAATACAAACTCTTTCCAATTTAATGCTGAGTGCAGCAACAGATTCAGTTTTCTGAAAACAGGTTGGAAGATTTAGACCCAGCTGAACTAAAATTGGAGATGATATTCAGCCCCCATGTCAACAAATTTCTGAAATCATAATCAAACAGCTTTCCTACTGCAACTACGGAACATCCTTCAAATATCCTGAAGAGTCAACAAATGGACTGTAACAATTCTAGAACTAAATTGGGATACTGATGCACAGTTTACTGTTGTTTCATTTAATCTTACAAGTTTATCTAAATATTATTATTTAGACCTTTGGGGGAATTACACATGCATGCCTTCTTGCTAGGTATGGTCTTCTGCAAATGTACTTTTAATTGACTAATATAACTTGTTCAACCTCTTTCAAAGTTGAATTACTTCCAAAAGATGCATTTAGCAGTTTTATTTATAAAGGCAATCACATTACACAAAGCACCATTTCTTAAAATATGCTTTATTGTAGAGCTGAACATTTCTTTTTGAATCTGTACAGAATCTTCCTACCTGCTGTGCTTCATTACAGAATCCAAGATTATAATGGAAACAAACAAAAATGAAGTTACCTCTTTGACTGTGCAGAAACTTTCATAAAAAATGTCAAAGATTTTTTTTTTCTAGAATTGTGTTCACTTCCTTTTTCTCCTCCCTTTGCACATTTTTTTTTTTATCAGTTAATACATTGATCCGAATCACCAGCGAGCATGACAATGAAGGACTGTTAATGTCTCTAAGGTATGAAAACTTTGCAGCATAGCAACATAAGTAATCAGACTGTAACAAATCACTACAGACCTTACTGAATAAACATAGCAGACTGTGCCAAAGTATCAACTATTCCATCTTGGCACAACATAGCAGCAGAGCTGGGTCTACCATATGCTCTCTGCTGGATTCACTGGAAGTAGTATTACTGTTCTTTCATTGGTTAAAGCCAGTGCTTCCATCCTGTGTTACCTCTTCATTTCCAACACAAATACTGAAATCATCCAAGACCCTTCCATGCAAAGCAGCTATTCTGTACAGGTAAAAAATTATCCCAGACTAACAGGTCTGGGAAAAAAAAAATAAAATTACCCTGAGTGAGGACCAGATGCATTAAATCGACAATCACAAGGTTACTGTTTCATACAGAGAGGAACTATTAACAAGGAATTATGAAGGATAGTGGGCATCAGACTTGATGCCAAAATGCCTTTTGATAAGACCTTTGGTCATGGACTTTTCAATAATTTAATATATCTCTCCTTCCAACAGAGCTTTATACCCATCTGTGCTTCTGCACATGCAGTTACTGAATGTATTACAGTGAGACACCAGCACAGCCACTTTCTCCTAGAAAGAGAAAACTTTCCCTGCTAGTCATATCTAAGAGCTGATGGTTGGAAATGCCTTCCAGCTAGTCCAGTCCAATGAGACAGTGTGGATTAGATGTTTGAAGAAACAGCAGACGTGCCCCTAAAGCCACTGACAGTGACACTACACATGAGAAGAAGAGGAGTTTACTGTTTTCATTACTTTGTGTTTCAACAAGTCCATGTTTGAGTGGTACACCTCAGTTGTATAGCCTATTTGAATACAAAATCCTTGGTGATCCTTGACAATCAACATCAGCCATGTTTGCCTTCTATAACTTCTTTATCCACATACAGTAACTAAGCAGCACAAAACCTATATTCCTATATGGCTAACAGCAGTGAAAGCTCCTATCAGGAGGCTAACTCGAAAGCAAGTGTTATGTAAACACCAGCGATGCATTGGGAGACTTGTGGAAGATGTATTTGATGAATGAGCCACTTTCAGCAAGATCTGTTAGTTATATTGGGCCTTGTGCCTAAGGCCTGAGGTAACCATATGTTAGCATGAATGACTGCTATATAACTCGAAGGTATTAAAAAACTTGGAAGGTTCTGGATATGCACCAGTCCTGGATATAGTTCTTAGATACATACAGCTAAGTATGCTTTGGTGGGCATTTAGAAAGAGAGAGCATTCCTACCTGTCAAAACAAGATGCATAGTTTTGATTTTTTACACTCAATGAAAGGAGCCACAATACTGGGATGAGAGTGAAACCCTCCATAGATGGGATCTGAGCATATGATTACTCACTACATTTCTCTTTGTATTTCTATCTTATTATTGACACAATTTTGTTTTTCTGTTATTTGCTATTGTGCCTTTCTTTTTGAGATCCAGAAAGATCCTTGCACCACTCCCATGCAAAACAGCAAGCAGCTGAGAAACACCAGAACAGTGCACAGAAAATCAAGTCCATGATCCAACTTCTTCCATAGCTTTCTGCTGAATAACCTGTTGTCAATGTAGGAAATCCTGCACTAGGTACATGTGGGAAAACTACAGTCCTGCCTCTTTCTAAACATCCTTGGGAAATCTCTTTCCAAAAAATTATTGATCAGAGACTTTCTATTTTAGGCTGTTGGTGTCTTCTGACACTTCCAAGGTGGGAAAATTAAGCAAAAGTATCAACTAGCCTCCTGGAGATAACCGAGTTGCAACCAACTCCCATGGGACTGCTCCCCTCTGGCCCAAAAGACACCATTACAGGTTTGGCATTCTGGTCTCTATACACAGTCCTCCAGCACATTTCTAGGACTTGACCAGAGGAGCAAGTTCTGTTCCCCAGGAGAGGTGGCTCTACCACGCTAGTCTTAACCAGGTTACACTGCTCAGAATATAGCCATCTAGCTTAAAGACTGTTGACAAACAGCTGTACTAAATCCTGAAAGTAGTCTTGAACCATGCTTCCAAATATTGCTGGTTTGTGTCCTGTCTTTTGATATTCAGGTTCCGTCCCACCCCACATTAGTTTTTTTGCCTCCTATCTATACATGCATTTTTCAAGACCCTATTTCAATCTTGCTAACTTCTTGACTTTAGTAACAGCCTGCAGCAATTAATTTGATTGTGAAAAGTTACATAAAACATTACAGCATGAGAAGTATTTCCTTTTAACATTTGAAACCTCATCCTCCTTTGATATTTCACTAAAAAATAATCAACAATGCATATTTTCTTGTTTATTGTTGATTTCAGTCTCACAATTTCTGTTCTCAGGGAGTCCAAAAGAGATTTAAGAGTGATTACTTAATTCTTTTGCTTATGCAGTATTCCTTTTATCCTTTTCAGTTGATAACATGTGCCCTCTTTTCACTTTAAAGGGGTGAAAATTTAATCAAATTTGAATCTGCATGTGTTTTCTTACTAGACTTTCTCTGAAAAGTCTAAGATACTCCCAGTTTCTCTTGACCTTCACACGTGCGCTCTTCTAGTTACAGCTGGACAAGTAGTTCCTCTGATTGACAGCCCAGAACAGAAAGTTTTTCCAGCACGGAGTTTACCTTTTTAATTCCCCTGTATAATTAATTCTTAATGCATCCCCTTTTACTAATCTCCCTTCTAAAATAAGTGAGCCTATTCTTATTCACATCCTTTAACCAGGATAATTAAGCCTTAAACAATTTGCATCACTTTCTCCAAAACTCAGTCAGTTGCATCAGGGGAGGTAGATGCAAGTACAGACAATATTCCCGAAAGAACTACATTCATACTTTTAGAAATTAATAGTATTTTCCTTTTTGGCTTATTCCCTGTTCTTATTGCCTTTCCTGTATTTTACTTCCTTCCTCAGACAAGTTAGGACCGTTTTGTTTTGGCTACATGTGAGCAACTAGCAGAAGTCCTTTGCAAAATGCCCACATTGATACTCACTTCTGTCAGCTGATGCTGTTCACTTACTACAGCACAGGAAGACATAAATAAATCCTGCTTCTTTTATTTTCTTTTTTTTTTTTTGTTCCCCTCCTTCCACAGCACAGGATTTTGACTTTATCAGAATTTCGTGGCATCTCTACTTCAACACCTTCCCTATACACATAATGACCCAGTAGGCAAAGTCACTACATGACCACAGGACAAGGAAATACCTTGGTAAGTACATATTTGCTTTATAATTATGAGCTAAATACATGGAGATGCTGAAGTATTTCATATATTAATTGTACTAAATTATCATATGATTACAGAGGTAAATTGACATCTGCAAAGTCGTCTGAATGCCAGGCAAGCCCAGCAGCAACATATTGTATAAATTCACATTTTAACAGCATGAATCTTACACTCCCACAGGTCTGCTATTCAGTTATTGCTCTCAGTATTATTTGGTGTGATTTGTGTGCTTATACGTGTCAACATTGCTATATTGTCTCATTCTGAGAGCCAAAACCTTAATCTACACCTCAGAATGTAAAACAGAATTTTAGATTCAAGTACTTATACTCTGGTTATACATCACCAATGAACTATCCAACAAAGATACCCATCCTTATATTCATGTCATTAATTTTGACTTGTCCCTTCTGTATCCCATTACTTAGCACTTTCTCTTTGTAAATTAAAGCTATATAATTTTACATGTGTCTTACATGTTATGAAAATTATGTATAACAACTTTTTTTCTGTGAAATGTATTATCACCATATTTTGCATGTGGCATAACATTTGTGGCTGAATCTCAGGTAACTTTAGAGACATCAACAATGATTTCTAGCCTTTTTCCCTCACCAAACTGGGAAAATGAAAGACTAAAATGAAGTTTAAAATTATACTGTAAGGTATTGATCCTGCCTGGAGGTCCATCAGCTGGAACTCTGTTCAGATGTCCATGGAATTCACAGCAGCTTTCTGTGGGGACAAGACATAATGCCTGAAGATACTGAAGAAATAAACAAGCTTCCAAGGGGCCTAAGGAAGACAACTATGTTTCTTATTCTCATTTTCCTTTTCCCAGAAGGCTGTAAACACTTCATGCTCAGGCATCAAGCAATTCTTTATACCTTTATACACAGTGAAGAATCTCCTTGCAAGTTGCAGGTCATTGGGTTCAGTTCTTCAGGTCACTGCTAAGGGAAGGCAACATATGTACTCGTGAAGAGGCCCAGTCATAAGCCTAATGTTAAGATCTCAATTTAAATAAGATATAAGCAAAAATAGGGATGGCAAAATTATCTACATGGTGGTTCCACAGCTTTTTTTAAAAAATGCCTTGTTAGTGGTTGTTGGGCTTGGAGATTTATTTTAATTTTAAATAATGCAATGTCACAGAAAACACTGAAACTTCAGAATTAATTTACCAGCCTCCTCATCTAATGCTTCGATTTTTGCACAGAGGAGCACAGAGACTGAATATTATGTTTTATATGGCAAGCTTTAAATTAGAGGTCTTTATCCTCCTGAATACATATATTTTACCCAGAAGACAAGACTGAAACAGATTTCACTCTTTCTAAACAAATTACTTGATTACATTCAGAGGAAAGGTGCCATTTAAAAAAAGTAAATAAATTCCACTGGGGCAAAGAATGACAGCCCAACATGTAGCACAATCATTTAGTGCTAGGATAATGGAAGATGCATTACTTAACTTGTGAAGGAAAAATTGGAAGAAATTTTTTGTGTAATTCAAACAAAATTAATGCTCAGCATGAATTGTTACACACTCAAACATCCCTTACAGATCACTAATGCCACCCCCAGCCCTTATGCAAATTCTAGTATTGCTTACCATCATACCAGTGTTCATAGAACAGTGAGCCATATGCAATGGCTTTTTTCCATTTTCTTCTTCCCCCATTTCTTTTTTTCACTTCTTTTTTTTTTCTTTTTTAAGAAACTAAAAGCATCAACTAGTTTCTGTTTACAGTGTCAGTGAACAGGGCCATCTACAGCTGTTTCATGCCTCTGAAAAATGTCCAGAGAGGTTCCTGGAGCACTACTGCACCATCTGAGCAAACAGCAGTAAAACATTCAAAGAGAGCTGGTATAATACTTATTTCTGAATTTCTCTAGGCCCCCTTGCATCTTTGTGTTTGCAGGAACCCAGCAAAACTGCCCACAAATAGTTCTCCTCTCCCCTCCATGTAATACATGTCCCTTCACTGTGGTCTTACCAGCAAGAGACTACAAAATACTCATTTGTGCAGTGCTCTCTGACTGCAACATCTCTTTTTGATAAGATGCAGCAGGGAGAGGAAAGTAGTTTGTAATCATTAAGGAAGAATATTGTTATCACAGACAGTAGGGTGGAGAATAGTCCAGAGCCTTATTACCTATTCCCTGGACAGACAAGCGATAAACTTCTTGCTGTTTACTCCGTACGCCCACAAAACTGTAAAATCCCAGATCCTTTTGGTGTCAGAGACAAAATGTTCATCAGCTTCTGGAGGCAGGCATTTACCAGCAGCAATGTTTGCCACCAATCTGTTCAGCATGCAGAGTAGAAATAATTGTGATTCAGTTGTTTCAGTGTGCTACTTGAATGTTAGGATCCCTGTTGATCTCCTGCTTTGCTTTTAGAATCTCATATTCAGGAAAGTTTATTGTTGTAAAAGAATTGTATTTTATGATTCAGGTCCTTTAAATAGTTTGCTCCAATCAGTCTCAACCATTAAATGTTTATTGCACATATTATTGCACGTATTTTATGTTTCACTCTTACGTCTCTCAAAAAATCAATTGATTAGTGTTGGATACAGGCAATGCACAGAGGAAACATGCAACGTGTGTACAGAAAAAAAATTACAAGGGCAGAGGTAGATGGCATACAATGTCCCTACTAGAAACATTTGCAATTCAAAACCGAATCTGCTTCACTTTGAAAAGAGCACATACAACCCAGGCTTTGAAAGAGCAGAGCTACATGCATTGAATGGTACTGCAATACAAAATGCTAAATATAGACTTCCGTAGCAGCCACAGTAAGATGCAAACAAGATTTTTGTCTTTACCCTTGACAACTGGAAGAAATCCTGTGTCTCCGAATTGCCACAGTATACAAGATGTGAACCATTGAAAAAAACAGGCAGGTATAAATTGCTGTTGTGCACTCATGTGCCAGTAAGAAGAGAAGCCCAAACCACAACATTCAAATTTAAACTTGTGAACAGTGCAACTTATAGGCTGGCAGGGAGCAAGAAGGGAGGAAGAGAAGGAGGATGAGACAGAAAGATGGAAGAGAAGAGAGAGAAAAAGTGAATTAATCAGTACTGTACATTTCAGGGTTTGTGGGAAACTTTCAGTTCAAATGTTCTTAGAGTAGTCACAGGTTCATTTTAAAAATTATGAATGAAAACTCAAGAATAGAGGAACAGCTCTGAATTCAGCAGAAGAGCCGTTCCCATACACAGGGGTGAAATTATGCTTGACAGTGTTATTCACCTGTAGAGTTGATTTTAAACTGAAAGTTTAACCTAGTACTTTGATTTAAGCCCAAGCTATACACTAAAGCATCACACAGACATAAGCATTCCATACTTTTCTGAAGAGCTATAGCTTCAGTGTTTTTAGAATTGTTATTTAGAATTCTTTAGAATCAGAGTAAGGAAGGAGGTAACTAAGTAAAAAAAATCAACACATTTTATTTTGCAATGAGATTTCTGCATTAGAACATGACTTGTTATCACTAGAAACACACACCTGTTCAAGAGAGCATTCACTTGGCAAGGATGGCACACAAGAACATTCTTAATTTTATGTTTAAACTTGTAGTTAGACATGTAAGTGGTGCTGCCTCAAGAAAAAGTAGATACAATCCCCTATTAAAGTGGTTTCACACATGAGTGTCTAAGATTACAATATACTTTCCTGATTAAACACAGGAGAGGAGTATTAAAATCTTGAGTTACTGATACCATACAAACTAGTGGAATGTGTAAAAAAATATACTGGCATTTATCAGCAACTTCACAAAATTATTCTGTTTTCATTTTCCTCCCAATGGCTGGCAAAATGTGGAGTGTTTTATGATGTTGAGGCCGAGGGTGAGAAGGTGACAGGGAGGAAGAAGGTATGAAGCAGTGCCATATCTCAGGAAGTCCAAATAAAAAACCAACAACACAGAAACCATACTGGAACCCATAATTAAATTCTAGTGCTTGGATGCTCCCATAAGCAGGCTACAAATAAGATTCCCTCTCTCGTGTTACATGTGGCCTCCAAAGCTTGATTTTGTAGCTGAATAAAGCATAACTTTAAGGGGAGAGGCAGATTCTTCCCCAAACTAATTTATAGCTCAATTTTCAAGCATTTTATTCACACTGAACTGAAAGGGCTGGAGAGCACAGGCTGCCAAGTCATTTTCTACATGGGTGTAGGG
>NW_009952435.1:4124360-4136174 GCF_000747805.2 Chaetura pelagica
GTAGGGAAAAACCAAGTGAAGCTTAGATTCCTGCATTCTGAACTTGTGCTCTGTGAACTAAAAAGGGGAGAGGCAGGGCTGTCACATCCTTCAAATAGACTTCACAAGGCCACCAACTGGATTTAACTCCAAACATCCAACATTAGCTGCCTATCCCCAAAGGCACGACCAAGGTACTCACAGTAACTAGTTTGGGGCTGTAAATGCCTCAGCATAGGCAACTTCAGTGCCCACCCACACTGAGTTCTCCTCTTAGAGAAAAACTCAAGTTCAGATATCTTTCTGCAGCATTTCTCTCTAGCTGATTCAGTACCTTATCTCTCTGATTGCCTCTACATTTCCTTCTAGTAACTGTCTGTTGGAAATCCTAAATCCTCTCTGTTCCTTGAAAAGTGGTTTAAAACTTGGACTCAAGAATGTAAATGCCATTCTTTCAGTTTTATTTTGGTTGCTTTGTTTTCATGTTACAGCAAATTGAAAGGAACACAACCATGAAACCCAAATAAATAATTTCTTTCTCCTAATGTCAATTATATTACTCCTGTGTTGGATTTTTTAATGTGTTAGTTTTATTTACATTGCTACCAAGAGAACAACATGGAAGACAACCACACTCCTATGGAATACTGAAATGGCTGGCTGGCTTCTGTCGAGCTGTTAACTGAAGGACATGTGCCTCTTCAGTCACTGCTAAAACACTCAGTGACCCTAAAATATCTTTGTCCTTCATTCTTGCATAACTTGATGCTAAACATTGAGTGCCCTACACTTTTTCAGCATTCTGCATCCTTTTAGAGACAGTTACGGAAAACTTTGCCGTGTGCACTTCTACAAAGCTATATCAATCTTGAGAGGAGGTTTCAGACTAACCTGTGATACTCCATCCTATTTCTCTTCACAGGTTTTCTGAAAACAACTAGCCCCTAAATGTTAGTTTTCCAGATATAAAATTGATGCTTGCATATAGTGATTGTTTTGAATCTTGTTTCAATTCCACACTTCAAGATTTGGGTGTCTATTGTTAGTCTAGCACTCTCTCTATATGCAGATGAAGTCATGCATCTCCTTCCCCCTGATACATACAGTGTCATCTGCTCTCCTGACAAATGGTCTATCCCTTTTCAAAACAATACACAAGAGCAAACCACCTGCCTGGAAAAATACCATGTCAATTCTGACTTCCACCTGTCTTAATTATTACAATAAATTCCATACTAACACAGTTATGAGTGTCTGGATAAGCTCTCTGCCAGCAATAAAATAAACTAACAGATTTTCTGCACATCCACTAGCTCACAGTTTGTGTAAATTCAGGATCATCAATAAAACAGACACTCAGCTGTTTTGCAGAAGTACTGCTGGCTGAAATGCTTTTCAGACACTGAAATGGGACAAGGAAATTAATATTGTTTGCTTCATTGGAAGGCTCAGAATGATTTGGCAATAACAGATATTGTCAATTCAGAAACTTGGGGCCTGCAAATAAATTTGTTACAGACTGATACTCTCTTGATCTTTCACTGATCTGCCAGGGGCAAACAATATAATTATTTTACATCACATGACACAAACAGCATTTTCCATTCCTATTGGACTGCCTTATAACACTCATGTCTTATCATTTGGGGTTTTTTTGTTTCATTTTGTTACCCTGCAGGACAAAAATCAAAGGTGTTTGAATACAAATCAACTTACACTTAGCTACATTCTCAATCAACGAAACATCTCAACATCTAACACCAATTTCTAATGCCTAGCTGACAAGTTCCTGAAGCTACTCAATGCAGTCTCAACATTCATGAAATCTAGTTTAATAAATTAATATAATCTCCTTGGGTCCATTTGCATGTTGCTGACCTCCTTGGTAAGGATTGAAGGGAATTTGCTCTATTAAGGCTTAAACTAGAACTCTAAACCACCTATGCTGCCCAGATAGCACATAACACTTATTTGTCACTAATAAAAGGAGTAAGAACGGCGGAGTAAATTCAGCAGCAACATTAATTCAATCCATACAAATGCTAATGGAGAAGCAAAGGGCAATATGAACCTCTGTATTTCAGGCTCCAGCTTGAAAATTTTACACTGTGTTAATTTAAAACCCTACTGGCCCACTTTGAATTTCTCCATTATGTCAGAACTTACTTCTTGGTAAGTTAAAAATTAAAAAACAAACTTTTTGAATTTGTTGTGTTTGGGTTTGTTTTTTTTACATGCACACAATTATATCTCAATTTTACCACAATCATGCAGGAAGATCAAACATGCAGCTTATTGGGCTAGTAACAGCAAGAGCACTGTGCTTACGATTCATTCAATTCCTCTGATTAAAAATTCCATGCTTTTTTTTAAAAAAAGGAACTTCCATTTCAAATATTAAGATGCACAAGCAATGCAAATACTGTAGTAGTATGACTTCGTGGAAAAACATCTTCTCACTGCTTATCTCTTCCCAGCTACATTACATGGAGGATGGTGAACTTTTGTATCTAATGACTGCAATGTCTCAACATGAAGGGCTGGATCTTTCTCTGCCATTTCCTCCAATCCTTTGGGGTCAGAATAAAATGGTATACCAGAGTACTAATACCACTAGTTTATTTTAGGCAGGACTAAGTTAGAGAATAGGGATTGAGGTCATCTTTTCCTGGTCATACACAGCTTCAACAACAGATGAGAACTTCAAAAGTGATGATAAATCAGGCAAAAAATGTGAAATCCCATTATGTACTTACAGAAATTACGTACTTGCATCATCACAATAATTTTAAAGAACAATATATAGTTTTCTTTAAGCCAGGATGTCATGTCAGCAGCATCATGTCAGAGTAGAAAGCAGGAGCATTTTAGACCCTGGAGCCAATGTCATGGCTTTGCAGCTCCTAAAGCTTTTTATAAGAATGGATTTGGAACTAGTTGCTGTTCAGAACCAGGTTATACCTTACTTCAGGGAATCAAGGAATTTTTATAAACCTGTTCAAATATAAAATCCTGAAAATTTGGCAATCTAATGATGGATACTAAGCTTGCAGTATGAACAGGTGTTTTTCTACACACACACAGATGCATCTGGATGGCCTGGACATTTTGCAAAAAACAAAGCAAAAACACAAACATCAACAAAACTTTTTTAAACTATGCAAACATTCTTCTGAATAGAGAATAATAATGTCAAAATAGTTTTAAGTTAATTTACTACACAAGACCTATTTAATCATATTTTCACCCATCAAGATTAAGGTGGTCACAGAATCACAGAATATTAGGGGTTAGAAGGGACCTCCAAATATCATTGAGTACAAGTCCCTTTCCAGAGCAGGACAGAAAAACCACACACAACTAGGGCAGATCACTCAGAAAGGCATCCAGGCAGGTCTTGAAAGTCTCTGGTGAAGGAGACTCCACAACCTCTCTGGGCAGCCTGTCCCAGTGCTCTGTAACCCTCACAGTAAAGAAGTTCTTCCTCATGTTGAGGTGGAACTTCCTATGCCTGAGTTTGAGTCCATTGCCATTAAATACATCAATAAAAAAAACATGCACACAATTATTAACAAATGGATTTTAGCATATTCGTAAATTCATTGAATTGTTTTGGTTGTAAAAGACCTTTCAGATCATTAAGTCCAACTGTTAATCTAACACTGCCAAGTCTCCTTGGCATATTCCTAAGCACCACATCTGCATCACTAGATGTAGGTATTTAAATACAAGATGGTGACTCCATCACTTCCCTGGGCAGCCTGTCCCAGTGCCTGCTAATCCTTTCAGTGAAGAAATTTTTCCTAATATCCCATCTAAACCTCTCCTGGCACAACTGAGACAATTTCTTCTAATCCTCTCTTGTTACTTGGGCGAAGAGACCAACCCCCAACCTCACTACAATCTCCTTTCAGGTAGATGTAGAGAGCAATAAGGACTCCTCTCAGCCTCCTTTTCTCCAGACTGAACAACCCCAGTTCTCTCAGATGGTCTTCATGAGACTTGTTCTCCAGACCCTTCACCAGCTTTGTTGCCCTTCTTCAGACACGTTCCAGCACCTCAATGTCTTTCTTGTGGTGAGGGACCCAAAACTGAACACAGGACTCACAAGGGCTGAATACAAGACAATCACTTTCCTAGTCCTGGCTGGCCACATTATTTCTGATACAAGCCAGGATGCTGTTGTCCTTCTTGGCCACCTGGGCACATTGCTGGCTCCTATTCAGCCAGCTGTCAATCATCACCCCCGAGTCCTTTTCCTCTGGACAGCTTTCCAGCCACTCTTCCCCAAGCCTAGAGCATTGCATTGGGTTGTTTTGGCCAAAGTACAGGACCCAGCCTCGGCCATCAATCCAGCCTATCCAGGTTCCTCTGCAGAGCCTTCCTACCCTCAGGCAGATCAGCACTGCCTCCCAACTTAGTGTCATCTGCAAACTTTTTGAGGATGCACACGATCCCCTCATCCAAGTCATTGATAAAGATATTAAAGAGAACTAGCCCCAACACTGACACCACTTGTAACCAGCTGCCAACTGGAGTTAGCTCCATTCACCAAAACCTGTCAGACCTGGTCACCCAGTTTGTTTTTTAACCAATGAAACACACAACTGCTCAAACTATGTTCAGCCAGTTTCTCCAAGAGAACCCTATGATGTGGTATACATGCAGTGCAAGAAAATTACCATATTCAAATAACATGATGGTAAGTACCTTTTACCTGGGAAACTTCTGTCAAAATTTTTGTGAAAACTTTGGTCAGATTATCTGCTAGTGAATTCTTATTTCCCCAAGGCTTTGATTTTTCCTCCACGTTTGTTTTTTGTTTGTTTTCTTTGGTTTTGGTTTTACCTCTGAAAATGCATGAGGTCTATGCACAATTTATTTTCATAATTTTGCTTAAACCATGCAAATAGCAAGAAACTTATTTCCATTTAGAGAGAACAGTCAAAAACAACAGTGTAATAATTCATTTCATATAGCTGGAGAGAAGGGACTTAGTGTTAAGCTCTACTCAGTGCTTGTACAACTTGCATGATATAAAGGTGCCTACATTTAAGCCTTCAGCTAAAATCGCTTTCAAGAACTCTTCTATTTCTCCTATTCATTATAGCTGCAAGTTAAACTAGACTCTGGAATAAGTGCAATACATTTCAGCTACTAATAAAGCCAATTAAAACTTCAGTATTATCTGCAATACCAGTAATGAGGTATTGCATTCTGCATGTGTTTCTCACTGTGTACATTTTTTTTTCACAAGACTCTTGTTCCCTCAGACATTCTCTCTTAAGCTACTGTTACTACCAAATTAATTGTTAATTGGGTCAAAGTAATGCTGTTTAAGACTTGCATACCTAGTTGCAAAAGGAAGAGTGTGGCCAGTAGGTCAAGGGAGGTCATTCTCCTCCTCTACTCTGCCCTGGTGAGGCCACAGCTGGAATACTGCATCCAGTTCTGGGCTCCACAGTTCAGGAGACACAGGAAACTACTAGAGAGAGTCTAGAGGAGAGCAGCAAAGATGACTGAGGATTTGGAGCATCTCCCTTATAAGGAAAGGCTGAGAGAGCTGGGACTCTTCAACCTGGAGAAGTAAAAGCTGAAGGGGGAGACCTTATTAGTGCCTACAAGTATCTAAAGGGTGGGTGCAAGGAGGATGGAGCCAGCCTCTTTTCAGTAATTCCCAGTGACAGGACAAGGGGCAACAGGCGCAGGCTGGGACATAGGAAGTTCCACTTAAATATGAGAGAAAGTTTCTTCACAGTGAGGGTGACAGAGCACTGGAACAGGCTGCCCAGGGAGGTTGTGGAACCTCCTTCTCTGAAAATATTCAAGACCTGCCTGTATGCAGTCCTGAGTACTGTGCTCTGGGCCATCCTGCTTTAGTGGGGGACTCAGACTAGATGATCTAGTTGTCCCTTCCAACTCTGACAATTCTGTGAGTCTTTGATATCTTCCAAGCCTCCTCAGGCTGAATAGAAGGGAAGGATCACCTCCCTCTACCTGCTGTCAGTGTTGTTCTAATATAGCCAAGGATGCTGCTGGCACTCTTTGCTGCAAGGGTAAATTACTGCATTATGGTCAGCTTCTTTTCCACTTGGACCCCAAGATCCTTCTCTGCCTAGCTGTTTTATGGTGAGCTGGCCACAAACCTATAAGTAATCTCTAAATATATTTGCAATAATATCTATTTGTTTGAGCCTACCCACGCAAAAGGTGTAAGTTATGACAAATTTATCTCATACATGACATCGTCAATACACCATGTGATATCTCTTCTGTTGGTCCAAGAAATTACTGCAGAAAGAAAGTAGAAAGCAAAGAAAAAGACAACACCAATAACTAATACTGCATCAAGTTTCAGTGGGTAAAGTGCACATAAAACCCCATTCTTTCCAGGCAGAAGGCAGCAAAGGTGCTTCTGATCCTTTGTGAGTGTTGAGATCAGATAACCAAGGGAGGAAAAGGAAAGCCTGAAACTGCATCTTCTCTATAAACAGGCTGTCTGCAGTAAAAAGTCTTTCAAAAGAACCTAAATGATAATCGCAGAAGTAAAGAACAGTGGAGCAATAGGAGAAAAATGTGATGGAAAGTCTGAATCTAGAGCCATAAGGTGCAAAGGAACCCTAGGAACCCCAATCTGATGCACTAATTAGAAAATAAATTGGTCTACTATATTCTCCAAGGTGCACTCTACCAAACCCATCAGAAACCATTTCTCCAAGACCTAAAGGACAACAATAGATTCAGATATCCACATGCTGGTACAAAATAAATTTATCTTTTAGCTCTTCTTTCTTGAGAAAGGAGGAAATCTGGCAGGTGTCATAGGGAAGAAAACCAGCAGAAAGTTTCTCTCACCTGAAGATACTTCTTACAATTCTTTTGGTTACAAGACTTCCAGAATTATACTTACCTTACTTAAAAGTGCAAATAGAAATCTTAGTTTATTTATTAGTGTCTGTGCCTCCACAAATACACTTACCTCCATTGCAGAAGTACTTTTAATGGATAGCTCTCTCAAATATACATGTCCTGAAAAAACTTACCAAGAATCCATCTATCTTAAACCATGTGGTGATGTAACTCAGACTTCCACATAATGCAATGAACATTATTTTCCTGAGTAATGAATATTCACATGTATTATACATTCCTGACTGCTGGGATGAGAGAGATTGAAATGTCTCTACTGAATGAAATATCAGGTTCATGTTGTGGTATTCATCCACACCCCATAGGGACCTAGCACTTTTTAGTGGTCAGTTTGCATTGACTTGATGTGGAGTGGAGGTTGCATATTGCATCCTTGCATCTACATATTCTTAGAACTACCTAAATTACTTATTTACCTCTCTCATAGCAGATGTTTTCTCAGGCCTATCAAAATTAAGCCTTGCTTATGTTACGAAAAATTGCATAATTCTCTGAAATGTGTGTTCTCTTTTTTTCTGGATCTTCCGTGATCTTGTATAGTATTACCAGGTAGATATAGTGTCTATTTAAAAAATAAATAAATAAGAAAAATCAATTTGGAACTGCTGGGTAATCTATTTAATGAACAAAGTAACTAACCTGTACTTATTAAAAAAAAAACAACAAACCCCAAAAAGCCCCCAAAAAACCACAAAAGCCACATACACACACACAAAAAAACAAACCCCAAAACCTATTTTTTTTTTTTCAATCTGCAGTGTTGGATTCTTTTACTCCTTAGAAGTAGGCAGTCAAAGCTACATGACATGAGTCCTACATTTTAATATTTATAATTTTTAATATTTAAAGATAAATCATTTTTACTTCATGTACCCAGCACTCTCAAGTTGACATCCAAAACATAATCGTAAAGTGGAAGTAAAGCCTTAAGAGAACAGACATATTTGAACTGAAATAATTAGGGGGTTGAAAACTAAAATGTTAGAAATATCGTCAATGGAAATGGTGAAATTTTGCTTTTTGTTATCTCAATAAGAATGAAAAAAAATTGATTGTTGATTTTCTTTAAGTGAAAAATTTTAAGGGAAATGCCCTATGAAGCAGCTCTTTTTGCCAGAAACTGAGTCAAGTCTAACCTGTGTTCACAGAGATAACTGTGCACTGCCAACCCCAGCCAAAGCCATCCTAACTAGTTAAGCAACTCTAGATTACGCCAAAATCAGTGAAGAACTTTCTTCATCCCAATTCACTGCTGCAGAACTGTTATTAAAAAGTATTATCTCTTTTTGTCTTTCTGGTAGTTTCAGATGCTTGAATTTAAGGAAGTGGATGAGAGACAGAGAGAGAAAGCACCTGCTCCTAAGGAAGTATATATATATATGGAAATGCATAGCCATACTGAAAATTAATGCTCTTTTCAAAATCTGAGGAACTAGTGTATTCTTCATAAAGCTCAGCATTTCTACACCATGTTTTCTTGTGCAATCTACAAATTCCCAGTAATACAGCAGCAGGAGTTGTCTATATTCAAGATTAAAAGTTTAAAAATAAAAAAGGCAAATCTGGATATTCAGAAACAGCTTCTGTCATCTGTTATGTAAAACTTACATGAATATAGGTAAGGTAATTAAGGAAATCATGAGAACATGGAAAGTTTTACAAATAAACTACAGAATTTCTCAAAACAAGCAACCAAGTACAAATTTCAATAATAATTACAGGAAGACATAGAATGCCAAGCAATATCATACAGTGCTATACAATTTAGATGAAAAGCATCCTCACATCTGTTGAAATAAATTTGCTTACTTACCAAATGTCATGTAAATTTTCCATATTTTTAGAATAAAGACATAATTATGTACTATTTTAAACAGCATACTGATTTTTCACTATTTACTCCTATTGCTCTCTCTCCTTCCTCCCTCCCTCCTAAGCTTTCCCTTCATAACAAAAACAAAACAAAACAAAACAAAAAGTATAAAAATTTCCACTATTTGCCTTGATATTAATTTTCTTTAATTGCATTCTGCCTAGTCCAATTTTGGGATATAGGCAACAGAACACTTTTAAGGCATACACAATACTTGGATAAGAAGTCACCTGGATTTCTTAACATATTAAATAATATAATTTCTGAAATGCAGACCTCATAAGCTAAAGCTAAAATACTGATATTGAACACTAAACATAATTCAGTGAAGTGTTTTAACGTTGTTGTTGTTTTAGCTAAGCTGACAAACAGGAGGGGAGCAGGGAACAGGAAGAGTCTGAAAGAATCAGGACCAGCAGTTTGTCAATAAAACAGATCCTACACATGGTTACAATGATCCATGCAATTATTCACATTTGGTCTTTGTTACTTTTGTAATCGTGACATTCTTTCTCATCCAGCTGAATTTTTTTTTTTAAGAGTGACAGGCAGCCTGAAAAAATAAACCTCATATGTTGACACAAAATAATTTAATATATAAAAAAATTGAGAGTAATGCACACGGTGCTTACTTGATATGTGACAACAGTGCAGATCAAATAGTCTCACATAAGAAATGTTCTGCAACAACTTCCTGGAATTAAGTCAAAACCTTTAGTATCAACCTGAAAGTGAGCACAAAGGAAAGGGGAAAAAAAAACCCACTTGTTTAAGGTTGCAGGCGGGTAACTCTGTCCCAAGGGTTAGCTAACTGCTGGAGATGCCATAAGAAATTGCTGGACATAAACGGATAACATCAAGCAGCTAACGCATTACTGAAGGTACTATAAAGGGCAACCCAGGGAGATCCAGATCGGACCCCCTTGCTTCCTAAACTCCTTCTCAGAGAGGAGCCCAGGTGTGGTTGGATCCAACCTTTGTCTCAGACCTGGCCCTTCCAGGGAGAGTGATTAAAATGCCACAGTGTGAGGAAATGCTGGACTGTCTGATACCCCTTGATCAGATCAAGGGGAAACTCAAGGTCTGTATTTGAATATTAGGTTTACTTAAAGCTATAGAAAGAATGTGGATACTTCAATTATTATTTAGGCTGCACAATCATAAAGGCTGACAATTAGATCATGAGAGCACAATGCATATTTGTTTCAGCTGCACAATCTGAGAAAAAAAATTGTGTTAGGCCTTGTGTTACTTAATGATATTAGGAAGGAAGAGAGAGTAGAAGAAAAGTTTAGAGGGATAGGTTATAGAAAATCACCAGTCCCGGATCCAGCGTTGGGCCAGCCAATGGGGGAGAGCTCCTGTCAGCCAGGCTCCCCAGGCCCACCATTGCAGCCCCCTTTTTCTTATAGGCAGTTTCCTAGTTTCACAAGGATGAGCAAGTGTGTTTGAGTCATAAGCCTGAGCAGCTGGAGTGGACCTCTGCCCCCTCCACCCCTCCATCCTTAGCTCAGTAGCTGTGCCTGCAGGTTCAGGCCATATGCAGACCATCAGGGTTGCCTCCATCCTCTCAGGCAGGCCTTTTGGGATGCAAACAAGACTTTGTTTAGGGGTTACAATGGGGTTTTGACACCAATTCCAGCAAGTATAGGTCCTGAGGGCTGGTCCCTCACAGAACAGAGAGATTTCACAGATGGTTACTGGGGAGTTATGTGAGAAATGGCCAAAATTCAGTTGGTAATTGGAGGGGAGAAAAGGGGATCTTTTGGGAGGCAGATCTTCCAAAACCAGCAGTACCCAGGTATCCCATTAGTAATACTATGCTTTTGCATATTTTAAACCGAATAATCTAGACATGAAGATCAGGTCAGGCCAGTAGTTTTGTTCATGTTTTGCGCGGATGCCGCTTGTGTTTGTGTGGATGTCCCTGAAAGCCTTTTTTAAAGTATTTGTCTGTCTGTTTTAATCTTTGCACAACCAGTTGTTTCTGTATTGTGTGGGTGCACCAATTGGAAGCACATGCTCAGCCTCACAGGATCTGGAAACATCTAGCACACAAAGAGGGAAGGAATACCCCTGGGTCTTGAAGCCAAGGCATTTGGCTGCCCTTAGCAATATGTATGGAGATTTGAGAATGACAGAAAGAAAATGGCTTTCTATTGGAGAGACAAAATGAGAATGTCAATAATAAACAGATGCCTAAAGTTCTTGGTTTATCAAATGACCTTTCCAACCAGTTACTGCCTGTTCTTACGATGTCACCTCCACAAAAACATCCTCCTCACCAGTGAGTGAATTATAGCAAAATAAAGCCAAAGCTATCATCTTTTATGGCACATGTTATACTGGTACACATACTTGATTAAAGTTCTGCTTTTTTACTTTAATACTTTTGTGAGCAGATTTATCCTGTCACATTACTTTGGAAAAACCTAATTTGCAGAAGCATCTGCTGTCATGTTCTGGCAAATGCTTCGACAATGCTTTCCCCTTGGACAGCACAGATCATACTGACAGAAGGAAAAGGCAAGAGTCTGATGAAATCTGTTTCTCACCAAACAAAATAACCTTCCTTATATATAATAAGAATGGAGCCTATAATTGTACATTGCTGGAAATATTCTGTTCTCTAAAAATAAACACAGCATGTTGATAAATCTCTCTGATATACAGTTTCTGTTATCCATCACAGGGGAGAAGGCCTGTTTGCAGTCAAGACAGAAAGTGTAAGCTGAGTTATGCTTTCAAGTCTTCAGTAAACTAACACATAAAAGTATCTAAGAAGATTTGATCAGCTACTGATGGAGCAGTTCTCTTTTTCAGACACCTTTTGCTTTGCAGGTCACATCAACCACAGTGTTGTTCTAGTCCTTAAAAAAACGGTGGGCTTCAGTGTATTTTCATGATAAATAGCTACTTCTGTGTCCTTTTCTCAGCATGCCTCTGCCCAACTTCCAAAACAAATTGCTTAAACAGACACCAGATTTAAACAGATAATTGTATTCTACCACAAAAGGGAGGATGGCAGGGAT
>NW_009952435.1:4136212-4175009 GCF_000747805.2 Chaetura pelagica
GAAATCCTCCTTTAAATGTCGACTTTTCCAGTTCCCAAATAGAGAAAACGTATTCCATTATTTTTAAATAGAAAAGTGCCACTAGATTTGTTCACACATTTTCGAGGTAAATTGTACAGAAATGCAGTCCTGAATGCCAATACCTTTTCTGTTGGTCTAGATACAGAGTATCTAGAAAGCTACTGCCTAGACCAGAATGACACAGAACTGGCTCTTTACCAAATTCTCTCATGATGGTAACAGTTCAATCACTGCCACGTACAAGGGATAGATACAATCTTGTTTGTTGTCCCTGAAGCAGAGGTGGGTAGAGAAGTGCTGTGCTTGCAGTTGATTATTACCTAGAGAAGAGATTTTTTCCAAAGTTATGCTATCAGTATTGCACAGTGACAGAGAACAGTGTTTCCTGCAGACAACTGTACAACAATCTCTTGCCAAAGAAAGTAAAAAATTCCTTCTTTCTCTCCACCATAACACACATACAAGGCAAGTATTACTCTCCCTAGCATGAACTCGCTCCGTATGTCCCCCACCTCTCAAATACAAACAAAAGCAGGCAGAAGGAACTGCTCTGCTCTCCTTATCTAGGAACAAAGTTACCAATCAGAGTGGTTTTCAATGTTTTTCAATGTTTTGGCCAACTATGTGACATTAAAACAGGATGAGGAATCATGTGCATGGGTTGAACTATGTAAGGCAAGTGAACAGAATTGGGAAGGGGGAAAGAGGAAGCTGGCTGATAGCCTGCAAGGTTCAACACCTTCACAGATTATACACTTCACACTTACTCAGTGATGGCCTAGTGGGAAGATACAAAAATGTTCAAGTTGTAGGTTAAAATATGCTACAACACTTCTGAATAAGCTTTCTGGAAAATTCCGTGTTACACAAAAGCGTTTAACTGAGACTTTTGGCAGCACTAGTACAATACAAGCAGCTGCTGTTCTAAAAAAAATTACATGGATACAAAGGAATAGAGAAGCACTGATGAATGGAAAAAACATTGCCTGGACACATTGCCAGAAATACATTTTAGAAGTAAAGAGCCACTTTCCCTTAAGTTGTTTCAATTACTTTGCCCTAGCAGAAGACAGTTAAGTCACAGTTGTTCAAAGGAGTCAAAGTGAGCCATACAACAAAGCTATGGACCTCAGAAAAGAGTTCCAAGCCACAGAATGTTACCTGGAACTTTTATTGTGTTATTCATGGAGCTGCTTGTTGTTATGTAGAAGTGTGCTAGTAATAAGTTGTGTATAAACACTTGCAAATCCCAAAAGTCTTAAGAGCTTTTAGAATGAATGCTTTTTCATTCTCATTACTAGAATAGTGTAGCATTCCTCTTTTTTGCAAGAGAAAAAATGACAACAATAAAAACAACACAGAGAATCAGAAAAAAAGCACCACCAACCAATCTGGAGACTGATAGTGACTCATGTAGATTATGTTGGATGTATCTACTAATCACTGCATACACTAAAATCAAGACTGAGTTGTTAAAAAGACTACATGAGTCATGATATAACATTATTCACTTTTTTAAATGAATGAATTCATCCCAATGTGTCTTCATAAGACACAAAAACAAGTGGTGAGTTCTATAACCAGTTATATAATGTAGCACAATTTAATTCTTTAAAGTGTCTTCTCAGCTAAATTATAAAGAAGATAAAAAGCACACCCTAATGACAACTTGAAAGTGCATACAAAATACAGTATTTAACTGACTCATGCAGGTACAACCTAGGCAGTAAAAAAACCCCAACCAAGCAAGCAAACAAACAAACAAAAAAAACCCCACAACCAAAAGAAAAAAAAAACCAAACCAAACAAAAAACAACAAACCAAAGCACCCAAGAAACTTAAAATTCAAATGTTATATATTTAGTGCAGAGTAAAGCACAGCTCAAAAGACAAGTGACTCAAGTCAATACTTCTAATTAACTCTTAGGTTTTATACACTCTTAAGGTAAATCTACTGGTTAAAGACCTAGGACACAAACTCTTCTTTCTAGCACAAAAGCAAGATAGGATGGTAGAGCAGAGCATTAAGATACTGAAGTGCCATTCAGCTGTTTGATACCGCATTTAGAAGGCAAGAAACACATCCAAGCTCTTCATAGAAACACCTTATTTATATTCTGCATTTTCCTCCTACAAAAGTTAAAGAACTAATGGCACATAAAAGCAATGGGGAAGCACAAGTAAAAAAAAAAAAAAAAAAGTTTTTTATTTAAATAATTTTGCTAATTGACTAAAACATCTTTATACTTACAAATGCAACTGAATCTGAGATGGGTAAAACCCACAAATATCTACAGGATATTTGCATTCTCCCTCCTGTTTACCTGCAAATCCTTATTTCTAAGTTTTGCTCCTTCCCAAAAGGGTAGTAAGTTCACTACCAGACGAATAGGCAAAACACTGTTGCCCCTTCTTGTCTCAAACTTGAAACACACAGATTTAATTATTTTTAAGGCCTCACTTAATATTATTCTGATTTCTGGTTTTTGTATGAATTTGCTTTATCTTAAAAACTGCTCAGCTATACATGACTCTTCTATTTTCATAAGACCATTGCCCATGTACTTACAGAGGCATATAAATCACAACTTAGAACACTGTGCCAGTAGCTTTAACAAAATTCCTTCCCCCTCAACCACTTCCCAGTTTTCAGTTGTTCAGGGTGAATTTAAGGAGAAATACACACATGGCCAAAACACTTCTTTCAGAGTCATTAACTTGATCATCCTCATTAAAAAGAAGAAAAATCACATATACTGCAAAATCTTAGTTACAGAGGTGGCAGTTAAAAATAAATTATCCTAGAATGGTTTATAATTCCATCTCTCCTTCATGAATCAAGCTGTTCATTCAATAAAGATTTTTATAAGTTTGGTCTGTGAAGTGTTTGCATATCATCTTGCCAAGAAATTAACTTAAATGGAAGACAGCACCAATGTTCTATAGCAATAAGGCAAGTTGAGATATAGTTTTCTTAACTCCTGAAGAGAAAGCTAAGCTTTTATTTTTGGTTTGGTTTGGTTTGTATTCTACAATTGACATATAACACGATCCACTTCAAATAAAAAATAATAAGATACCAGTGGATTTATTGTTCTTGACCATAGTATGACAAACATTCTATTTGCATTATTCAGAAACAGCTCTGCCCAAGCATCTCCTCACATTTAAAAGTGATTTTTATAAAAAATTTTCTCACCTACCTGACATGTTTAACAGACCAATTGTCATTTCCAGCTGGATTTCATATTTGAAATATTGATCTCTCAGCAAGAAGTAGGTGCACTAAAAGCAGAAGAATAATTAGTTATTGATTCCATCCAACAGCACCAATGATTTGAGCAGTAACACTAAAGTTGGAGAGCCTGAAGAACAGCAACTGAAAATTGAGAAAGCACTGAAACACACTGGGGGTAAACTCCAGTTAAGTGGTATTTCATTGTTATTGTCTACCATTTTATAATTTTAAAATTTTTTTATTAGAAAAATGCAAAGTAATTCAAGTACTCATTTTCTTACATTTAGACACAAAATAGAACAAAGAAAAGGATGTTGTGCTCATTTTAAATGTCCCAGTGAAAATTTATTTCTTCCCTTCCTTACAATTTTCAGTTTCAAATAGACTAGAGGATCAGCTAAACTTCACCATTAGTGTGCTTATTGTGAACAGATTTGTCAAAGTCTCTTCCAAGAATAAGAAGAATAACTTCTATTATTGATTCCAGTAACAGTATTAAGATGTCCTGAAAAGTACTAAATTACATTGCTGTTGTAATGGCCCTGTAGTCAGAGTTTATATAACCACTAAAGAACTGATAAAGCTCTGTCAAAAAATACAGTTATAGCTAGACAATAGACTAAGAATCAAACATAGTTCATAGCCTTCCCAGTCTTTTCCCCTCAAGACGTGCTGGCCAAAAGCATGAGTGCTTTTGTTTTTTGAGACACCCAGTAAGACTAATAAGATTAATGTGTCACAGACGTATCAAAGACAACATAAGTGTCCATGAAGCAGAAAACAAATGAACAGCACATAACTAGTTCATTCTTAAAATTCTAGCAGAAACCACCTGTTATTTGTTTCTTCTCTTTAAGAGGGAGAATAGCCTACACTACCACAGGTGAACTTTAAAGGAACATGCTTGCTTACAAATTAGATCAATTCCTTTTAAGAATCCATCATATTTCAGACATATATTAAAAAAAGCAGTGTTTATAGCTAGGATTTAGTACTGACAAGGCATCCATGACATTCAGTTCCAATATAGAAACATTTGCAGCAATTCAGTCTGCTAAGTTAGAAATTAATTTCTTTTTTATCACATCTAATTAATTAACAGTCCTCATTTCATTTCCTTGTACTATTTCTTTTCTTCACCTGGAAAAACTGCTGAATTTTTAAGCAAGAGTGCTTTCACATGCCTCACTAATCACCTCTGTCACCAAACATAAATCCTTCTACTACACATTAGAGTTGGATATTTCAAAAGCAAGGTTTCTCAAGTAGAAAAGTGGTATTTCCAGGCTAAGTCTTCAAAACACAAGTTAGAAAGTTACAGAAGTAGGATTTAAGCCTTCAAAGTGTTTAGAGGAAAACTTACTGCATAGGTGAAAAAACACCAACAGTCAGAGCAGGCAAGGATTAAGCAAACAAAAACAACAGTCAGAGCAGGCAAGGATTAAGCAAACTAGTATCAAAGTAATTCCCCTGGATTCTGCCCATCTCTACAGCCAATTGGACTCCCAAGATGCTGCCAAATGGCTTTGAACTGTGTGGACAGTAGTCACCATCTCAACCAGAAGAACACGTCTTGGGAGATGGAGCACAGTGTTCATGTTGCTCTTAATCTCAGTTTTGTCTCTTGTGTAAAAAGATTTGTAAGAAACACCACAATCTTCCTACAGACCTGAGAACAACCTCTCAAGCAAGTGCCATGACCAGTTTTAAAATTTTCCAGCTGGCAGCACTGAATCTTCAATGAATTTTCGTCAGAGAAGACAGTGATAGGACAAGGGGTAGTGGTTTTAAACTGAGAGAGGGGTGATTTAGGTTAGATATTAGGAAGAAGTTGTTCGCTGTAAGGGTGGTGAGGAACTGGAATGGGTTGCCCAGGGAAGCTGTTGATGCCCCATCCCTGGGGGCTTTCAAGATCAAGTTGGACGAGGTTTTGTGCAACCTCATCTAGTGGTAGAGTTCTCTGCTCATGGCAGGGGGTTGGAACATGATGATCCTTAAGGTCACTTCCAACCTTAGTGATTCTTTGATTCTATAATCTGAAGAACATGTGCATTCACATATGCCATATCCATACACCTTATTTGTTCACACCCAAACTGTGTAAGATGTGTCACCTTTCTCCACTCCTCAGGTACTACCAAACACATCAAAAGCTATTACTGCATTTTGGAATTAACACAACCAGCAGGTGTCTGTACATTTATTTAAAAGTCTGATTATAGCATGCGGTTTTTGTGGGCTTTTTTCCACACAGATGAAGTGCTCTAGGATTTCTAAAGTCTAAAAAAAAAAGGGTTAGTACAGATAGAGATAGATACAAGAAAAATATTCAGCAACTGGCCTTAATGTCCATTGTATGCTTTTAGTACAGTTATTCTGAAGACACAAAGATTAGCAAATTAGCAAGTTTTCCAGAACTAGCAACAGCAGTAGCTCAAACACTTCAGGTTTAGCCTGCTTTTTATGGCTGGCTCATTACAAGGTCAACTACCATTCACATGGACTGGGCCACTACCTCTTCACATGCCTTCTTTTCCAAATAATAAAAAATGAATAATTTTCACATAAGGCCTCAAGAAAGTAAGGTTAGGTACCACCACTACTTCCCTGACACACAAGTCCCTTTTAAAATATAAAATGATCTTTAAATCATTAGCTCTCTAGCCACTAAGGAATGTGTCCAGACTACAAAGTAAGCTACCCTGACATAAGTAATAGCACCACTTTCAAAAGGTAGTACAATGTCATAACATAGTTCCCACAGTCATCCAATATAACTCCCCATAAAACTGTCAGCAGACAATATACAGCAAACAGTTTTGTCTACAAAAACAGGCACATTATTGCACTTATGCTCTAGCATAGGCACTTTTCAGTCTGCATCTAAAAGTCTTGCTCTGTTTTCATGCATAACTTGAGTAGCTGTAGAATAAAGGCTGAATTAAAAATAGTAATGCTTGTGCTAGACTCTATCATCTACTCACTTGAAGGAAATTTTCACATGAGAGAATGGTGAAACCACCATGGATGTATTAGCTCAGGTTGGGGTCCTATACTGCACTGCTAGAGAGACATCCATGGAAAACAGTATTTAAAGCACTGTCAGTGCAAGTCAGTCAGACATTTTAAGAATTTTCCTCTGTCATGGCTTAACTCCAATGGGCAGCTAAGCAGTCCACAGCTGCTCACTCACTTCCCCACCATGAGATGGGTGAGAGAATCCGAAAAGGCTGAAACAAAGACAGCTTAAAAGGTAAAGCATGTACACAAGAAAAGTAGAACATGGAATTAATTCACTGCTTCCCATCAGCACAGCAGGTGCTCAGCCATCTCCAAGAAAGCAGGGCTCCATCACATGGAACAGTTACTTGGGAAGACAAATGCCATCACTCCCAATGCCACACTCTCCTGCTAACGTTACCCTCCCTCCTTCTTCCCACAGCTTTTATTGCTGAGCATGATGTCATACTGTATGGAATATCCCTTTGGTCAGTTGGGATCAGCTCTCCCAGCTGTGTCCTCTCCCAAATTCTTGTACCTAGTCCCTTGCAGGGGAGTATGAGATACACAAAAAGGCCTTGATGCACTGTTCAGCAATCACAAAAACATCCAAAACAGCACGGTACCAGCTACAATGAAGAAAATTCACCCTGTGCCAGCTAAACCCAGTAGAACCACATTTCTTAAATACTCAGAGACAACAAACTATTTTTAAAAGAAGATACATAATGAAAATAATTTTATATACAAGAGTGAAAGATCATTTAATCTTAGTCAAAACATCAATCTTCCTGTCAAAACCTTCAGAGCAGTGGCAAAGTACCACTTGGTTCAGAAAAAAAAACTCATTCTTTCAGAGTTGAGGGCAACACATATGCCTACTACTCTTGACAAGGGCACATCTAAAACAGAGAGAACTGCCCATGAAAGCATCTCACTAGTCACTAATTTTGGCTTGATCTGAATTTTTACCTGGTACAACTCCACTAAATAAGACAGGCTGGAAACGTTGGGGCTGTTCAGCCTGGAGAAGAGAAGGTGCCATGGGGACCTCACAGTGGTCTTCCAATACCTGAAGGGGGCCTACAGAAAAGCTGGGGAGGGACTTTTTACAAGGGCTTGTAGAGAGAGGAGAAGAGGTAATGGATTAAAAATAGAAGAGAGGTTTAGATTAGATATTAGGAGTTAATTTTTCACTGTGAGGGTGGTGAGACATTGGAACAGGTTGCCCAGGGAAGTTGTGGAAGCACCATTCGTGGAAGTGTTCAAGGGGAATTTAGGTGGATCTCTGAGCAGCCTGATCTAGTGGGAGGTGTCCCTGCCCTTGCAGGAGGGTTGGAACTAGATGATCTTTAAGGTCCCTTCCAAACCAAACCATTCTATGATTCTATGATTTATGAGCACATGCAGCACAAAGTAAGTGCAGTTAATTGAAAGAGACTCTTCAGGTTTCCTTCAAAGCTAAAGAGATTTCGATAAAAGGAAAGGTTTTCCTGAGATACTGCAGATGTTCTTACTTCTGCAGCATTCATTGAGAGAAGATCTCATTTGAGATTGAACTGAAGGATGTGCTTCAGTCCTCATCTGCCTCAGTCAGCAAACCTCTGTTACTAAGGCTTCACTCATCCATTATGTGTTTAACAGAAAGAGAATTTCTTCTGTGGCATTATTACATGTCCCTACAGAGCAACTGTCAAGACAAGGAGAATTCTGAAGATGCGGTGGGAATTTACATCTCTTTCAAAGGTTTATACTAGTTTTATGCTAAATCTCCCCATAATGCCACAAAGTCTAAGATTGTTTCGTACTAGATTCCAGATTGACTTCACAGAGCTGATTTTTTTACCTATAAAATCCTAAATGCTCTGCCATTTTATGAGATATTGGCACAGCACAAGTAGGACAGATCCTGTCACAGAGGTATTATATGAAGCAGCCTATCCAAATGATTACCACTTTCCAGCCGTGGTCTTGGTCCCTCTCTGGCTTGTGTTGTCTCACCAATCTCTGTGCAGTATCACCACAGTGATGATGAAAGGTAGGACTCACTGACATTGCACTACTATGAATGAAAAACCTGATGTATAAGGAGCCTTTGATTTTGAAATTAATTTTAGAAGCTGATATTGTTTCCTAAGGCATCATAACAGCTAGATTAAACTAAGACACCTGAACTGCAAAGAATTAAGGAGTAAGAAGGGATGGTGGAAAACTGGACAACTAAGGCATTTATCAATATGGTAATCGTCCCTCATGGGAAGGCTTACACATACCCTTAAGGCTACAGTAGCTGGAATTTCTACAGGAACAGAGGTGACTGTACAATAGCCAGAGGGTTAGTTTTGGGGTTTTATATTTAAGGATCTCAGACACTGAGATTGCCTCTGTAAATGCAAGGGGAAAGAACATTGTGCCACCTCCCGGCACAGAGGATGAAGTACAGTAAAAGAAGTGTCAAAAATAGTAACTTTTGCCACCAAAGAAGGAGTTATTCAGAAAGACAAAGCAATCTCATAAAATTAATCTTTTCTGATAATCTGATAAACATAAGTTGCCCTTATTTCCCATCTGTCTTGTCCCATCTGTCACAATTTAATGCAGGACCAGCAATTAATCGAATGACAGGAATGCTCTCAACCCCCTCCCAGCCAGATCACAGAATCATCATGGTTGGAAAGGAGCTCTGAGATCACCGAGTCCAATCACCACCACACAAAAAAAACCCCAAACACCAAACAAACACTAAAACAAACAAAAAACCCCCAACAACACCAAAACAAAAAAAACACACTGAAGCTCATTTTTATAGGGAGATACCTGAGTTCAAAGGATGGAGGAAGGACCAGAGTAGAGATGAGCATGCAACAAAAGATTAAAAGAAAGAGATCCATGGTCCTTGACTCTGGCATCCTAGATTTCTGAACTGAGCACTCAGAAGGAAATAATATTTAATAGGGAATAGCCTTTTGATAAGAATCAGCTAATAAACTTCCCCCCCCCACCCCAGCATGGGTGCTCAACCTACATTTTGTGCTACAGACAACCTATACTGGGTAAATGATTACTGCACACTTCATATTTCAGGAAAGAATAGCTTTAATAAGTGGGAAGTGCTATTAATGCACAAAATAAATCCCAAGAGCATCTGATGAGAGGTGGATTAAGAAAAGTTATCATGGGGTGGGAAGTAAGTAATCTTATCTACTAGATAAAATAAAAGAGGGCAGAGACTAAATCAGACAAGTTGACTGTGAATTAACTGATGAATTAAACATTAATATTAGGTTTGTAAAGGCAAACACTAGGGTTAGTTTATTGTATATGCTATAATCAGATGAATCATTGCAAATATACATTTGGATAATCCAAACTTAAGTGAAAGTTTGCCATTCATGAAGGTTTTAAAACGTAATACCAGAACTAATGGCATCACCAAGAATTAATGGTAGAATTAGATCTGAGAGGAGAGAGGAAGATGGGAGAAAATCCACAGTTGAAATCAGAACATGCATCCTGCGGTCACCTCACTCCTGAACAGCAGGGCCACACATCTGATGCAGGACTTCAGAGACCAAAAAGCCATTCTTTTCTTAGATCCTTGAAGATCTCAGGCCACAGTCTTGATCTACACAAGTATTAATTAGTGCTGTAGATGGGGTGGTATTTTTTCCAGATAAATATTCCTTCATACTTGGATAAACATTAACAATTGCTTTGCGTAACTAAAAGACTCAAATACTTATTGTTTCCCACAGAAATAAAATTGTTTACTATTGCATTCTAACCTTGATTTGAGGTTAGCATATCCTACCAGCTGATGTATTAAACAAAAATGGAAGAGTAAAGGTAGAAAAAAGAAACAAAAAAATACTCCCTCCAAGTTTTATTAAAGCTCCTAGTATTTCAAGCACAAAGCATTTCAACTATTGCATTTACATTTGTTTTGTTTCAATTCCAGTGATGACAACGCAGTGGCATTAGCATATAACCAGTGTTTATTATGAGCAAACACAACAAATATAAAAACCGGCGAAAGTGTTTTGTTTGAAGCTACATCTTTCTCTGGAGAGCAACTCAGTAGACCTGCAGAAGAAAGTGTTTGTAAATGACTCTCAGAGGAACTGGGGCAGGGGGGAGGGAGGGAGAAACAGCTAAGACTTCATTGCAGCCACAAATTTACACACATCCTACAGACAGAGGTGATCACTCTTAACGTAGCGATGATAGCAAATATCACTGAAGAAATACAGCAATATAAACCAGTAGCTGAACAGGTGGCTTCAGCTACCCTAAGCTACCATTTTTCATCTCTGAGCTAAAGGTTAAAAAGTAGGGTCTCTGTCAACTGTGACAACAATTTACTATATGTTTTCTTCTCACTCTGACCTTGCTTTGCACATAATAAGACTAGGAATACAATCAGTTTTCCAAATCTCAAATACCATCACAGGGATATATTTCCTCCTTATCCAGCTAGGAGGACACACACATATCCTGCAGAACTAAGTGAAATAATCCCTTACATTATTTTTTAGTCTAATCAGTACTTTTTTCTTGTTTTTTAGTTTAGGAAATAATAGTAAATCAGGATGACATGATACTTGCCTAACTCTGTTTTTTCAAGAGTTTACTATTTCATTGTTTATTTGTTTTTTTTCCCGATGTTTTTCCAGTTTCAGTTTTGAGACAGTGACTCTTGTTATACTTCCAAGGGCTTACTGAAATACTGTTCTGTCACTGAGGTTTTCTTCCCTGTGCAAATACCTTCTCTTTATTATAGAAATAATAGCAGATTATAATAAAATGCTACAGACAATATAACCACAGGCATAGGAAGATATTCTTCACCACGAGGGTAGTAAGGTGCTGGAATAGGTTGCCCAGGGAGGTTGTGGAAGCCCCCTCTCTGGAGGGGTTCAAAGCCAGCTTGGATGAGGCTTTGTGCAGCCTGGTCTAGTGTGAGGTGCCCCTGCTCATAGCAGGGAGGTTGGAACCTGATGATCTTTAAGGCCCTTTCCAACTTTAACCATTCTGTGATTCTCTGAAACCCACCTCCCAGCCAGCTCCACCCTTAACTAAGTTGTTAATGCCTTTGTTCACCCGTGGAATTCTGTTGAGCAGCTAGAGGAGTTTATGTTGTTCAGAGCCCTGTTTCTCCTGGTCTGCTGAATTCTGAAATACTTCCAATAAATTTCCACCGACCTTGCATGTTAATTGTTCACAACTACAGAATTATGGAAAGCTATAACAGAAAGCACAATAGCCATTGATTTTACTATCTATTGCCCCAGAGCAAAGTGAAGAATACCTGCTTGAGGATTTCAGTGCCTACAGGGGGTTGTGCTTCTGCAGTCCTGTGACTTATCTTGGAAAAAAAGAGAGGCTCTCATATTAGAAAAATAGTAGCAACAGACTTGACTGAAAACAGCATTGATTTTCTAGGTCAGCATTCACAGTGCAATAAATGCTTTTCACAGTCTAAGATTTCAACAAACTCAGTTCTCACATGAGCAGCTTCAACTACCTAGTGTGTCTGTAACAAAAAATTCTGAGACCAAAAATGCAGTTTATACTTACGATCCCAATGTGAAGAAATGCACTTCACTTTTTATAACCGAGAGCAATCTGGCTAATGAGTTCACTGATTATCAGGTGACAGTGTTTTAATGTTGATAGCACATTCTGTCTTAGAAATTTGGATTAAGATTCTATGATGATCAGAGCTAAAATTAGAAGAGGTAATATTTTCCTATTCTCTGTAATAGGCACTGAGTATTTAAAGAGCAACTTGAGCTTTGACAGAATGGTAAGAAAAAAGAAAAAGAAAGAAAACAGAAAAGAATCCACAACTGGAGGGTCACAACACAGTGCTAGGATGTGAAGCTCTTCAGATGACTGCAAATCATAAACCAATCAGTCATCTGGTCATCTGGTTCTTCATGCTCCTCCACAGCAGTAAGAACAAATCTCTGGAGGTAAAGAGAAATTTGAAAGATTAATAGAAGTCGATTTAAAATTAAGGAAAAGCAGTTTGAAGATGACAGCTTGTTTCACTTTTTACCGTACCCAGCATACCAAGCATTATAAACTAGGGACAGTGAGAAAGCACAACAGACAAAGCTTTCCACAATTTCATTTTAGAGTGATACGGAAAGGCAAGTCTAAAAAATCCCACAAGTAACCATGCAAGGCACACATACAGCTGAAGTACTGTGCTATTCTTCTTTGAAGCATCCTTCTTTCTGAAAGGCCCTCCGTAACAGAAGGTTTTTTATCAGCCATGCACAAAGACACAAGCCTGAATATAATAATCTAAGTAGTGGATATAAAAGCATAACTTTGCATGCATGCAGATTACTTAGTTTAAAAAATATGTTTCAGATCTTATTTCAAGTGATTTCTCACTAAAATATCAGTTGAGACAACAACTAGTAACTATCAGCAAGAGAGAAGATGGTTTGTGTAAAGGAATACAGCAGGATCAGAAAAGAATTTTTTTCCCCATTACACATACATCCCAAGAAAGAAAAATGACAAAAGTTCACTTGTGTTCTTAAAGGAATACACATGGATAATTTCTTCTCAAATACGAATACAGAGCAAATATGTATAAAGACTAAAAAAAGAACTTATATAATATGGAAGGATATGGAAGAATAATGGACTGTTAAACAGGAAAGCAGCTAAACAGAAATGCTACCAAAGGACACCTAGAAAAGATGAAATGCAAAACTGATCTGCAAAGCTCATAAAGCATCCAGTCATATTGTTACAGGCAACCTTTATCCTACAACGGGTTTATTGAGTTGGTCAGTTGGTCTGAAATTATTTTAATAACACAACCTTTTCTAATTCCTGTTATAAGCAATGGCAAAACTCGCCCTGGTCCAAGGTATTCCCTGCTGCGCTACTTGCACAGTTAAACACAGTCTTATATTAGCAGAGGTGGCTGGCAAAGGAAACCCAAGGGAAGGTAAACCTTGCAGACTATGGGTTGTAATGTCTACACATTTTGAGCATGAACTACATCATAGCAGGAAACCTCAAAGCTCTTGCCCAGAAGGAATTTTAGCCTGCACTCCTTCGGAAATGCCGGCGATATCAGAGGTATAGAGAGTCATCAGCTCCAATCATCAGATTTTTCACCAGGAAGAAAGAAGAATTTCACAAATAAAAATAATAACCTAAATAACAATAACATAATAAACTACTGAAGTGATTCAATAAATATAAATTAAAGTAACTGATAAATTAATTAATAAATAATAACCTAATAAAATTATAACTATAATAAGTTCATTAACTCACAGACTGAAAAGGTCTTACTGGTCCTCACTTCAGAAGCTCTTGGTGGAACTCACATAGTTAACTACAACTTAATGACAGTTATGTATCCATAAGCTGGAAATACTGACAAAATTCCCTTGCAACCTTTCCCTGCATCAACTTTAATGTTGCTATTTGTACATAAACATGTTTCTGCAGTTTCCTACTTTGAGTTTCAGCTGTTTATCCAGAAATCAGTGTCATTAAGCATGAGTCAAAGAACTTCATGAACAAGCCTCATTTAAGATTAAAAACTGCTCAGACAGAGAAGCCAACTTTCCTTGTATATCTGAGGACTCAGGCAACCCCCAGCAGTGTATGACAAAGGCAACATGTTCCCCAAGTGGGTGCACACACGCAAACACACACACACACACACACTCTTCCAGTTAACGTTCCTAGAATACCTTGAGGAAATATTCAAGAGTTTCCATGTAAATCAAACTCCAAGCCTGATTCCATTATGTTCCATACTACAAAAGAACTAAACCTAAGACTTAGTGTCAGTTCAGTTAAGAAATGCTGAGCTGTAAACCTTCTCTTCAGAAAGAAGCAGCCATCTGAACAGGCTCTCAAGTATTTATTAAATCAGAAGAATAAATTCAGTTGTGGGGTTAACTAAGCAAACCAGCAAATAACCATTCAGGTACATAAGGGTGATAAATTACTGCCACAAATATTACAGGTCTTCTACTGTACTTTGAGGTACTCAGAGAGGAGACATGCTGAAATATCAATGGAGATTATATTAATTTTGTATTATTTGATACATTAGTATGGGCACATAAACAGGTTTGAGGTTTCTAAAGCTTCACAACCTCTGTTACATTGTTAGGCTGAACTGCAGGCATTCTCTTTAACATGACTGCACTTCCTTGCCTCTTCACGAAGATGAAGAAGCCTCATGAAAGTCAGAATTTCTATTCAACTAAAACAGACAACATACATACATATTCACAACTGATTTACTGTAAGGCAGATACATTGTAAAGATTCTTCCATTCTACAGAAAAATGTATTGCAGATCTGAATGCAAATTCCTACAACAATCCTAAGTATAACAGTCACTTTTTGCATGACATCATGGTCCTCTAATCCCTTTTTGGAGAACAGCTTTTTATGTTTTGTTTTGGGTTTGGTTTTTTTTGCTTTTTGCCTCTGAAATACAGCACCTACAACCAATATGTTCACACTTCTGTTGGAACCATGGAGACCTTTATGAACTTACTTGTAATAGTTGTGCCCATTGTTCCTACTCATCCAGTCAAGCACAGATGCTGGCAATACCTACTGCCTCTAGCTCTCATGTTTCTGCTAAGCCTGAAAACACTGCCCTGTAGTTCATCATTCTTGTAAAACAAAAGAAAACAAAAAAAGAGCTGCCATAACAGTTTCCACATACGTCTAACTGTAAGAAGGCATTTGACCATTTTGCTCCCTTCTGGCATCACACTAACAATGCAGCAACCAGAACGAGCTACCAGAAGGAGAGGCAAGGGAAGTAAGTATATTTGATATAGTGACATAGAAAATCATAATGAAGAAGTACTTTGAGAGATGCACTTAAGATACTTAAGATTAAATCTTATTGAGGGCTAAGTTACTGCCCTTGGCAAAAAAAAAACAAACCCACAACAAACAAACAAATCAACCAAACAAAAAAACTGATGCATTTCCTCTTCCTCCCAAATTTATACAAAGGTTTGAGGCTTCTGATTTTTCAAACCCCCTACATAAGGACTGATGTTCTGCATTTAGTGACGTTATTTTTCTCAAAATTAATTTTATTTTAAAAAATACAGGCACAGACATGATAGCTTCACTATTGGTGGAACAGAAAAGCTTCTTTCATCTTCTTAACAATTGCAGAGGCACTCTACATTTTTCTCCTTAATGGCAAAGTATCAGTATATGCTTTTAACTTTTATTTCTTGCTCATAGGTTTCCCTAGGGTTTCTAAAATAAAACAATCATTTTACTTCTGCAGTAACCTTTCAAGATGTAATCACACAGAAGCCAACATGAAACATCTGGACAAAGTAATCAGAGAACAAAGAGCAGACTTTTCTCCATGGTAGTAAGACCATCATCATTTTAGTCTTCAAAAATAAATTAATGGAGTATTAATGGTGAACTTTCTGTAATGTATTACCCTTGCCTCTTTTCTATTCAAAATGCAGAAGGAGCTACAAATATAAGCTAGTTAAGCAAGCGAAAACTTTTATCCTCTATTATACGTTATAAAAAGTGGGGCTTTTTTTAAGTTTGGTGACAGACAGTAAAAACACTGGCATTGCATTGTGACTGCAAAATGCATGCTAAATGATAAAGAGAGAGAAGAAGGAAAGGAAAAAGCTTCAAATGACAGATGTTAGGCACTAAGAAATTCTGCCAGAAAGTTATAGAAGTCTGCATATTCAGGAAGATAGCACATTTGCTCATTGCCCAAGGTTGCAGAAGGTTCTGCATTTATGCATGTATTTAAGTATAGTTATTTTATGCATACATGACATTGTCCTGTCATAGAATCACAGAAATTCATGGGTTGTAAGGGACCTGTAAAGGTCATCTAGTCCAACCCCTCTGCAACAAGCAGGGACATCTCACATTAGAACAGATTGCTCAGAGTCCCATCAAGGCTAACCTTGAGTGTTTCCACAGATGGGGCCCACACCACCTCTCTAGTCAAACTGTTTCAGTGATCCACCACCCTCATACTAAATAACTTCTTCCTAATATCTGACCTAATCTACCCTTATCTAGCTTAAAACCCTTACCCCTTGTCCTATGATTACAAGCCCTAGTGAACAGGTTGCTATAAGGTCCCCCCAGAGTCTTCTTTTCTTCAGGCTGAACAACCCCAACTCCCTCAGACTGTCTTCATAAGAGAGGTGCTCCAGCCCGCTGATCATTTTCATTGCCCTCCTCTGGACATGCTCCAACAGGCCCACATCCTTCTTGTGTTGGAGGCTCCAGAGCTGGATGCAGTACTTCAGGTGAGGTCTCACCAGGGCAGAGTAGAAGGGCGGAATCACCTCTCTTGATCTACTGGCCACACTGTTCTTGATGGAGCCCAGGATGCAGTTGGCCTTCTGGGCTGCAATTGCACATTGGTGGCTCATACCCAGCCACCAGTACTAGATTCACTATTACCCCCAGGTCTTTTTCCACAGGGCTGCTCTCTAACATCTTCCCTCAGCCTGATATCTCTGGCTGCTCTGGCCCAGGACCCTGCACTTGGCCTTATTGAACCTCATGGTGTTCACCTGGGCCCATTTCTTCAACTTGTCCAGGTCCTTCTAGATGGCATCCCTTCCCTCTGGCATATTGACCACACCACCCAGCGTGGTCTGTCCTAGCTTTGGCATCTCTTCCACAAGATTTTACATAGCAGAGGTGCTCTTCATGATCTTGCTTCTTTCATGATAAAGATCTAGAACTACACACGATCTGTGTCCAATTAAATTTATTTACATCAAGTGTCAGGTAATTTAGGAGCATAACTTTACTTTCAAAAGCATCCAAATACCTCAGAAGTTTTACTTTTCTTTTAAAAAAATAAAGGTTTAGGACCCATTTCACAACTAAAGCACTTGAGATAGAGAATATCTGCTTTTAAAGAGAAAAGCTTCTTTTATTAGTTTTTCTAAACAGATTAAACTCTCCCAGTCTCACATTGCACCTTCATTTCCCCATACTCTGGTACAGTTCTGCTTTCAATGTTGAGCAGAATCAAAGCTTAATACTGAAAGTTTTCAAAAGATGTAAAACTGAGAACAAGTGCTCTGTGAACAAGCCTTTATTCAGCTTTTACTTTGCTGCTTGCACTGCATTTTTCTTGGCAGTATTCTCAGACATAAAAAGGTAGGGATTTCAAATGAACCTTTTGTGGTGGAGACGAGAAGAAATGTGCACAATTGTATTGATCAGAATTGTGATGTTAGTAAAGCTAGTGTCATATGATTCAATTTAGGATAAGATCCTTTGAAACACATGAAGGATAAAGAAACTTCCAATTCACAGTGCTTAGTCTGACTTGCTATTAGAAGCTAATTTGCACTATAGGAGAGATGCTTCTCATAAGGACATCAAACAACTGTCTTCCAAGGTTTCTCAGCTGAATGGAAACTAAGTAGTGTGGGTTGTTGGTTTGTTTGTTTTTTCCTCTGTGATAGACCAAACAGCATTCCCAGCTGCTTGAATAACAGAGTTAGGGAAAAGTCTGTGTTTGTTGTTACACTGCAAGAAGTATTTTGGTCCTTTGCATACAAATCTCAGAAGTGAGAAGAGCCAATAAATTATTTGCCTTCCATACATCAGAGAGCTCAGGAAGTTTCCCCATCCACAGGACGAAATACAAACACAAGTTGCTTAGCTATTGTGGAATTCATCAGACACAAAACATTTATGAACTGTGACTGTCCAGAAATATACTCTCATCACTCCATTTTCATAGAAGTTGGTCTAGATATTAATGTTCTACACTTAAATATGCTAAGACATTAAAACTTCTTAAAATGCAAAAACACACACTGATTTTTTATTTTATTTTTTTTTCTCATTCAGTTTTAGTTCATGTGGTGCTTTTCCATTCACCAAAGACAAAGAACAATGGCAAAGATACTGCTTACAGCCACTTAGCTACAACAAGGCTCCAACTGTGTCATCGGGGCAGGAGCAAAGTACTATAGGCAAAAAAAGTGACATCTGATTGGCAGAGAATTTTTTCCTTTGCAGCTAATCAGGGTGTTCTGGTTTGAGCCAGGATGAAGCCAATTTTCTTATAACTGATATATTTTTCTTCAGTGAGATCTCTTTTAACTATCAGCAAGTTTGCCAGTTAATGGACTGATAACACTGGAATGTTTATGTTACTGATGAGACGCCAAGGACAATTTGCTCTGATTTGGTTTTGGATGCTGAAGGAGCAGAAGAGTTGTATCTGCAACCCTCCAGTAGGGAGAAGTGGACTAGACAGATGGGAAACCTGTCCAAAGACAGTATTCCATCCCATAATCTCTATGTAGCTCTCAGTATAAATCAGTCAAGTCCTTCCTGTTTCTTCTTCTCTTCCATCCATGGCTGGTATTCAGGGAGGACTCCATCTCTTTGATCCCTAGGCCTATGCATTCCTGACCCTCACAGCTCTCCCCTCAGCTCCTGCCTCCTCTGCTGCTCTCTCCAGCATCTCCGGGACATTTTGGGACTGCTGACAGCTCAGGAGGTGCCCGGGGAGTTGCTGGGGGTGGGGGGAGGCAGTAGGGTTTTGTGCATTCCTGAACATATTTGTATATAATGGTACACATTTTCTTCTATCATTAGTATTTAATTAAAGCTGTCTAGTTTAGTTTTCAATCACATCTCTCTCCTATTTTATCTCTCTCCTTCCCTACCTGGGTGGGAAGGGGAAGGGATCAAGAGCATTATTGTCACTGGTTTAATAGTCAATCCTAAGTCAAACGGTGACACAGGGTCAACTGAAAATCTTGATGCATTAAGTTGTCCACAACTGCCTACAAAATCAGATATTTCTCTTTTTTCCTCAATTCAAGCACATTTTATTTGTATGTAATATTTAACTAGCTCTTCAGAGAAAGCTGAATCAAAAAGCTGCTCAAGAAGAAGCCTAAAATCTTGACTGCTGAAGAAAGTTTTAGGAAATGGTAATTAATGCAAACTTTGCAATATTAACCTTTGAGGCAGAAGCTCTTCCTGTTTGACCAGGGAAGAGAAAAAGACAGTGGGAGGTGGGAATTACTAAAACCATATCTCCAAAAATCTGTGTTAAGATGTTTTCCTGCCCAGTGTTTAAGTTGTTTTGCCATTACTGGAGAAGCTCTGTTTTGCTAAAACAAAAGCTATAGAAAAACAAACTTAACTTTCTTCACAAGCTCCTACTTCTGCTCTCATTCCAATTTTGATATTATTTCAGTCCAAAAATCGCACTGCATGACTGAAGCCTAAGAAAAGAAAAATAATCTGCACTTACTCTGCTGATTCAAGTCAACCAACTTAAAAAGACACACTCAGCCACTATGAAACAGGAGAAGGAATGGGAGGAAATAAGGCTGAGAGAAACAGTAAAATAGGAAGAGGGAAGGACTCCGTATTATAGCTCAATTGCACTTTATTGTGAACAAAAATTAGGGCCAACAAGATTAGGATTAAAGACCAGACAGGTCCTAGGTTTGTTTCACTTTTAATATCAAAGTTAAATATCCATGCTTTTAAAAACTTAATTTTAAATTTAAAAGCAGAACCAGATACTCTCCTCTCCCTTAAAAGCTGAGCACTACATGTTTCTTAAATAATAAACACATTTTATTCATAATTTATGTTCATGCTTCTGCACTCCCAACATAGCTATGGGAGTTCACAGAAAAATGAGTTTAATTTTCTTCCTCAGCATTCAATATTTTAACATTTACCTGTAAATTAAAATCTGTTTATAACAAATACATTGTCACCACTGTCATTTTATGCTAACTACTGATAAATTACATGATTATACATGGACTCTAAGGATGCAAAAATGAAATTGATCACTCTTTCATGTTAAGTATCTGACTCATTCACTGCATCTCCAGGGTACCACCAAGTAACAATAACTGTTCACAGCTTTGTCTGTTTCTTCCATTATTTCTCTTTATTAGATATAAATATTTGATGCAGCAAAGCTAGGAAAAACACCTCTCAGAATTGCATTTAAATCTGAAGTAAATCAGCTTTCAGGAACTGAAGCAAAGCAGAAGAAAACATAAAAACGTGTAAAAAATGTTGTTGGAAAGTTACTCCACAAGAAAGTAGAACCAAACTTTAATAAAACAACCATTATAAGGTAGCAATGAGTCTTGAAATAAAGAATGGGCACAATTTCCTCCATTCAACAACAGAAAAAAAAAAGATTAATTAAACTACACTAGAGCTTTGAAAAATACACAAATATTTTTAGAAATCTGGAAACCTACCCTTTGTAACAAGGTAGAAAAACTTCTTGGTAGTTTGACATAATCACTATCTGAGTGGCAAGTAAATAACCTTCCAGAAGCCTGTTGAACTACATCCTCTAAGATTTATTCCCACTCTCCTTCCACTCCCCAGTAGAACTTCATGAACATTTTGGCAGTGCATTTTCTAGAAAACAGAATAAGCAATGGAACACCAGTTATCTCCATGATATGCAAGTAAACTGCAGTAGCATTTTTTCCCCTGACCTGTTTGCCTCACAGAAAGACCTGAATTCTTTTAAGGACACTGAGTCCAGAAAGGCAACACTTCCTACACACACACTCCTATGCCACCACCACTCACCATCACACATCATTGGAAATTAGTATTACACAGGTCACCTGCACTGAAGAAATGGATATGGCCCACCCTAGAAGTTATGTTTCATGCTCATTATCAGCACAGCATTTTAATCACAGCTGTGGTGGATTCACAGGAGGAGGGTTTGGTCCGTATAATCCTCACAGTTTTTTTGCAGGGCAAAGGAATAGCCTAAGCACAGAAAGATGATGCACAGGTACAGATAAAGGTGATATAAGGAAAAGTAGTATAGGTTTATAATTAACCATGTGGAAAGTGGCTGCCTTCACAGAGAGCTGGAGGAAAAATGCATAGAAAGACCACGAAGATGAAACTCCAAATAAGGAAAAGAAAGTCCAGAACTTACACAAAGTATTTCTCCCAGAGAGGAAAAAAGATTTAAAACTTGATGTACAGAACAGTTTTTTGAAGAATTCTGTCTCAGTCCATTACCCTAATTTCAGTTCATTCTAATTACAGCAAGCTCCTTTTGAGACATTGGTTATCTGTGGATAAAAATGAGTTATGCCCACGTTTCCACTTCCTCTGAATAGAGCATACCAGGTATGATGGAAACTATTAGGGAAAACATTTAAGAAAAAAAGGGAAGAAAAAAATATCACTAAATACTGTCTTTTCTACTCTTATCATTATTATACACAGTAAAGGTATTTTATTGTTCAGAAATTATAAATGTATCAAGGAAATTTAGTATATTAGGCAGGTCTATACTTCAAATTTTAGAATTTGTGTGCAGTGCCCTTAATAAATATGGGGTTAGATTTACCTCACACATACAAAAGTAGCATTAAAGCGTTAGAGAGAAAAGCAATACAGAAATAATACTATACAAACAAGAACTTTAGCTGAAATGAACATGAAATGTCATTGATTGCATTTCACTGTGAAACATTTCCAAAATATAATGTGCTTATTCGTTATCACAGAGCAATGTTTGACATTCATATTTAAATACATGATTATACATTCATTCATGCAGAATCAACACAAAGAGCACCATATTACATATTCAGAGTTGGCAAAGTTTTGAATCATGACATGCCTTTCCTCAGCTCATTAGTCTTTCACTGGTTTAAAAATTGCTATATAATCATAAATACATGAGCATGTATATAGCTCTCCAGAAGGAATAAATCTTCATTAAATCCCTTGTGTTAATAAATATCTACCAGTAGGGGAAAAAAGAAATTGTTAATAGAAGGACTTTTCAGACTAGTCAAGGTATCATTGGCAGACTTAGACAGTGGTATTTCACATAATGAGGACCATGACAAAGTTTGTATTCCGAAACATTTTATGTTATTTTAACCTTGCCATGGGCACCAAGGTTAGTGTTAATCACTCCAGTCAAAGCCATTAACTTTGAAAAGCTGAAACTTAAAAAAGGACATTAATGAGCTCAACAAAATACCATCAGTTAATACATAGGCTCTTTAGCTGAATTCATTACTCAGGCACTGCACAACAGCAGCCTCACAGGACACTGCGTTCTGTACATGACAGAACTGATTCAACTCTGAAACATTCTATGCAAAACAAACTGGTCAACCACAGGAAAATTTCAATTCCCCAACACCAATAATCTATAGTCTTCTAGGACACCAAATGAATGAAGCCAAATAAAAGAGTATTGGTAGAAGGAATATCTTGTCAGTCTGTGGATGCTTTAATGAGATAGGAAAGAAAAACAGTCTCACTCAGAATTGGTTTGTTAGAACTGTTATCATTACGTTAAACTGAATGTAAAAATTTCCTATTTCTATGTCAAAAACACACACTTCTTGATTCCCAGTCTTAGAAAAATGTCCACAATAAAACCTCTCTGCCTGGGCAGAGCATTGCCAGAATTAGCCATTAGCAGTAGATGCCAGAAGAGTTCTGTATGAAACCAGCATTCATTTATACTTAGCTCTACAGTACTGGGGTCTTTGACTGTCTCAAGCTCCTAGCTAAGCTTGTGACAAACATGATCTTGCTGAATACACAGTATGACCTTCCTACAAACACTCTAGATAGTTTCAGTGTCTTGGATTCTTTAGACTACAGGTAATGAGCCATAACAAGGGAAACTTGAACATTTCTACTTCATAAAGTCCACCACAACAGATACTCTTCCTTTCCACTGTACAGAGGAAAAGTTTGTCAATACATGTCCCTAATAGTATACACAAGTTCTGAATGCTCATGGAAGCAGGGGTGAACTGAACAGCTTGGATGAAACAGGAGAAAGGATATTTTTCTCTTTTATTCCTAAGAGACACATTATTTCATCCCATCTCAAAGTAACAGCCACTTGCTAAATTAATTAGTGTCTTGTCTCTGATACATGTGTATACTCTGACTATGAAACACCTTGGAAGAATGCAGAACTATTTTAGTCACAGTTTTTTAAGTTGTAGACAACACAAAAAGTAAAAGGCTAGAAGACAACCTCACCTCAAACAACTGGAGACTGCAACAAGAAACCTAATAAAATGTAATATTTAAAGTCTGCATAATAACAAAGGGATGTAAAAGAAATATTAGTAGAATATAAAAAAGTTAGGATTAAAAAAAATGAAGACTGGTCTGATTTCAGTTGAAAGAAGAAAAGCACAGAATTGGCAGGGAAAGGATCAGGTTTTTGTGAATAAGTCTCAGTCCTGTTCAGGATTATGTGTTCAATTCAGACCTCCATCCAAACCATTCAGAGTTCTCTATAAACTTCAAAGGAAGGAGGTTTAATGCATAATAGCTGCAGAGAAATGGATTATTTAATGTTGGCTGTTACAGTGCTTTCCTATATTTGGTGATATTTGTATTTTTTTTCTTTTAAAGGTCTAGATTTTGGAGCCAAACTGTTAGGTAAGCATCTCTTCTTTCAGTATAAAGCTTCCAATAGCAAGGAAAAGCTTGAAAATATACCACACAGTATTCCATACAAGTACAATTTCCCTCTCATAATTTGTTGTTGTTGTTGTTTACTCCTCACCATCACTCATCATCAAGAAGTCTGAGTCATTAAATAGGTAGGATCACTCAATTCATCTCTGGAAATCCACATTTGAATCCTAAAGACAAGGCAGTAATCCCAGTCTAATTTCACGTATTTTTAGTCTCCAAAAGTATTATGTTTCAGTAACCAAACTGCTACACCACACAGGTCATGTGTTCCATAGCATAACAACACATCACCAAGCAAAATGCATACTAACAGCAGAAACATTCTTCAGTTATTCAGCCATCAAATCCAAGATGTTAAAATCTTGATTGCTCACTTACTAAATAAAATACAACATTTGGATGTGATCCAAAACCTTCTCATTATAGGCAATTACTTTGGAACTTTGACAATCATGCCCTTGAAAAACACTAACTGAACAGGAAAAAAAAAATAATTAAAAAAAAAATAATTAAGAAAGTCTAGACAGAAGCTTTTGATTGCAGCATTCATGCTCCACAGGGGCTGTGTCATCAAGATCAGTTTTTAGTAGCCTCTGGCATTCACTGTTTTGTTCATTAGTATCTCTTGAGGTATTTTTAGAAGTTTTGTTCAGAAACATTGTGGGTTTCCTCTCCTTTGTACTACTGAGCTCTCAAACTTTGTTCTGTATAGAAAATCTCTGAAGTATGTTGCTTCAGTATACAAGTTAGTGGGACAATTTTCTTTAAATGTTTTAAATTATCATATGCTCTTTCCATCCCAACTCTGCATGACAGTGGAATAAAACTGGTGATGACTGGAGATTTCTGCATATGTTGACAATGATAATTTTTCCTTCCTCCCAAAATAGACATACACACACAAAGCATCGATTTGACAGAGAAGTCCTGTGTATCTCTTGGATACATGAACTTTCTCTTTTGCAAGAGGTCTATTTTGGACACAAAGGTATACCTGTCATAATACTAACAAAACTATTGTATATAGCTCCACAGTTCTTCAATATCAGAGAAGAGTAAAAGTCTAATGTGTTTGATGTCATAGAATCATAGGATGGTTAGAGTTGAAAGGGACCTTAAAGATCGAGTTCCAACCCCCCTGCATGGGCAGGAACACCTCCTACTAGATCAGGTTGCTCAGAGCCCCATCCAACCTGGCCTTGTCATCTACACAACTTGTGTATCATCATTATTTCAACAGTAATTGGTATTAAATACTAGTTATAACATACATTTGATTGTGTCAGGTTCAGCATAAATAAAGATGCATTTAGCACAGAAAGAACCAAAGTTCTGGGTTTTCTCAGCTTCTCATAGAAGCAGGAGGTAGGGACTTAGGGAAAAGAAGCAAACTTTTAAAAAGCAATTAACAATAATTTTGCAAATACCATCCACTTTTTGAGCCTGGATTGAGGGAGCAGTGACTTTACTGCTGCAGGCCAAAAGATTCTAGGAATATTTGTATAGTTACAGGAGCAGAATAAAAGTAGCTCCCAACAAGGAGGACGTCTCTCCTGCTTACTTTCCTCTATCTTTGTAATCTACATTCCTTGAAAAGTCACTCTATCAATCTCTTTCTACAGCCACACAGTGCTTTGAGACACTGCTGCCACAGTCCAAATTACATAGTAATTAGTACTCAGCAACCTTCTATTTATAAGCTCCTTTAAGAAGTTTGCCTTTATGGTGGCCAACAGCTGCCTAATTTCATTAACACGTCAGCATATAAAGATCTAGTCAATAAGGTTATTCCAGAATGTTTCTGTTTTCTTCGTATATCTAATAACTAATCACTTTTACAAAGTAGCCATTAAACAAATAGCCGTGAATGATTCAGGACAAAGAACTATTTAAGGATACAGTAGCAAATTAAGAGCTTCCTGCTTCAGTCTTACTTGCTTTGAAAAGCACCAAACAGCTGAAGTTCTAAGAACAGCAACTAGATGTCAGGGGAGGAGGAGGAGAGGTAAAAGCTGCAGACATCAAGAGATCTCCTCTCTCTAAATTTAAGCTACATTCTATTATCCTTTAATCTCAGGCATTTATCCAGAATCTTGAAAGTGCAATCTGACAAACCAGTCTAGGCACAGAGCACACACAGTAACAGCAATCCTACTGAGTTTTGTAAGAGCTATCCACCAGTACATTTAGTCAGACTATAATCTCATAGTTAAACTGTTAGCCATATGCAAACTAGTTAATTTAAACCTATAATACATGTGTACAGTATCAGAGATTTAAAAAAACCCTACAATTCATAGTCCTTTTAACTAAGGCCCAGTATAACAAAATTAGAGGTAATATAGTATGCAAGAGCACCATCTTAGTTAAACATTGACAAGTGTCAAGAGTTCGTATGAAATATCTATCACAGTTTTGCTGAATATAAACTGACATGCTCTTTTCTGCCCTCAGTAATGCATGTAATGCTGTAATGCTGTTTAAATTAATGTCTAAATTCAACGTGCTTACATTAATTCATCATTCGTCTACCCTGAACTCAACAGTTCAGGAGTATATGCATGCATTAGGACTCTAAATTAACTAACATTAGGCATGTTCATTCAGCAAGACACATTTCCATTTAAGGTAGAAACAGATCATTCCTCCAAGCATTTCCAGATTTTCTGTTCTCTTCCAGCAATGTCTAGAAACTTTCCTGGAACAGAACACCAAGGGTGTGTCAGGTTGCTATGGAAGACTGAGCTGTTCCTTTATGCATCAGGAGCTTTGAACCGTACAGATACTTCAGCAAAGGACTTGGTGAATTGCTCTCTGTGCTTGCCTGAGCATTCCTTTGCTGTTTCAGAGCAAAAGATAACAAGTGGTCTTCAGTATAGACTGGGAGGAGACAGCTACATACCAATTCATTGAAAAGGCGTGGAAATTATCAGCAGTACTTTAAAAACAAATGTGATGCTAGTTTACAGACATCTTGTTCAGTGAAAGCTGGTCTGAAGCTTAACCAGAGCAAACCTGTTTTCCTCTACAAATTCTGTAGAACTAGTAAGCAATATCTATTCCCCTTGAGTATCAGAAATAGTATGATTCATTATCAGACCAGAAAACATCAATCAGCCCTACAGATTCTGATCTATGCCACTTAAACAAGGGTATCTCCTAAGCTCTCAAACATCAGTAGCTCATTTTTATTCTTTCAAGTGAATATCCCAACTATTAGGCTCCCATGTCAGTCTTACCATCAAGGTCTTGAAGGGCTTTACATTCCAAGCCAGTATGTTACTTCTTTTCCATTTCCAGCTAACCAGCCTGGTCCTCAGAGCAGGAGGAATAGCTTCCACTACAGACACACTGGGACTTTGACAGAAAAGGGCTCCTCCTTCTATTGCTTCTTTCATCTAGTGGGCCCAGTCAAAAAGTGATTACTATTTCTGGTGTCAGATCTACCTGGTAAGGTACATGATTCTGCTTCCATGTAGTTTCTCAGTCTAGAGTTTATTGCTTAAGAAAAATACTGAAAAAAATTAATCAGTATTTAACTTCTGATCTTTTCAGTGGCTTTGAATGAAGAAAATATTTGTGAAGTAACAGTCTGAAAAAAAAAAAAAAAGGTGAAGAACTCTTTGTGTCTTTTCTATTTTTCCCTTAAAATACCACTCTGCTTATGGTACAGAGATAATTATTAGTAGACCACATCCTCTCATCTCTACAGCCATCAACTGTTCAACCATTTCTAGCAGAGAATGGTGTTTCCTGCTACATTGAAAGCTTTCAAGAAATAGCAATGCAGAGCGCTACAATAAAATGGATTCTGCATCATGCTAGCTGATAGGACTTTCAAAAGGGAGGTTAAAAAAGACATTTTTGAGTGAAAGTCCTTTATTATCAACTGTAAAAAGCACCAAGTACTCAATTATGCTTATTTTTCCAGTTAGAGTAGTCTAAAGACTTTGTAACAGCAAGAGATTATTTGCTTTCTACTGCAAAGTATAATTTTAACCATAATTTATTAATGTCTTCCTCATGAAAACAGGTTAAAAACATCAGCCTCCTGCCTTCTCCAAGGTAAGCACTCAGACAATCCTTCCAGCATTCATTCTAAACTCACTTTAGATCTCCACCAAAAGAATCTTTAATTTTAACAAGTTAAACACAAATGCATTACCTGCCCTTCTGCAGTCACAACAAGCAACACCCACACACACACTTTTGTTCCTAACTAATCCAACTCCACAGGTGCAAGCACCAAGACCTGGAGTACCTAGTGTTAAATGGATGGGATCTTCTATCCTCTTGAAGCACCAGCAGGCTGTACATTCCCATACCTGCAGCTGCAAAGACAGGGTCTGTACAAATGCCTAAGCAGTCTGAATATTTAGATATAGCTTCTCCATCAGCAAACTACCCTTCAGCCTCCATGCAAGACAACTATACAATGTAAGGATGGCATCTGGAGCATACCTACTTTCCATGAACATTCAGAATCACATTTGCCAAACTGACTCATTGAGGTGTTTTCTACTCCTGTATGTGTTGCAAAGTCAACATAGACAGAGGTGAGAAAAATGTAGCTTGTTTGTTTGAACGTATAAACTCTGACACATCACTGCATTGCTGCAATTTCACCTGCTGAGCCAACTGCTCTCCATAAACTCCAGTCACAATGAAGGCAGGTAAGTGCATCTATGCAGACTCACAGTGGTAGTCACAGGTATAACAGGGCACAATTTTGTAACAGGCTACTCCACACTCCCAGGCCTTCCCGTGTCTGAACAGTCAACAGCTGCTCTTCACAATATGTCTTTTACAGACAGACACCACTTAGGTATTTTTTAAGGTCTTACCCTAAGCTCTAGTTCAAATACATTTTTTAAAAATAAAAAGTTCTCCTGTCTCCTCTGGACTGGCACAAGACATAAAACAGGTCACAGGAGCTGCAGTTATCCACCTTGGTGCCACACAACAAAACTCATAATCCATTAATACTTTTTAATGACACCCCAACTGCATTAAAGTTAGCCTCTCAGCAGTAATTTAAACCTGATAAGCACCCACAGCAGCTACTTAAGGAATCAGAAGTCCCAGTTCAGGAACAGAGTGTGCCTGTGCTGCTCTTTGATCTCTGTCTTTCTTTGCTGAGGGCTATATGCATCTAATTCTTCAAAACATGAAAGCACAGCACACAGAATAAATAAGCATAATGGATAAAGCCACATAAACTATATACAGGAGGCTTCCATTTGTATAATCAGGGCTGTATAGGTGGAAGACATGAGATGATTATATAACTTTGCCAGGGGAAATTCCCCGTGTTGGCAATGATCTCTAAATTAATGCACCAGTCCGACCTCCACTTCGCAAAGCGAGTTCTTGGGATGACTGATTCACACATTTCCTTTCTCTGTTCTTGAAAATGAGTACACTTTGTTTAAAATCAAACTCAATGAGTAATGAATGCAAAATAATTTTTACCACTTTTGTTGTAAAGCTTCACTGTAAACCACTCTGCATAGTCTAAGGCAGTGTAGATTTCTTGAATTTCAGTCTAGTGGTAAATTCATTAGCTAATAATTGCTTTCTAAAAATATTGCTACATCAGCTTGTATTTATTAAAAAACTACTTCCTTAGACACAGATGATGGATACAAAGATGTACACAAACTGAAAACAGTAAATGCTGCAGTGAAGAAAGGAGGGGAGGTCGCAAGGAGAAGGGTGCTCTTTCATCAGTTACCTGCCCAACCTTTTTGCTATCATCATCTGTGAAGCCTGAAGCAGTTAAAAGCATTAAAATATTATCAAATTTAGGCTGGGGGCAGGAAGAAAAAACAACCTGGTGGCCTTCAGAAATCTGCATTTTCCAGGGTTTATATCAATACAATAGCGAGTGAAAAATTACATATTAATTTTGTTACTCTATTAATAATTCAATTTATTTAATAATGACTAGACTCCATAATGAGGTAGTTGTGCTCTGAATGGTGCAATAAATTGTTTCTAAAGGAGACAAAAAATGAAAGTATTACAAAACATACTAGATCTCTTTAGGTGTCTGTGGGGAGTGCTTCATAGCAGATAGACAGCTGCTATTAAGGTGCAATAATTAGCTTAATTATCCCTGGTAATAATTAGGTGAAAGCACAAGCTTCCTTAGGAAAGATTGGTTTATATGTCCACAAGATGCTCCTGAAGAGCAGAACTAAAATCTCCAGTAGATTATGGTCCTTTCCACACACAGCAAGTTATTAGGATGAGCTACTTTGACTCGTTTTCCAACAGGCTGTTTTCTCACAAAAACAGAGCCCTAAGGAAGAGCTGAAGGAACGAGGATATCAACCAGCTTGCTGTCATCAAGGACAACCCTTGCTAGGATATTCTGGGGCTTCTAGTCCAATTGACAGGAGTTGCTAAATATTCCCAACAGAAGCAAAAGGGCCTCAATGCTCCCCAAAGCCCCATAGAATTGCTGATCCTGTTAAAGGGATTTCCTCAGACTGAAATCTCTTAATTTCTTCAGTCAGTGAGAGGAAACCTACCCAGATTGCATGACCAAAGCAGTCTGAAAACAGTAGGAGAATGGAGAGAACAGGAAACCTGAAATAAACAATGTCAGACACCTAAATTCACAACCCTACTTCCAACATAGAGAACATTATCTGACATTTTGGTGTCTTGCAAAAAAAGTCTGAATCACATGGGACAGACTTGAAACACTGTCAAGAAACACATCACATCCTTTCTGCTCTATATGGGGTCACAACTAAGGTCTGCAGTACACCAGGCACTCTGAGCTTGAGTGATTGGTATGGTTATTGTTCTCCATGACGTAATTACTCAGGGCTCTCTTCCTTCCTGCTGCTCTCCATACCCTCTACCTTTCAGGAGATTTAAATTCAAATGTCTACATCAAAGAACGCTGTCATGAATGGGACAGGTTGGCAGAGGAGATGTATATGCACAGATCAAGATTTATTGCATGTATCACTGAGTTCTTAACTCTTTGAAGTAGAAGGCACAAGTGCAGTCAAATTGTAGGAAAATTGGGAGATCAGAAAAGAAGTTCAAATTTGAATGCAAAAGGTATCTTAACAATGAAATGTACTACTTGTAATTAGATCAAACAATAGAAGTGTAACCATTTAATGCTAGCAACATCAGACAATGAAAGAGTTAGTATCTCTCACGCTTGCCCAGCCACAGCTGGCTGTTCCTGGATGGATCTTAACTCTGGAGAACCAGTCTCTCTGGCAAGCATCCCTGCTGGAGAGCAGAAGGTCCAGCAAACTGTGTGGGAAGTCCCCCGATCAAAGATGGGACCAGGCTTTTATAGAATGAAGTGGAATGACTGCTGCCGTTTAACTATTTAGCCATAACTCCAACATGTCTCATTGGAGAATAAAAGGAAAACAGTAGAAAACCCATGAAGGCCTTATTCTCAACAAGCAAACTCTTTTGTTTATCTGTTCATTCTTACTTTATCTCCATTTCAGGCCTAGTTGTGGCTGGGCTGGGCTCTGTGTTCTTCAACACTGGAGAGCAGCTGATGTTAGGAACATCAGTTTGGCCTCTGTACCTTTCAAGGTTGTTACCAGCCTAGAGTTTGCTCAGCCATTTTCTTTCTCATGGGAAGCTTTCACTGCAGGCCAGGACCTGCAAAACCGAGAGACAAAAAGAGGGAAACAGAGGCAGGCATATTGAGAGACAGAGCGCCCTGCTACAAACACCCAGATTACAAGATCAGGGATACGAGCAGATTGCTTTAAGTCAGTAAACTAAGGAGCACAACACAGAAAAAACAGTAGCTCTTGAGGCTGCATTAAAAACAGCAACGTCTGGGGAAAGGAACCCATAAAACACAAACCAGAATAGGTAGCTATTCAGCAATATATATTCAGCTATAAATCACATTGTCTACAGCAACAGCACAAGATTTTCAGGCAACCCTCACTCTAGAATCTCCATCTACCTGAAAGAGCTACAGCATTTTTGAAAATGTAAGTTATATTATTGCACGCTATTAGCGCATCACTTAACTGCTTTGACTTTTCCACTATCAGACTGCTGAAAATCATCAGTTAAGTTCCATTGTCATAAGACTGGAGCTATAGTTGTGAACCTAGCCCAAAAACTGTCAGAAAATATTATTGTGCTGTGCTGTATTTAGTTTTGCCAGGAAAATTAAAAGAAAAAAGCTATCTTCAGTGCAGAGCCAAGGCTCACTTTGTCTAACCAAAGTGTTCCTCTTTGCTGCCTCTGTCCATTTCCCAGCACAGGGAAAAGAAGGATTCACCGGCCTTGTGTTCCAGCTGGCAAGGCTTCCCAGCTGCTCCATCTCTAAGATCAATGAGTGTGACCAATACTGCTAGAGAGCCAGGCAAGACATAGTTATTCACAGAAGCCTCATTTTTTCATAAAATGGATAATTTTGTACATCTAATTTAAGAATCCCTGGAAGACACGTTTTCAAGAAAGCTAATTACTTCTGAGCCCTCTCTCCCCTCCTACAATCTGATTTTTCTCCCATCATGTATTTGGGTCCAAAAACTCATGGCAATGAATCTCTCTTTAAGTTTTTTGGAACACAGTAGTGACTGCCATTCCTGAGAGGAAAAGAGTCTATAAGTCACTGTAGAAGAAGAGCAAAATACACATAAATACACACACTGAAAAGGAAAGGAAGAAAGATAAAATCTGTCTAAAGAAGCTTCCATTAAAAGATCAGAGGCCAAATGCAGCATTTATGTCATCACTTCCTTAAGTAACTCCAGCGACTGATGGACTGACTTTGAAATAGTTTTCTGCTGCTTTTCCTCACTCCATTTTGCCCATAAATCCTTTTGTGAATCTGTGTGTGGGTGAGGGGAGAAACTTTTACATTACACTTCTTGGTCCTCACTATACTGAGCAAGCTCCCTGTTAACTAACTTGCTCCTAACTCACTGTTAGGAGCAAGCTATCAATAGACAGCTGAGAGACACTAAGCTACCAAAATTCTGCCTTTATATAAAGCTTCTCCAAATCTCCCCTGATAAAACTGCAAAATCTTTGTTGAATAATATTGAAGTAAGCTTACTGTGCAAAGGGGCATAAATTCCAGCCGCCACTAATGGAACTGACAGTTCCAATGTTCATCAGCTGGATTCACAGCTTCCAAATACATAATTAAGAATAGAAGCAGAGGTAATAATTATTTTAAAAGGGGTAAACTGATTGCCATTATCTACTTCACTACAAAAGAAATAAGAACAACACTTGATTATTTCAAGCAACCCTTCCCTTGTAAAATAAGACCTTTTGTTGTCCTGTTCCTGAGGTGCTTTTCTGCACTTTTTTGGCTGTCCTTTCTCTTCTTAGCCCCATTACTTCTCGTCTTAATATCAAAACAGTGCTGGAGTAGCTCTGACAGTAGTGCATGTAAGATACTATCTATTAGGGTCAAAAAGCCTTTGGGAATTTTCATCTGTTGAGATATAGTAGGAAAACAGTTTTTATATAGTAGGTACCAGTTTTTAACTGGTACCACTACACTTTGGTACCACTCTGAAACAGTCCACAGGAAAGTGATCCCTAACTTCTGTATAGGACAAGTAGAAAATATTACAATGCTTCAACTTGGTTTCTCATTAAGACTAAAGATACACTGCCGCCTTAGAAAGAGTAGGATTAAAATTTATTTCTAATAATACTGAGTTAAAAGTAAGTGAAATAAACTGATTTTCCCTGGATTTCTCTTCCCTTTTGAACTGATCTGCAGAGCCTGCTTCTCTACTCTTCCTTTGGAACATCAGCACACATCATCGCCTCTGTCCTTCATCTTCCTTAGCTCATGCTTCCTCCAACCTCTGTACTGAGTTCACTTCTGTTAGCCTGGCGTCTCCTAAACCTTCTGTATAGTTAAACAGAGATTTTGCAAAATTAAATTTCAATAGCCAGGCTTTGTCATATTTACCAGCCAGCCACCTCACAGTTTGAAAGTTTGGGTTCCTGGAAAAAGGTCAGTGGCCTTTTTTGTTTGTTGGTTTGTTCCCCTCTTTGGATAACTCTTTCATGGTTCCTCCTCTGAAGATCTCTTTTAATCTGTGACTTGACAAACACTCTTAAAATTCCCTGCATTTTAGGATTTCACCCCTCTTATGGAGCAGGAGAATGGCAGTTTGTGAGCTAGCTAAGTAGCAACCACCGCAGCAGTCCCCACTATATTACCCCTCCCTGTTAGTCTTCACCTTGTTATTAACTTCATTTCTGCCAAGGCAGATTCTGAGTAGTCAGAACATTGCTGTTTTATTTTTTTCTAATCAGAAATCTTTAATAGTAAAGACCCACAAGCAAACCTCCATGGAATCACTGCCATGGCTCAGTAGAGAGCAGAGCTCAAAGCAACATTTGTTGTGTCAGGTATCCACTTACGCAGTCAGATGTGAAACCACTGCAGTAGCAGGTTAGTTTCTGTGGGATGCATTCCCAGCTATCCCTTCATTTTAATTCTGTTGTTTTAATTGCTTCAGCTCAGCCTCAGTGTTTAAGCAGAAGATTCCTACACCAAGTGAAAACCTCCAAAGTATAGCTCATAAGGCAATGCCTCAGCACAACCTGTGGCAGAAACATGACTGCGAGAGCACAGCCCATCAAAAATTACTGATGGGAGAAGGGTTCAGGTAGACATAAGGGCATGTCCAGCAGTAGAAAGGCCACTACAGTGGGAAACACTGTTTCTATTTTTGCAGTATTTACATGGAGTGGTATCTTCAGTATAGAAAATAACATCTGTTACATCTCTTGAAGTCTGACACACTTTACAAGCTTCAGTCTGCAGCTCCGATGTGTAGTAAGTTACATTATTTTCCAAAGTTGCATGCAAATCAAGCAAACTATTGATAGTAAGAAGGGCACCTTTATCCAAGTGTTGCATATATATGTGGAATCCTTCAGGTCAGTGCCAATGATTTAACTTCTAAAATGCAGTTGGATTAGGAGTGTACAGCAATGTTTTTGAGTTGCATTCACAGTCCTTGCCTTCAGTCAGCTACATGTGGCATTCCCTCATGTGCTTACAGATCTGGCCCCTAATCTGGAGATTGAATGACACTTCAAACAACTGAAATCCTTCTCACAAGAAGATGCTAGGATTAAAGAAGTACTCTATTTCAGCAGTAGCAAAAAACTATTCCATTTCTAGTCCTTGGAGACTCCCTATAGGACAGCATAGATTTTTTTCATTAAGGAAATTAGAATTTTACTAAGATTCAGACCACAGCAAGTCCACATCTAGGCAACCTACTCAACTGAAAATAGAAAGAAGGTGTTGCTAAAGCATACCACTGGTATATTTACTTGGAGGCTTATTCAGCATAAACATACTAGGGTAAAAACATGCCATATTTGATGCCTGCAAATCATTGAGGTATGTCCAATTTAATACAACTTTCTCTCTAAGGGAACTAAGTGAACTGTGTAGCTTGTATGTTGGCATAAATATTCATGAATTGCTAAGAAAGCTAATAGGATCAATAAGAGTGCAACCTAAGAGGCTACATCACTCTTGGTAATTAAGGATCCAATTCTGTTGCCAGGCAAGTTAAGGAAACAGTTTGTCATTGCCTTTCAGAATCAGGACAGAGACCGAAGTTGCACAGAGTGACTCTGCAGTCAGTATGGCAGTTTGAAAGGAACACTCAGCTTAGGAACTGCTTAGAAGCTACCAACAATTCATAGGTCTAGTGAGAAAAAGTATTTTGCACTCTAAAAATTGTAACAAAAATAATTCTACAAAACTGCAACAGGGAAATGTAAGTACAGAGTGTTCCTAAAGGTTTGTGTTGGTTTTTTTTGTTTGGTTTGGTTTTTTCTAATTTTGAAAAAAAAATAAATAAAAATTATCTAACATTCTCCCACTCATTTGACTGATGGCTAAACGTTCCTTTTTCATTCCACTGGATATTTAACATGAAATTACTGTATGCAGTTCTCTATATTGTGCCTAATTTTTTTTTCTGTGAGAGTCTTCTGGTACCTGCAGAGTATTCTGCACCACTGCTCATTGAGGGGTCCCAGAGTTTCCTTTGCTGATCCCTTCAGTTTCTTTCAAATCACAGGAATATTCTCTGAACCATCAAGGAAGAGGCTCCTCCAACTCTGGCAACTATGGACACCCCATTTAGTTCACCATCCCTCGAGCAATAAGCATGTCAGTATTTACTGCAGGTAAAATATTGTACATGTACAATCATAGAATGGTTTGGGTTGAAAGGGGCCTTAAAAGGCCATCTAGTCCAATCACCCTGCAGAGACCATGGACATCTTTAACTAGATTAGGTTGCTTAGAACCCCATCCAGCCCGACCTTGAATGTTTCCAGGGATGAAACATCTACCAGCTCCCTGGGTAACCTGTTCCAGTGTCTCACCAACCTCATTGTAAAAAATTTCTTCCTAATATCCTAACAGACAACAAAGTAGATTTCATCAAGACTTTAAAACCATTGCCCCTCATCCTATCACTACATGCCCTTGCATACAGTCCCTCCCCAGATTTCTTGCAAGACCCCTGTGAAGAGAGAAGACTTCCCTGGAGCAAGTTTGCTGGCAGGACTTGTGACCCCATGGGGGACCCAGACAGAAGGAATCTGTTCCTGAAGGATTGCACCCTATGGGATGGAACCCACTGGAGCGGTTTGTGAAGAACTGCAGCCTATGGGAAGGATTCAGTATTGGAGAAGTTAATGAAGAACAGTCTACCATGGGAGTGACCTTATGCAGGGGAAGAATGTGAGAAGCGGGAGAGGCCACTTGTGGCAAACTGACAATAACCCCATTCCCCATTCCCCATCAGCACTGGAGGGGAGGAGGCAGAGAAATTGGGAGTGAAGTTGAGCCTGGGAAGAAGGTATGGATGGGGGAAGGTGTTTTAAGAGCTGCTTTTATTTCTCAATACCCTACTCTGATTTGATTGGTAATAAATTAAACTAATTTCCCCAAGTTGAGTCAATTTTGCCTGTGATGGTAATTAGTGAGTGATCTTCCTGTCCTTGACGTTGATTCACGAGCTTTTCATTATACTTTATTTCCCCTGTCCATCTGAGGAGGAGAGTAATAGAGTGGCTGGGTGGGCACTTGGCATCCAACCAGGGTCAATCCAACACAGTGTTCAGGAAGAGAAGTAAGCCTTACTTGGATACCTAATAAACTGGTAAAAGTATAACAGAGCCTCCCTCTGTTTTTGAGTTTGTTCATCAGAAAACAGTAAGAGAGAGTCAAACCTCTTCTGCTTTGACTAATGAAAATATTCTGATCACCAACAAGGAATCAGGCCCTAGACATTTCAGCAAAACGTATGAGGAAGCACTCAAGCAGAATTAGATGAAGATGTGCAACTTCATATTCTGACCTGTTCCTGAGACAGATCTTGAATAGATAGTTCCAGCATTGGAAAAGTAAGTAAATGGGTTTCCACTAAAAGAGCTGCTTAACTTGTTAAGGGCCGCAGCTTTCTAGGCCCCCCTGAGAGGAAGAGATTCAAAGGTTTGCCTCTTTATCAAGTCTAGGTTACTGAAAAAGATTGGCCCTTTGGCTGCATTTGCCAGTATTGATAGAGATCATGAATTTTTTTCTCTGTCCTTCCTTGGGCAAATTCAGAGAAATGAGGATTTACCTCTTTAAAAATTTACTCTTTTCATGTCCTTTCTGTGAGGCATATGAATATTATCTTGCTAATGGTTTTTAAATGCATCTCAGTAGGATATTAAATGTGGATCTGCATGGACAACTTTAGAGGTTTTGAAATGACAGTTAATCTCTAGCAACCACTCAGAATTCAGTGTTGGGGTCTGTGTGAATGTACACGGATCCCAGCAGCACCTTGGACTTGTCTCATGTAATGGTACTTTTAATTCTTTTGGGCCTTTTTTTTCCTTTTTAATTGTCTTGTTTTGCTTATTGAAACAGATGCATACCATTTCCCTCCTAAATAATTTGTTTATTGTACGTGCAGTAAAAAGGTCACTTTTCCTATTTCCTCTACCCAGCCCCAAAACCAAAGAGCTTAGACAAGAGACATATCTGATCCTGTAGCTCTAATACCAGTGGGAGGGGGCTTCTGCATATTCTTGAGACCCTCTGGCCAGCATCCACAGAATTTAAGTGACTCCAGAGTGAACAGTCTTTGGGCTGATGAGCTGTGCCTGTTGCCATAATTCTATACCTTGTTAAGGTTTTATGTGGGCAGAGAGGAAGATAATTTATGGATTATAGTGTCCAGGATTTAAAAATTAATAATGATGTCTGGGTGCTCTAATAATGGTAGAACTAGTGCCACTCATAACTGAAGTAGATCTGGAAAGAGGACCTTACATAGAAATCCCTAGCAATTGGATGTTTTTGAGCAATAATACAAAACTCAACCAAATCCAACCTGGGTATACAGATGTACCAGCAGCATCAAGGTTACATTTCTTCCACCGACCTTTCACATAAGGTTTGCCATGGTGCTTTCACCTTTGTGCCCCGCCACTACTCCATAGCAGCAGACTTACTGGAATTTTTTTATGTTTTTTATTATTATTTTCTTTATATCTTTTGGTCTTTATATGCACTTTAAAGTCAATAATTTGTCTGGATAATTGTTTGGATAAAAAAGAGGAAAAGTTGAAAACTATTATAGAGAACTTAACATTCTACAGCTTCTGCATCTTCATGGCCTGAAGGTGAATCTATCACAAAGAATTTCCCAGTCTTTCTCCAGAGCAGAGTAGACCAGGAGTGACACCTTCTCCAAATTCTTATGGGAAATCACTGTGCAACTTTGGCATACAAGATATTACTACATCCCATTCACAAACTGATTGAAGTATCTCTGAAAGTTGTTGGGTATCGTTTCCATCACTCCCACAGAAAAGCTATTCCAGAATCTAATATCCTTTATAAATTATTGTCATAGCTACTTTATACCTACTGGTCTTGTGCCAACATCACCTCCCAAACTGCTTCACAGTTTATTTTTCCTGCTG
>NW_009952435.1:4175067-4188257 GCF_000747805.2 Chaetura pelagica
GCCAGTGCTATCTTCATTTTAAGTCTTGCCTGTAAGTCAGAGCCTTCATCCCTTCCCTCTAGGGTGTCAACTATTCCACACAGCTAGGTATTGTCAGCAAGCTTTCTGAGGATACACTCAATCCCACCGTCCATGTCTCCAACAAAGATGTTGAACAGCACTGGTCCCAGTAGTGATCCCTGAAGAACACCACTCATCATTTGCCTCCACTTGGACACTGAACCACTAACCACAACTCTCAGGGTGCAGCCATCCAGCCAATTACTTATGCACCAAGTGGTTCATCTGTCAAATCTATGTCAGTTTGGAGACCAGGATGTCATGTGGGACACTGTCAAATGCTCTACACAAATCCAGGTAGATGAGATCAGTTGCTCTGCCATTATCCACCATCTCTGTAGCCTTGTCATGGAAGGCCACCAAATTGGTCAGGTATGATTTGCCCCCCACACAGAAGCTATACAGCTTCCAGATGCCTCTGGTTCCTAGGCAGGCTTCTACTGTAAAAGCCATGAACTTTTTCCCCCCTTGACCAAACAAATAAACATGTAGCACAACCCCACTGAAGTTCTTCATCTTTACTAGGCAGCAGATATCAGCAACATGCTTATGCAGAAGTACACAATATCTGCATACCTGAAGTTTTAGTTAGTTTCAGTTTTGACTCCCTGCATGAGATGCTGAATGCTTTATCCAGTTTGGATTTGTAAATTGGTGTACTCTACATAGACTGAAAAATATATTGACTGAGGCTAAAAGGAAAAAGGGAAAAAAATAACATATGTTCTTAACAATGTCTTTGTATTAGTGGAAGAGTCTTATTTGTTAGTTGAAAAAATTCCCTTTGCTGTTGAGCTGCTACAGTATGAAGCAGATGGCTGTTTGCATCTCAGAATTCCCAACAGGAAAAGTGAACATATGTCTGTAAACAGGAACAGAAAAAAAAAATAATCTTTGTCTAAGTCTGTACACTGGGAACAGAGCTATGTACAAGATTTTATAAAAATCTGTCTGCTTCCAGAAGCCAATAAAACTTACTGACTTGTCTTATGTTTTCTCCTTCTTCCCCCACACTGTGGAAGTACACACCTGTAACACGTATGGGGCTTTGATAAAGCAGACCAACTTTTAGGAGTGTAGGAATAGTCTCATAACACACCTGGCAACTTTGTGTGTCTTCTTCAAAGTGGTAGCTTACTTTCCAGATTTATTGACACTAGGGGTACAAAATCTTTCATTTACACCAGAGCTGTACTAAAAAGCAAGGTTCAATGCAAAATGGAGTTCACTTCTGAAAATCTATTCATTAAAAAAGAGCAGAGCTATAGGTGGATAAGGTTGAATGTTCTGCAGAGGTTTTGCTGACACAGCCTCAATCCTATATTTTTCAAATATTCATTTTTCTTCCTTGTTTTTTTCAGTATTTTGTATCCAATACACTAGAAAAGAAGGCTGCTTACTCTTAATGATAACATTTCACCTCTAACAGTACATAAAATTTGATACATGGACATGCAGCAAAATATTGACAGCTGTCGATAGGCACTATTTAGTGTCATGGATGCATGACAGAAGTTTGGAGCTCTAAGATGGGAAGAAACAGCAAAGCAAAACAAAGCAAAATAAAACAACAACAAACCACACACGCACACACACACCAAAAAAAAAAAAGCAGCAAAAGGGAAAGAAAAAGCAGACTTTCTAATATGGCATCCCTTGAAGATTACAGAATATAAAATGAGTTTAAACTCAGTTCTTGTACACGTAAGGGTTCCTCTCTGATTCTCTCCTACAACTGACTTTCAGCTCTTGAAACAAAAGCAAGCATGTCTGAGCTTTCTCATGAAGAAATAAAATAGTATTATTACAGTTAAAGCAACATCAGGGAAACCGTCCTATATTCACTTCTGAAACAAAGGGTTTCCAGCAATCAGAATGTGCTCTTGGGGTTGCAATCAGCTGAATGCTCAGTAGTGGTCAGACAGGCAAACTGAATGCATGGTGTTACTAGGAAAGGAATAAATAGCAAAATGGTACAATCATTCTCAAATAGTGCATGATGGTAACTGAACACCATACACAATGTTGGCCTTCCATTTCCCTCCAGACAGGATTCACAGAGGAGGACAATGATAATCACTAAAAACATGCAATAGCTTCCAAAACACAAAACAGAACAAATCAAGACTTTTCAACCAGGAAGAGACAAATGTGGAAGGACATAATATAGGTCTGTAAAATCTGTGTATAGTCATAGGAATAAATAGGCAGGAATAAACTGCTCTCTGCCCTCTCAATGTAAGGGCTGCAGGCCTCTAATAAAGCTACCAGTTGCCCAGTTCAGAATAAGCAGAAGGGCCTGATTCTTCACACAGCATGTAGATAAGCTATAGAATTTTCCATGGTGTGTGGTGGATGTTAACATTTTACACCAAATGTAAAAAAAATCACTGGTAAGTGCATGGATAAAGCCATCAAGACCTTGTAAATGGACAGAATCCTAAGCTAAAATGTTGCGAAATACTTGAAGATTGAGAAAACATCTGAGCTGGCTCTGCTTCTGTTTGCTGATATTTTATCACTGTCAAAGACAGGATGTTGGAGCAAAAAATCTTTGGTCTAGCTCAGTTTCTATCCCTGCTGTTCTTTGCAGAGGTCCACAGCGTACACAAATATCAACTGCCACCATAGCTCCACTGTGGAAAAGATTAAGCACCTCTGTTCTTCTATGCACTGAGGAACTACAAACATCTTCCTTGTGCTGTGGAGAGGAAAAGAGAGAGACAATCAGAGCAATGGCAAGTATAAAAGTTGTATATGAATCATTTAGTTTTTGCTGGGGACACTCTGAAGATTATCAGGCCCCAACTGTAACTTCTTTGGACTCCTATCTTCAAGACTTATATCTTGTAAGAAAATACACATTTTCCATGTAGCATGTATGTGAACTTTAAACAGCAACCACATGCATTCAGAGAGAAAAGAAGAAACAGATGTGAAAACAGAACGATTTCCAAAGTCAGTGCTAGAAATAGCCATTGTATTAGACAGCACATCTGTAAAATTTTTTAAGAGAATTGGGGGAAGTATTACAAAAAGAACAGGTATCAATAAAAATCATATTTCAAATCAACTATTTTTTAAATAAAACAGGATACAAATAAGCATTATCTTTTAAATAAATATTAACACATCAGCATGTTTAGTGTAGTTGATAATCTGAGTAATTGGCAAAGACTCAAAAGATTATTATTTCAAGAATTTTAATTTTGCACCCTTGGTATAAGTTTTAATTTATAATGAAGACCTAAAGCTGTGAATCACACAGATCAGGCTTTTTCTGATTATGACTAAATGCAGATAATGAATTTGTAAGTCCATGCCTATGGTATCAGAAATCCGTGATTCAGCTTAGAGCTATGAATTTCAGTGCAGTACGTATATTTGTAAAGTTTTATCATATACACCCACAGTCTATTCATGACCAAATAGGGAGACACAGTCAAACTGTTCTGTTAATTCTGATTAACTCACAGTCAATTTTCTATAAAACGTATCTAGTTAAAAGGTTTTATTCAACTACAAGCAAGGCCTTTGACAAGGGTTCCCATGGCCTTCTCCTAGAGAAGTTGGCTGCTTGTGGCTTGGATTCACATACACTTTGCTGGATAAAAAACTGGTTGGATGGCCAGGTCCTAAGAGTTATGTCGAATGGAGTTAAATCTGGTTGGTGGCAAGTCATGAGTGGTGTTCCCCAGGGCTCAGTGCTGGGGCCACTCCTGTTTACCATCTTTATTGATGGTTTGGGTGAAAGGTTAGAGTGCACCCTCAGTGAGTTTGCAGATGACATTAAGTTGGGTGGGAGTGTTGATCTGCTTGAGGGTAGGGAGATTCTGCAGAGGGATCTGGACAGACTTGATTGATGGGCCAAGGCCAATTGTTTGAGTTTCAATAAGGCCAAACGTGGGGTCCTGCACTTTGGTCACAACAACCCCTGGCAGTGTTACAGGCCTGGGGAGGAGTGGCTGGAGAGCTGCCCAGCTGAGAGGGATCTGGGAGTGCTGATTGACGGCTGGCTGAACATGAGCCAGCAGTGTGCCCAGGTGGCCAAGAAGGCCAATGGCATCCTGGAATAGTGTGACCAGCTGGACCAGGGAGGTGATCCTGCCCCTACACTCGGCCTTGGTGAGGCTGCACTTCAAGCACCATGTGAAGTTTTGGGCATCACAGTCTAGAGAGGACATTGAGGTGCTGGAGAGGGTTCAGAGAAGGGCAGCTGGGCTGATGCGGGGTCTGGAGAACAGGTCTTATGAGGAGAGGCTGAGGGAGCTGGGGCTGTTCAGCCTGGAGAAGAGGAGGCTGAGGGGAAACCTCATCACCCTCTACAACTACCTGAAAGGAAGTTGTAGGAAGGTGGGTGTTGGCTTCTTCTCCCTGGTGACTAGTGGTGGGACAAGAGGAAATAGGGTCAAGTTGCACCAGGGGAGATTCAGATTGGATATTAAGAAAAAATGTCTTCACAGAAACAGTGGTGAGGCATTGGAACAGGCTGCCTAGGGAGGTGGTAGAGGCACCATTCCTGGAGGTGTTAAAAAAACGGGTAGACATGATGCTTCTGGTGATGGTTTAGTGGTTAGGGGTTGTAGAGTGGATGCTTAGACTTGATGATCTTGACAGTCTTTTCCAACCTTGATGATTCTATGATAGGGACTATTTAGGTTTTGACTTTGATTGAGGCACATAGTTCTGCAGAAACTATGTTAGTTATTTCTTGCCAGGGAAAGAAAACACTGAAGTTATCCATAAAATGAAGGGGGTTTTCAAAACCTTTCCATCTCACTTTCCTCTAAGAATCTTTCAGTATTTATAGACAGTTAGTATTGGCAGCTGAGTTAACTTGATATAGACTCATCATTTCTTTTACTCTGCAACCAAGAGAAGTCAGCATAATATTTAACAGAGCATGTGGACTTAGTTTTAATGTTACTTCATACATTTCTTTGATAAGCAGACTAACTAAACAGAAAAAGTAGAAGACAAACATGAAGGTGGGAGGGAAATAGCTAGGCTTCCTCATAATTAAACTGTTTCAATAAACAACATTGTTTACTAAACTGATGCTACTCTCTCCTAAAGAGTTTCTGACGGCTACTGTGTCTTTGTCTTTACCAAAGTGACCAAAGCCACCACTTCAAGTGACAGTCACAGAAATATTAGTTCTTTATCACTAGTTAGCCATCCCATTGGCTTGCGAGATATTTCAGGAAGTTACATATCTTTTAGTATGTGGGTTAATACACAGAACACAAATCTTCAGGGCTTGTTGCAAGCCAGATGTTCTTGAAGGGAAGAGGTGTCACAAGAAGAACATATATCATGAAACAGAAAAAAAAAGGGCATTAAGTTCAGCAAATCTGTCATTCTTGCTAAGCAGATGATCTAAGAATCCAGGACAAAGCATTCAATTTTAATGCCTCTGTAAAACTGAAATCAATAAAACCAGAGCTATGCTGCTCCTTCCTCAGTTCCCTGTTTTCAGGCTGTGGGGAGAAGAGTTGTTAAGAATCTCAGAATTAGATGGTTGTGTTTTCCAGAAATGGTGAAACAGTTCTTCTGGTGGTCTTATTCTCTGGAATGAATACCAGGTGAGAAAATAGAAAAAAAAATTAAGCTCTTTACATTGATGAAATCCAGATCTTTAAAACAACAACAACAAAAAAAAATGGAAAAAAATATAATGCCATCATGTCTGAAGGAACTACCTTGTTTATACAACAATGCAGCATTGTTCAACTTTATGCAAAGTACATGATGTCTGGGAATTAGCCTTCAGCTGAACCCAAAATAAAATTTTCAATTATCTTTAGCCAGATTTTCACAGCATAAGGCAGAAAATTTCCATGAAATTACCTGTCTGACTGTCATTAGAGAAAGCATCCAAGCTAGTGGAAGGCTGCTACTAGTTCCAGAGTTAAAAATCAGAAAGACAGCCTCAAATCTGAAAGCACCAGTCCTTCAAATTTCTATTCATTACTCCTAGCCTGTAAAGCAAGTAAATGCAATTCACTTCTATCCATCCACCTAAAAACCCATATATTTTCTCCCTAGCCTTTATATTTACTCGAACAAAAACAGGGGGGTTTTCTTCTAGGAAAAATGCCACTAGAGCATACCTGACTTTACAGGAGTCGTAGAAGTAAGCAGAGACACTGTTTCACAAACACAGATGCTGCACATTAACAGATACCAACTCCTACTTTGTCCCACATGGAAGAAGTACACATACACCATGTGCAGTTCTCTCTCCTCCTCTTCCTGAGAAGAGCTCCACAGAAAGTAAAACAATGAAGTTAACTGGTTCCTTTAGGATCTGCCTATGTAACTTTTGGAATGAAATGTTTCTTGTTACAGATGCTTTATTAAAGATAAGGTGACTATAAGGTGAGTGGGAAAACCTGTATGAAACATTTGTTTACTCTGAAGTTATGACCCAGTTGCATTCATCTCTGTATATGTTATGCTGGTAGGGGCAGTAACTTCATTCTCCATCAGACTGCTTCTCTAACATGCCACAAGGACTTCCCATTCTGACTTTTGCCTTCCAGCCCGTTGGTGTCTCAGAGCCTGAGAGCAACAAATGGGATATGGCAGGGCACCAAAAAGTTTCAAAGAAAAAATACCCAGCTCTAGATTCAGGTAGGTTTGTGTTTAGGGTTATTTTTGGTGTGTGTTTGTGTTTTGGTTTTTTTGTTTTTGTTTTTTTGTTTGTTTGTGGGTGGGTTTTTTGTTGTTGTTGTTGTTGTTTTCATTTTAACCATTCTGAGAGACCTTTTTGTTTTTGTTTGTTTGTGGGTGGGGGTTTTTTTTGTTGTTGTTGTTTTTTCATTTTAACCATTCTGAGAGACCTTTTTTAGGGTATTTAGTGTGTAATGACTAGATTAAAAGCACATCTGTAACACACCGTATCTAGCTCTTTTCTTCCCTTTTTTTTCTTTTTTTTTCATAATAGAGTGGCCATCATGTACAGAACTTTGAACCACTTAAGAAACTGAGTCACTGGCTTTAAGTGATTTATTTCTGCCACTGCTGAAACTTCCAGATGCCCATGTCCCTGAACTGTTAGCCAGTTTGCCATCTGATTGTGTATGTGAAAATTTGCACCTTGTTGATGATCTTACAGAGGTTTGTCAAGCTACCTGGAGTTCTGTGAGTATCACCAGGAGACAATATTAAGAGGTTGTTACATGTATGTTATAAACTTTATATACAGATACCTTATTAGCAGTTGTTTGTTTGTTTTGTTTGTTTAGGTGTCTACTGCATACACCAAGAGAGACTTCAAAAAAACAGAATTCAAGACTTGCTGCTCCCCTCCCCCCCGACACACACACACGGGGACAAGGAGGACAAAGCTCCTGGGTTGAGACAAAGGACAAGGAGGGATCTTCACGGATTAAGGTCCCAGGCAAAACAGACTCAACTTGGGGAAAAAATAATAATTTAATTTCACACCAATCAAACACACCCAGGACACAGACAACACACAGAGCAGGGCTTGCATATGTTACCCCACCCCTCCCTTCTTCCCGGGCCCAAATCCCTTTGTTCCCGGTTTCTCTCCCTCCTTCCCCCCAGTGGCACAGGGGGACAGGGGATGGGGTTTGGAGTCAGTTCACAGGCTGGTGGTTCTTGCTTGACTTTGATAAGCAGCAGGCCCATCTTGAAGCGAGCAGGCATTGGCTCTATCAGATACCCCTAGAGCCTCCTGGCTACCCAAACCTTGCCATCAAACCTAATACAATAAATACTGTGAAAAAAACTCTACCACATCTTGCTTTTTCTTTAAATGAAATTACAGCCATGATCCCAGTCTCCAGAAATATAATGTCAGTATAAACAAAGAGCTGTTTCATAAGAGGCAAATTAAGACCTTTTTTTTGTGATAGTATAATACCAGAGGGAGTTTCATTACAAGATATCTCTGTAGATCCAGAAAAAAAGAGAAATTAAGCACAAAGCTGTTCCACAGCTGATTAGCAGAGGAGTTTTATGGAGCTATTCCATATGGTTTAAGAGCAGCCCTTTGGGTGCTTTAGAGTTTGCTCACATGAATTTTGATTTGTGTCTGTATTCAAAATTAGAGATAATGATTTGACACAAGAGTAGATCTGCATCCTACACAAGTGGAGGTCAGTCACATTCACATATCTGGGTCAAAGCTGGAGAGTTATAGCAGGTCACTTGCATTGAAATGCCCAGCACTGAAATATAGTTGTACATTCTAAGTTCAGACAGCATGCCATTTAAAATATATTTGGGGCATACTGGAATTCAGCAAGTAATGAAAAGTCCACCTACAGCTGCAGCAAGCAAGAAAACAAGGTGAATCAGGGCTGTCCTGGATAGCAACATTGCATTTGATAGTTGTTTTCTCACTACTTTGGATCCACCTGTAGAAAAAGAATGAGCCACTTAAAAATTAAACTGGAATTTGTCTGTCAGTCAGATTAAGTGCTCTGTTTATTCTCTTAGATTATGCTCTGCCAGGTATCTGCAACTTGCTACGTATTTGCTGCTTTAAAAATATTTTCCATTTATGCAATTTTTTGCATATTGGATGAAACACATGAATGACAGGAAAAAGTACATGGTACTAAAAAGCTTATGATAGGCTTTGCTCAAGAAGAAATCAAATGTAAAACTAAAGAAGGTGAAGCAAAGAAGTGGAAAGAGAACATGGAGTGATCTGCCCATATATTCTGGGTCGTGTATTACTTTTAATTTTTACTTTGAAATCATTCCAGTCACCACAACTACCTTGGCATTAGGTGCACAATAAATACTACATTTGGTTCTTCTTTAGCTTTAACATTACTTTTTATCCCAATCCTGCACAGCACTATAGCACATTTATCAACATCCCAAACTCCTGTGCCTGACATGAAAGTATAAGCTGACTATACTTTGCTGCTGTAGTATGTTAATGTTCCAGTTGCTAAGGTGATGCTCTTATCAGGTTAACTGTTGACAAGTAGTTTGCCTAAATAACATGGCAATATGAGTCAGTGCAGAGCACTGTACAATGACAGCTAGATAACTCCCAATTTTCAAGTTGAGTCCTTTAAAATTAGTAGATATCCCCAAGCTACACTGCATTTTGCAGCACAGATTATAGATATGCTTAATTTTCTATAGTACCATCAGAATACAACTGAAACACTCCCTACACATGAGAAAACAATCTGTTTCCTTCCCTCCCCCAAACTGACAGCAATCATACAGCATTGTGGGCACTGTTTTAAAGGGAGAGACATGGACACTTGTCTCTATGTTCACTTGCTGTCTATTCATAGCTGAATGATGTTAAAGCCTCAGTAAAGAACGCACAGATTTTGCACACTTGAGTCAGAATAAAGATTAAGGGATTGATGGGAGAGCAGCCTTCTTGCCTTCTCCTGCCCCCATCTATCTGTAATTGTATCTCTATTCAGCTGGAAAACATTTCAGTGAATTCCCATCCTTGCAATTTACAAAAAACATTTAGTGACATGATCATCTTCCTACTTGGTACTTCTAGCCACCTACAAGTGACACTGTACCACTGTAATAGGTCATTATGTTGTCTACTTGATAGCATCTGTTTGATATAATTCCTTTCACATTTGTTTCTAGCTTTCTAAAAATCTATTTCAGATGTTTAATTTTTTTATTTATTTTTTTTTTTTTTTAATGATGCTACTTTTAAATGAAAGCAGCTCTCTACCTGTAACTTCAGTTCTGTTCTCCCACATTATGGCTGATCCTTCCTAACACTCAAGAGGGCTGCAGTCAAGTCGTATGGTTTTAGCACTCTCCCTGCATTGCCACACAAGACACAAGAAGCTCAGATTTACTAAAAAAATCAACCCATCTCTCACTGTGTCAGGGGAGACCTGGTTCATTCTCACTGAATGGAGGGGACAAGGTGCTAGGAGTCTGGATCTGCCTTGGTTGCTGACAGGCTTTCAAGAACATCTACTCACAAGAATGGAATGAGGAATGATGACACTAGACTGGGAGGAGGGGCTGACACACCAGAAGGCTGTGCTACCATTCAGTGAGACTTGGACAGGCTGGAGAGTTGAGAGGGGAAAAACTTGATGAAATTCAACAAGGGCAAGTGTAGAGTCTTGCATCTGGGGAAGAACAACCCCATGTACCAGTACAGCTTGGATGCTGAGCTGCTGGGGAGCAGTGTAGGAGAAAGAGACATGGAGGTCTTGGTGGACAAGAGGATGAGCATGTGCCCTTGTGGCCAAGAAGGCCAATGGCATCCTGGGGTGTGTTACAAAGGGGGTGGTTAGTCGGTCCTCCCCCTCTATTCTGCCTTGGTGAGGCCACATCTGGAGTATTGTGTCCAGTTCTGGCCTCTCAATTCAAGAAGGACAGGGAACTGCTTTAAAGAGTCCAGTGCAGAGCCACAAAGATGATGAAGGGAGTGGAACATCTGCCTTATGAGGAAAGGCTGAGGGAGCTGGGAGACTGAGGGGTGACTTCATCAATGTTTACAAATATGTTAAGGGCAAGTGTCAGGAGGACAGAGCCAGGTTTTTTCAGTGATGTCCAGTGATAAGACAAGGGACAATGGCTGCAAACTGGAGCATAGGAGGTTCCATGTAAATATCAGAAAAAACTTGTTCCTGTGAGAGTGACAGAGCCCTGGAACAGGCTGCCCAGAGAGGTTGTGGAGTCTCCTTCACTGGAGACATTCAAAACCCGCCTGGACACGTTCCTGTGTGATGTGCTCTGGGTGACCCTGCTCTGGCAGGGGGGTTGGACTAGATGATCTTTTGAGGTCCCTTCTGACCCCTAGGATTCTGTGATTCTGTGAATAAGGGTCTTCAGAGGCAAGCTGGAAGAGTACAGTCCTTTTCTTCCCTTTCTCTAGCAGTGAGTAGAAAGCAAAAGCAATCCAGTTAATAGGCTGGAGAAGTTCAACAGGCCACACTGGGCTTAAGTAGGAATACTTCTTGCAGCTCTGTGTTCCTTTTCCATAACATCCTCATAATGTGAATATCACCAAGGAAAACTGCTGTTACTTACACCATTGAAAAGAAACTGTGACAAAGCCAGCAGTACAAAAATTTCATGAATTAACAACAACAACAAAAAGAACAAAATAACATAAAAAATGTCCTATGTGTCCAATCAGTCACTAAATTTTGTCTCCCATCAAACTGCTGATACAAGGGCAAGGCTACCATTCAGAGGGACCTGGACAGGGTGGAGGAATGAACCAACAACAACCTGATGAAATTCAACAAGGACAGATGCAGAATCCTGTCCCTGGGAAGAAAGAGGCCCTTGCAAAACCTCAGACTGGGATTAGACTAGTTGGGGAGCAGCCCTTCTGAGCAGACCTTGGAGGTGTTGGTTGGTGGCAAGCTGAATATGAATCAGCAATGTGCCCTGGCAGCAAAGATGGCTAACAAATATCCAGAGCTGTATCAACAGGAGCACAGTCCCTAGACTAAGGAAAACAGTTGTCTCCTCCTACTCAGCACTCATTAGACTGAATCCACTCTGTCCAATTTGCAGTCCCAGAATGGCATAGAGAAATTGCAGTAAGTTCAGTAGAGGCCACCAGAATGGTGGAGGTTGGAGCATGAGGACTTGCCCAGTAGGCAAAGGCTGAAGGACAGAGGCTTGTTCAGATTGAAGAAGAGACTGCTTTGATGGGGTCTCACAGCATCACCCAGCACCTACAAGGAGAGCATCAAGAAGGATCACCAGGCTCTTCAGTCCCATATGGGAGGAGGAGGAGAGGTAAAGGGCATCAGATGTACCAGGAGAGGGCCCATTTGGCTAAGGAATTGCTTTCTCACCACAAGGACAGACAAGAGGTAGAACAGGTTTCCCGTTGATGTTGTGCAGGCTCTATCTTTGGTGGTTTTCAAGACCCAACTTGAAAAAGCCCTGACAGACCTGGTCTGACCTCAGAGCTTACCCTGTTGGGGATAACAAGGTTGATTAGAGAACTCCGGAGGTCCTTCCAAATCAAACTGTCCTGAAATTCTGTGAAGCACTATTCAGGGAGTACATGCAAACGTGGCCACTGTCTGTTTCTCCAGTATTCAGAATTGTCATATTAAATATGACATATACATTGTCATACGCATATCTATTCCTTTTTGTCTATGGATCTCTTGTTCATGAATCTGCTAAAACCCTTCCTCTGCTCCCACAGATGCTGTGCATACAGTTTTACAAATACTAATTCTAGAACAGTTTACAAGTATTACCCAAGCAGAAAGAAACTAGATTTAAATTATTTGGGGAATTACTTGCCTGCCCCAATGATCACAGTAGCAGCTGCACTTTTAATTTCCAGTCCTGCAAATATATATAAAAGCAATGTTACTGACTAAGCAGCCCATCCACTTCTCACTTTTACTGGGATTTCTCATCTGAGTGAAGTTCATGTTTACAAGAGCAGCTAATGAATATCATCTCTCTGATTTGGTCTCCAAGTCATCAGGGGAAAAAAAGTACACAGAGATGCATTCAGAGAGCTTTCAAACATAAGAAGGTCTTTCCAAATCCTTAACTGCCTTTTCAACCTTGCAGTCTCACAAGCAGCAAGCAAATGGAAAGAATATAGGCCAGAAGATGTAATATTGCTGTTTCTGAAGAAGCCCCAGAGCTCAGGCACAGACCAGGTACAGAGCATGTCCATAGGTACCTTGTCACTGCTGACAGTCTCCTACCCCAGGCAGACCTTACTTTGCCAATGCTAATGCCAGCCTTATAAAGGCATTTTACTCTTTTTTTTTTTTTTTTCTTTTTTTTTCTTTTCTATGAGTACTGTATCCCATGACAGTTTCTCAGGGTGGGATTCCAGAGCTTAAAGGCACCTTCAAACAATAGGAAGAAATCCAGGGTCACTTTCCTGGACTACAATGGTGGATTTCTGTCTCTGCCAATCACAGTGCAGTATTTATTTCATCTTCTGGCTTTCTTGCACTTAGCTTTGAAATAACAAGAGTTTCTTGATTGGCAAGAGCACTGATCAGCTCAGTACTAATCTGCTTACACGCTTGACCAATGAAACAGAGCTGGGCTATAACGGGCTTGTGCTGGGTATTGTTACCCATTGGGGATTAGGATGCTTATAGCTGTGATCAAGGTCATGGAAAGGATTTTGGTCTGAA
>NW_009952435.1:4188577-4196401 GCF_000747805.2 Chaetura pelagica
CTGCTGACATGCTATTGGTGGCAGCCATCTCCCTAGTAAGACAAATGAAACCCCCTTTCATTTGTGCTTTGTCCTTTAAGATGACAACTGCTGTAAAAAAAAGATAACCTCTCTGACCTCAGCCATCATCCCTCACTGTGGTTTACATCCCTACATCTGTTAGTTGAACTACACAATCACAAAAGCAGCACTCTACATAGTTTAGCCCCTAATCATGTGAAGCCTGCATCCCAGAGAGGAATTTATGTGTAACACTAATTATGACCAACATTGCCTGTTTGGGTGGGAGCTAAAAACCACATCACAGCATAGCTGGAATGGTCTTGCAACCTCTCTACAGCTGGCTTAATGTTCCTACACAAATAGCTTGACCTTTAGAAAAGCGAGAGGGGAAGAAAAGCAGGAAATGTTTTGAGCTTTAAATTATTCCCATTTGTAACTCTATGAATGGCACATTTAGTCCAATTTCCAGTCTCTGGCATTTCTAAACTGTCATGTTACAAACAGGCAGCAGGCTCTAAACTTTCACCCCCTGAGAGGCAAGGAAGGCAATCAAGTAGGTACCCCACTCAGCAAGTCTGGGATGCTGCCATGTCAGGAATGCAGCGTCTAGGAACCGTACAGCAGCAGTTCCGTGGGATTATAGCACAGGCCCATTGGCAGCACAATAAATACATTTTGCTGGTTCCTTGTTGCTGTATATAGATTGATGATGCCTCTGCAAAGTGATTTTAGAGAGGGTATAAAGGCAACAGAGAATTGAGACTTGGTTCCTCTTACCCACTCTGTATTGCTCTTAATTCATACAGGTACTGCAGAAGGCAGCTCCAAAACTAGCATTTCTTCATGTCTTTCTCAAATGCAGTAAAAGGGACTGGGAAGAGGAAAAAAATAAAATAAAAATAAATACATTTAAAAAAAGGAAAGAATCGATGTGGGAAGAAAATTGAGGCTTTGAAAGCCACATGAAAAATTTTTCATCCTTCAAGCCTTGCCTTCTGATGGCCTCACTAGGAGAGGCTGTTGTTACTCCAGTTCATATGCTGAATTTAAGGGGTAGTCACCAGAGACAGACATTTACAAGGTAAATCAGTAACACAAGCGGTGAATTTGCTAGAGATTAGTTCCTGTTCAGGAACCAGATCTGATGGTTTACGCAAATTTCATTTACGCCCTTTCTACCTGTAGCTTCTCTCTGATCAGAAGGTATTGAACATTGATCCACAAGTGAGTTCATACAGAATAAAGCCATCAGACTTTGGGGGTGGGAGGAGGAAAAATTCAGTCTGGGCCCTTATATGACCTCCTAAAACCTTGAGACTGTCAGCTGACGATACTACACAAGAGAGAAGGACAAGAGTGTTCAACATCAAGAAACAAATAAAGACCTCTTATTTCAGGCATGTACCCTACAGCTTCTTCAGCCTTTATCCATGTTTTTCTATAACTTTCAATACAAATACATTACTTGTTTTGTTTGCATCATCTTAGCTTCACTGGTTTCCGTGTACCTAGAACTAGTTGAGGGAATAATTTAAATATATTGAGCAAATCATGTAAATTGCATGCCTAAAATGTTATTGAAGCAAAAATTTATGTCATGAATTTGCTAAACTGGAGCTCTCACCAAGCTCAAATGAAAAACATATTTCATCTGGGTTTTGCTATACTGATTTTCATAAGAGCAGGCTAGGAAATTACATATTCTGACTTCCCAGCATCTGATTGTGATGACTTAGAGAGTAACCTTGATAAAGTTTGAATTCTAGCTCCCATTTGGCACCTAACAGCACACACAAGGTACAGCAGTGTCCTTACCATGAACACTAGGACTGAAAGAGATACAAGACCGTTGTCCTGCCCAGGAAGATGAATGCTGCATGAAGGTACCTTCACCATCCAACCATCAAACCTTCCTCTGGAAAAGCAGAACAAAACAAAACAAAACAAAACAAAAAGAAAATAATTTGAAGGGTGCAAAAGAACAAGCCTTCGTATGGACAGCTCTGTTGAAGATTACTCTAGTTGATGCTAGGCAGGTATACACTGTATGACAAGGGCTGATACGAAGGTTTGTTTTTTGAAGTGTTCACATTCAGTCTAGAACAACTGGCTGCTGCCAACTGAACGCTGCTACCAGCTGCCAAAAATTGGACGCTGCCAACTAGCCACTGGATGCTTCTATACCATCAAGCCACCAGTGGGACAACTGATTGCTGACCAGCAGGTGGTGCGCGTTCAGCCCCGTGACCAGAACCACCTTTAGCACGACGACCTGAACCTCAGGGAGCAGATGGCTCTGCTCACAATGCTCTGATTTTTGCAAGGAAACTGTGTATATATAGGGGAGTGTATGAGTCACACAATTTGTAACACGAAAAATTAAATATGAGATAAAGGCAACTCAATCAAATATGAGAAATGAAAAATTAAACATGATCTCAAGGTAACTCAATCAGACGTGAGAAGCAAAAAATTAATTATGAGATAAAGGCATAGATGAGTTCCTATGTAATCTGCTCTAGGGGATCCTACTCTAGCAGGGGGGTTGGACTAGATGATCTCCAGACATTCCCTCCAATGCCTACCATTCTGTGATTCTGTAATTCTGTGATCCTGTGAAGGCAACTCAATCAAACATATTACAACAGTTCATTTCAGATCAAAGCCCTGACCACCACTTTTTAAAACTGTTTTGGTGTTTTTAAGTACATTTGTTTAACATTACTTTTAGGAAATACTTCATGTTTGAGTTGCCTTCATCTCACCATTTTCTCTCTGCCTAGATTTATGGGCTCGGTTTAATGACAACCCTAGGAAACAGGACACTCTTACACCCCTGAGAGTAATTAGGAGCTTTCTGCAGAAGTTATTAGAATAGCTTAAAAATAATTTTCATAGGGAGAACGGGTAGCATTATCTCTGCATTCCTTCTACTAACTGAAGAGTCCCAGAGACAAAAAAAGCTACTGCCTGCTTCCCTGAACTCTGTGTGTGTGCAGGTTGCTGAGGAGCAGAGTGCTGCTCCCAGCTACAGCAGCAGTCCTGGAGCACAGTGTGGCTTACCCTCACTGCTGAGCAAGTGTACCTGGCTTCAGGCCTGGAGAAACTCCTACAAGATACCCAGCCAGAGAGCTTGAAGCATGTAACACAAGAATGCTGGTGATAGTTGGTAACTGCCTCAGCCTTAATTGAGAGCCCAGAGTAAAATTTCAGCAGGGAAGTGGTACAGAACCTGAAGCAAAACATGGAATAGTACAGGCTGCCTGCTGTTGCAGCACTCACTGCCCTTTCTGCAGCAAGAAAGTAGCTTGCATAGTCACCTGCAAGCCAGATTCAATGAGGAGAAGCTACAACATCTATCTGTGAACTGGCAGCTAGTGATAAAAGCCATTATTCTCACAGGAGCTGAAGACCTTAATCACTGCTCATGGTGCACTGTGGCTGCAGACACCCAACTCCCATCTGCATGTCCAGTCAGCCCATCCAGTGTCTGAGTTGTAGGGAGATCTTTGATAAAATGTCTGCAATACACCCACCATCCAAACAGGTACCTCCAACAAGCTTCCCAGACAGAGACCAGCTGCTGGGTGCAAATTTGGCCATCATCTTCAAGTGCAACACCCCAGTTGCCACGCACAATGAAAATTCACATATTTCTCGGTTGTGCTGGGAATGATAGCTCAGTTTCTGTATCCCACCAGCTGAGAACAGCAGGCAGGAACAATGAGCTGACAAGTACCTGCAAGATGCCTCTCCTGTAAGTATCCTCTCTCCAGCACCATGCTAGGCTCAAGTCAGTGGCAGTTGGAAACTAAACTGAAGTCAGGCTTCTCCCTTTCTGAACTTCCTTTCCTGACTTCAGACAGGCAAAAAAACCCCTCCCTGTTCCTTTGAGGCTGTGGAAAGCTTCCAGGAATCAGTGATTACTCTGACACAGATCTTGCTAGAGAGTCCTGGACAAACATAGGGTAGTATCTAGAGACTGGCAACCGGCTTTCAGTAAAATATCAAGTGGAAACATTTACATGTTAGAAGAAGGAATGTTTCAGAGGCTGGGAGGAACAAACCTTTTGGGGCATAAATTAGCATTAAACAGCTTCTCAGTTGAAATACTACAAATGTACTTATTTAAAACATAATAAAATGCACAAGAAAGTAGCATTTTAAAAAAAATCATCAGGAACAGTTGAAGCATTTGCCTACTTCAACAAAGGAAAAAGATGGGTGAAGTCATCTGGTAAGCAAAAAACCACAACAAAAAAGCTATGAAACCAGAGCCAACTTTTTATAGCTCACATCAGCAAAAGGCCTGTATTTCTTTATGACAAAGGGTCATATTTTTCTGATTGCTTTACCCCCAAAGTTCCTTTTGGCTGCTCAATTTTAGCTAAGGCAATTAGACTTTCTGAATTCATTCTTCTTTCCCCATTGTGTGGGAAGTTTAAAACCCTTTAAATCTTGCTAAAGCCTTTTATACGAGGAAGGCAGTCTCATAAGCCTGCTTGAACTTAGGCCTAGTTGAGAGTTTAAATTCAATAAAGGATTATTTAGAATTAGAACTAAAGAGAAAAGGAAGCAAGGCCTTCAGAAAATGTTCAGAAGCTCACACTTAAAGAAAACCAGAATTAGTATATCTGCGCATGGTTACAATCAGTCTTCAGAAGACTGATTTAAAAAAAAAACCAACAAAACACAACACAAACAAAACAAACAAATTAAAAAAATAACTCTAGGAGACTGATTTTAAAAAAACTCCAGGAGAGCGATATATATATAAAAATAATCCCTTATCTCTAAACAAAAGGGAAGGCACACACAGATATGTAGCAGAACTGTTTAAAAGAGGTAAAGTGTTCCTGGTACTTCTATTAAAACACAAAAATAAAAATGAAGGGGTAATTACACAGTGATTCCAATGGGTCAGAAAAGAGTAGAGGCAATAGAGGGAATGATCACTAAACAAGTGATGATCAGCAAGTTCTACCTATTTGGCTAAAGCACCACAGTGCGCCAGAAGCACAGCTAATATGCTTTGAATTGCTGTCCTTTTTGCCTTTTATTTAAGATGACTTTTGCTCAAAACTGGTGTGGAAGAGAGGGCTTCTTCCTTCTCTTGTTTTCCTGGAAGACTTGAAACTATCTGACTGGTCTCACCTATCTCCACAAAAGAGAAGACAAACACCCAAGACTCTGAAAATACGTTTCTTTGGAAATATGCCTCTTAGCATATTGTTAGCCTCATCTAAACTTTCTTCTCTAGGAAAAGTTGCACATACTAGACTTTAGGCCTGCAGGGACAATGCTTAGACTCAAGGGCTTCATGTTAGCATGCAGTGCTATGTATACTTGGGATGCATAAGGAGCAATATCCACAGCAGGTGGCAGAAAAATACCTCCATGGAAGTGACAGAAGACACTAATTACTTTCAGTTTAAATCTTAAAATACACAAATTTGCATGGTGCTACACATCACCAGTCAACATCTCCATGTCATTAGTTCTTCCACTGACTTGAAAGCAGAACAGATTTCTTTTACAGAGAAGCATACTTTCATTAGTGCTGTAGTGACAAGGACTAATCCCTCCTTCCCCCTCCCATTCTGCCATTCCTATTTCCCACTGAACAGCAAATTAAATCTCAAACCAGCTTTCCCTTTTTCTTGCACAGGTGCTCAAGAAGGGCCTTACAGAATAGTTGTTTAGGAAACAGCAGGAGAGAGCAGCCTTTGAAAATGTGGAGGAGTCCTGCTGTGAGCCTCTTTCTTGACAGATCAAGAGTTGTATTTACAACAAGAAATTTGAAATAATGCCGAAAAATAAAAAGCTCATTTTTCAGCACTTCACCTATTGGTCACATGTGAAACTTAAATAACTATATGCATGCTATGAAATAATTCACTCCATTACATGTGCCACACAACTTCTGCATGTAGCTTAGAGAATCAATTCAAGGATAAAGTCTTCCCTAAAGCATTCAAAACTTCAAGTCCCAAAAAGCAAGTTTTGCACAAAACAGTAATTTGGTATCTGCATGCATTCATATACAAGGTCATTCAAAATCTTTTTATTAAGCTTGACAGACAGCAAGATTGGTTCTTCAATCAGATTTTCCTCATTTCTTCTCACTTTAGAGCCCATTAGGAAACCAATTTTTCTTCTCAGACAATAGAGAGGAAGAGAAACATAAAAGCAACAGAAACATAAAAGCAACAGTCTTGCACTTCTTCAAAAGCATTCAGACAAATGAGGGGCTGGGATGCAGGAAAATAGTTAGCCTGGTAAGGCTGTCCAAAGCAACAACAACAACAAAAATATTCACCACATGTACATATAAATATTGTATTTAACAATTGAAACAACTTCCTGGTAGTTTTGGCCTGAGCTGGAAATTACTAGAAGCCAGTATTTCTCTTTTATTTAAATTTTATCTTCTTTCATTTCCAGTGTCACCACCCTTGCTTCAACAAAATATTGAGGATGATTTTATATGAAAAGCTTACTGGATTGAAATGACACCCCATGTCATTTCATAAACAAACAAGATAAATAGAGAGTGGAGACAATGTGGAATGGAAAAAGTTTATATTTGCAGAAGACAGACAATACAATCTGCCTTGTACACGCACCTATATTTGACAGCAGTTTCTTGTGGAACTGTATTTGAATGTATTTCAGGCTTGAAACTACAGCTTTAGCTATTTCCTTCATATAGCTATAATATACTCTGAGAAGATAATTAAATATTAATTAATAGAAATGCCTATGGGTATTTCAGACTGTTATATTTAGTTGTGCTTTTACTTGGACCCAAGAGAAAATATGACATGTAAAGTTTGGAAAAAATCCCCTAGCTTTTAGTAATATTTATAATTTTTCTCATTAATTTCTTGAAATACACACCTACATAGGTTTTTTACCAAATCTGACACTGAATTTTTACTCACAGAAAGATCAGCTAAAGGTTTACTATCTATTTTTCTAGCTGACAATTAGCATCAATAGATCAATTGCACTTAGACACGAGTACACTGGCCTTAATTATTTCACCTTTTCAAATACAATAAGGTATTTTGGTATAACAGGGGTGACAATAAGGGATAAATGAGGGAAGATTACACTTAAAGGCTTGCTGTTCTAAGTACAACACTACTTCTTTTGAGAGTAGGTGAAGATTCAGGAGCTTTCCAAGCCATATCAGCTAACCATATGAGATATGTAAGAGAATATTTCTATAATTCAACAATATTCTAAATATTAAACCAATGAAGTATCATGAATATCTTTACTAAGCTCTTGTTGTGTTTTTGTTAATGGTACAGATATTAATACATTAATTATATTGCTTTAATACACATCACAATATAATTTGCTATTAACAGCTTAGTTCTCCTCTTCCCCTCCTTCCCAGCTTGAAAAGAAAAGAAAAAGAAAACCTACAATGGCGTTTGTCTCACCAAGGAAAGCATAACAAAGTCACTTTGTCCTTTATATAAAAATATTCTAAATAAGGCTAGAAGTGCTCCAGGCCAGCTCTGACATATATGGTAAAAACAATTTCAGATTTCATCTAAAGAGAAAAAGCAGAATAATATGTTACTTAAAAATATGCAAAAGAATGTGGACATAAAGGTCTAAGCTGAACATTGAAGGAATAGTTCATTTGTTTAGTGCCTGACTATCAGATAATTTTAACTGTTTGCAGTCCTATTTTTAAAGGTTGTGAGGTGATGGTTTTTTTAGCAACTTCACCTTTGTGCTCTTACTTCTGTTTCTCTAGTCCAATAAAACCCACAAAATCCTTCATAAGTGCTATGCAGCAGG
>NW_009952435.1:4196525-4208885 GCF_000747805.2 Chaetura pelagica
AGCCAGTTTGAGTATCTAACTCATCTCAATAGCTGACAGTATTTATGCAGAAGGAGCCACGTGGGAGAGCCTTCCCCATCTGCATTTACTTTGAGTAGTGCTTTACAAGAACACAGTTCAGGAAAACAGCTCATCCTTTGCCAGTAGCCACTCCACAGTGGAAAATGCAGCAGCACAAACTGAACAGCAGCAGATGAGGCAATAACATCCAGAGAATATCTGTTTTCATGGTTTATCTTCTGCTACTTCTCTTCTGCTTGGAATAAGGCAAAGACATTTTGTAATTTTACAGCTAACTGACTAAGTGGAGATAGTGCAAATTAACCATAGATTTCATATTAATTCATAACACATCATATTCATAATTTATATGTAATTAAAATAAAGATATATTATAATATACATATTGATATATGATGTGTTATATTTTATAATAATTCATCCCATGACTCATAGCATAACCATAGATTTCCTATTAATTTCATATTAATTCAATCCTGAATATTTATACCCGGTACTTTTAGTTAAAAAAGGCTATTCTGAGAACCCAGATACCCATCACATGTTTAGGTACCGAATTCCTATTGAATTCAGTGCTATGGGATTAATGAATTTTCAAATTTCAGGGACTCTTGACATCAGTCATCAACCGATGAATCTCTACAGACTTAAGGGAGAGCAGATACAGAGAAAGCAAATACCCAGGGGCCCTCTCTTTAGGAAACAGTTTTCATAAGCATCAGGCATGGAGAAAGATTTGTTAGTCTGGAAAATGATCACACTGTATCTATAATATCACATAATTAACTGCCTAAAATTCATGAGCTAAGAAGTGATTCTTTTCTTCTAACAGTATCCAATTTTCACTGCTGTTCAAAGTTGCTAAATAACTCCATTCTCCATATTTATAATGGGTTTGTTGTCCTAGGCTATCTATCTGCTGGGGACCTGGCTTATGGTAACTCTCTCCTTTGCATGCCTCAGGTGAGCTACTTTTGCAACAATTATAAAGGCACTTACGTTCATGCACACTTCTTTCCTACAGACCAGAGAACAACTGCCAGTGCAGGATCCAGGGGGTGGAACTTGTGGGTGACACTGGAGTGTTGGCTTGCTCCACCAAGGTACACCAATTCTGCACATCAAGAGTTTCCAAGATCAGTTGTAGGCAAAAGTAAGAAGTACTCACACTTGCAGCCAGAGAAAAGCCCAGATATTTCCCAGAATTCATCTAACTGCATAGTAGATACGTTTCCCCAGGGTGGTGTTTCAAAACAATCATGTCTACACAGAGATTTAATTTTCTTTCTGCACTAAGCAGCTTCAAGACCCTGAGAAGGGATCATGTGAGAAGTCTAATTGTTAGCTATGCAGATCAGCACATCTTCACAGGAGGAGCAGAGTGGCATTTCACAGCTTTTAGGTCAGTCAGCAAAGCCTGAATTCACTGTAGGATTCAGAATCAAAGCACAGTCAGTGTTTGCAAGCATCCAAGCATCAGCCAGCATAGCAGTATCAATACTAGGGCTTTTGGTACCACCTGTGGATCAGATGCTAAAAATGCAGCACAGAACAGGCAGCCCACTCAATGAAAGCAGAGGCTCTCAACATACCTGAAAGGCAGTACTGGAGACAGTACCATGAGCCCAGCTCCAACTCAAGAGGTACCTAGATACTTGTTCCAGTGGCAATATAGAGAAAAAAAACCAAACCAAACCAAAACCAAGCAACCAACCAAAATAAAACAAAAAAACCAACACAGCAAAAACCCCAATAAAAAAAAAACAAAAAAAACCCAACAAAACACAACCAACAACAAACAAACAAAAAAAACCACAACTGTAAAAACTATGCAGAATTTGAGTGTACAAATTCTTCAGGAGAAAAACAAAACAAAACAGGACTTGCTCAATATAGCCTTGTACAGTGAACTAGCAGAAGAAGGCAATCAAGGTCCAGTTCTTACCCTCAGAAGAGATAACAAATGGGAGTTTCAACCCTGTCTAGGTTTTTTTGCTACCTAGCCATGAGCAGCACTCCATACATCGGGCTGAGCAGGTAAGACCCGTGCTGCAATTCTTAATACTCATCTGAGTGCCCTATGCATGGAAGTTAATTATAATTTTCACTTTCTTATGCTCAAAATGCAGAAGCCCTATTTTCCCATAAATATCCCATTTCCTGCAAATTACTGCTGTTTCCTGTTGTTTGGAAGCTTCATATGCTTTCTGGTAGAGGAGAAAATTTAAACTAAATCTGTGTTCTACGTCAGTGATCTAACTACTGGTTTCTAGCTTAGGATCAGGCCATCTCTGATCCTGGTCCACTGAAGCACTTCATATTAAGGCACTTCACCCACGTGCTACTTTTACTTTGCTTCTAATGCCCACCTCAAACCTGGAAACTCTAGAGAAAGTACTGCCAATTTTATTTGTATTATAGAACCAACAAGTCTGATTCAATACAAGAACTCCTCTAGCAGAGGACAGCATTGTGAGAGAAGCTTTACCCAGAAGACAGGCAAACTAAACCACTATCTCCATTGTACAGACTAAACAGCAGAGGGGGGGGAGATGGTGCAAACTGCCACAGGTCTTGACAGAAAATATCTTTGACAGCATAAGGAGCTGAGAGCCTTTATCCAAGAGCACTTTGGCCTTATAACTCACCCTGCAAGAGGGAAAGCTTTACTGCCATTAGGCTGGAAGGCAGTTTTTTTCCTCAGGTTTTATCAGTTTGTGAGTAGTTCCATTCACTTGCCTAGTGACATTTCCTCCTGCTGCTGCTTGCAAGGGTCTCACACTGCAGAAGGGGAGAAAAGACTGCTGTTTGCAAAGCTGGGAAATACGAGACCTTAAGGAATCACCAGAAGTGCAGACAGCCAGGCAGAGCATCCTAAATCACTTCAACTCTTCCATTAATCAATTGAATTGCTTTCTAGCTGATTGAGCCCCTTAGGCTTTCAAATCCCAGCATACAGACCAAATATTAAAAAGCTACCTTTTGGTCTGCATTTGTAACTGTACGATTCAAGGTCAACTCCAAGTATGAAATCTTCACACAAATCCTCAAGATGATGACAGAAAAAGCTGGGAAGCAAATTAACCTCTTGACTTCTGACTCCCGATGCTCTCCACAAAGCGAGAGAGGGTTATTATTCCCTCCCTTCCCCTAAAAAGGAAATCCCAGACAAGAGCAAAAAAAATACCCTGATTTTTCTGAGGCGACACTGCCACCTATTGTCACTGATGGTTTACTCACTTTTTCGTGAAGACTCATTTTACAGCCCAACAAATGTCTGATCAAAACCAAAACCTTCCCCTTCTTCTTCAATCCAAAACTGATTGAGTTAACCCCTGCTGAGACAGAACCTTACCTCTGCCCCTACTAAAGCCTTCTCCCAAAAAAAAGCGCAACAAAACTTCCAAAAATCACCTACCAAGTAGGTAATATGAGATCAAGAATATTTTCTCAGAATTTCACCTGAAGGCACAATCCACGTTGTCTGATGATCCTCAAGATGACTATTCATGGGCTACTGCAGAGGCAACCTACCAGCACCACTTGCCACTATTCTTCCAAGTTCAGCAGCCCATGCTCTGAATATATTCATGCTGTTGCACTTTGGTGACTCTATCTTCTGCCACGCAGGGAAAAAGGAAAATCAGTGGTGAAGACAAGTCATGGTGTAGGAATCAAGTACATGTGCATGTGTTCATATATCTGTATTATGACGAAAACAAAAGGTAGGGCCTTTGAGCATCTTATTCTGAGAAATAATGGGAAAGTATGTGTATGTCACTAAAGGCTTCTAGTGTGGCCACAAGTAAATGAGTGATATAACTGCCAAAGGCATATTTCTGCTATGCAAACATCTGTATATTAACTTAAATTCATACATGAGTAGTTCCAAGTCAAAGTGAATATTTTATCATTATGTGTAAGCATGGAACAGGTGAAAAAATGTTGAAGAATCAGGCACTTGAGATAATTTCTGGAACTGTCTCCTGCTTTTTCTTCCCGTTACTTTAGGTGCCTGGATTATTCTACAAAAATGGTGCTTAGATATGGTTGAAGAAATCAAGTTTAGATGCAAATGAAAACATTTCCATATTAGAAGTCAGTTTAACATGATTACTGCCACAACTAGAAGACCCAAGTAGCAAATCCCATCATTAAGATAAAGTTGTCCTTTACAAAGGTAAAATGTTCCTTGCTCTAACATTAGAAACTTTGCAGAACCATTTTCACCTTTGCAACATTTTACATCTAGAATAGTCTCCCTAGTAAAAGAATTAATTATTTCAGCCTTTAATATCAAATAAACTTAACTGAAAGAATATGCTTATTTTGACAGGGAAAAGAGAAAAACTTACTTGTTGCTTTTATCTTTTAATTTTTGGAAACTTCAGAACTTCTCTGGAGCTCAAAGTGTTAGATTTAGCACCAGAAATTGTGTAAGAACAGCCAAAGAAGGCAGAACGCATTTGCTGTTTAAATGGTTCTACAGTACATTGAAACTTCTGGGTAATACTGGGGGAGGAAAGCAGTGATGTGCAGGACCATAATCCCTTCCTTGTGGCAGCCCAGTGGGTCCCTGGTGTCATTCTCCAATGCTCTGTTGTCAGAGCACCACAGATGCTCCAGGTTCAACTAGAGGGAGAAGGCCTAGGTGTTTCTGCCTTCTATTACATTTCTAGAACTGAGATGATCTTCAGAAGTATTTTTTTTCTTGAGCCATTCTTGATTGCTTACAGCCAAGGCAACAATTACTCCTCTGGCTGTACCTTGCCCCATCTTTGCCTTGAAGGTGCTGAAGGTATCCTCTCCTGCCTTCAAACCCTTCTGTGTCCATTCACACATAGTATCATATTATAGAATCATAGAGTGGTTTGACTTGGAAGGGACCTTAAAGATCATGTAGTTCCAACCCCCCTGCATGGGAGAAGACACCTCCCACTAGACCAGGTTGCTCAAAGCCCCACCCAACCTGGCCTTGAACACTTCCAAGGATGGGGCAACTTCCCTGGGCAACCTGTGCCAGTGTCTCACCCTCAAACTTCCTAATGTCTAACCTAAATCTCCATTCTTCAGGTTTTGATCCATTACCCCTTGTCCTCTCATTACATGCCCTTGTAAGAAGTCCCTCTCCAGCTTTCTTGCAGGCCCCCTTCAGGCACTGGAAGGCCACTATGAGATCTCCCTGGAGCCTTCTCTTCTCCAGGCTGAACAACCCCAACTCTCACAGCCTGTCTTTGTAGGAGAGGAGCTCTAGCCCTCAGATCATATTCATGGCCCTCCTCTGGACTCTCTCCAGGAGCTCTCTGTCCTTCTTATGTTGGGGGCTCCGGAACTGGATACAGTACTCCAGAGGGGTCTCACAAGGGTGGAGTAGAGGGTGAGAATCACCTTCCTTGATCTACTGGCCGAACATTTTAATGCAGCCCAGGACACAGCTGGCTTTCTGGGCTGCAAGCACACATTGCTAGCTCATGTTGAGCTTTTTGTCCACCATCACCCCTAAATCCTTCTCCTCCGGACTGCTTTCAGTCCATTCTCCACCCAGCCTGTATTTGTGCTTGGGATTGTCCTGACCCAGGTGCAGGACCTTGCACCTGGCCTGGTTGAACTTCATGCAGTTTGCACCAGCCCACCTCTCAAGCCTGTGAAGGTCCTTCTGGATGGCATCTCTTCCCTCCAGTGTGTCGACCTCACCACACATTCTGGTGTCATCAGCAAACTTGCTGAGGGTGCACTCAGTGCCACTGTCCATGTCACTGACAAAGTTGTTAAATAGCACTGGTCCAAGTACCAACCCTTGGGGAACTCCACTCATCACAGGTCTCCATCTGGACATCAAGCCATTGATCACCACTCTTTGAGTGCAACCATCCAAGCAGTTCCTTATCCAATGAGGGGTCCACCCATCAAATCCATACCATTCCAGTTTCAATACCAGGATGTCATGAGGGACAAAGTCAAAGGCTTTGCACAGGTCCAGGTAGATAATGTTGGTTGCTCTTCATTTGTCCACTGATGCTGTAACCCCATTGTAGAAGGTCATCAAATTAGTCAGGCAGGATTTGCCCTTGGTGAAGCTGTGTTGGCTGTCACCAGTCACCCCTTTGCTTTCTATGTGCCTTAGCAGAGCCTTCAGGAGGATCTGCTCCCTGATCTTGCCAGGCACAGAGGTGAGACTGACTGCTCTATATTTCCCTGGATCTTCTTCTGTTCTTGAAAATGGGAATTGTGTTTCCCCTTTTCCAGTCAGTGGAAATTTCACCAGACTGCCAAGACTTTTCAAACATGATGGAGAGAGGCTTTGCAACTTCATTGGCCAGTTTCTTCAGGAGCCATGGATGAATCCTGACAGGTCCTATGGACTTGTGCACCTTCAGGTCCCTCAGATGATCATGAACCTACTCTTCTTCTACAGTGGGGAGATCTTCCTTTTCACAGTCAATGCCTTTGCCTTCTCTAACTTGGATGGTGTGATCAGAGCCTTTGCTGACATGCGAATTCCCAACAATCTGAAAACAAGGCGTGGCTACAGAATGCACTCCCTACAGGTCTTTAGGAAGACACAAGGGTCTTTATGGTTTATCCTTCCCTTCCAATTAAAAAATAAAATAAAATTTAAAAATAATTTTTAAAAGCCTGTTTTGTTTATGCACTTAATTTATTTTAGAATTATACTAATAATTTCACTCCACAGCAAATTTTCTAGAAGCATTATTACAACAGCAGTTATAAAGGCTGCAATCATTTATTGCAAGTTGTTTTTCTAGTGTGTTTTAAGTCACAAAAAGTTCAGCACCAAAGGAAGTTCTTAGCAAGAGGGGATCATTCAAGCATGAAAACTCATTTGAAAAAATAATTACTTCAAGTCCAATCAGTCCTATATAATCACCAGAAGCTGTGAGTCCTCCAAGTTAACAGAATAACAAATGAACAAACAAGTCAGGTGGAAGAGAGAGCAATAAAAATGGAAGTATTTTAACAAAGACCCACTAGAAAAATCTGGTAAGCAGCTGTTTCTGCACAACTGGATCTAGAAGTATCATGATATGGGATCTGGGGAGTATTTTCTTCAGGTTTTGTGAGCCTGTTAGTAACTTAAACTGTACTCTTACAATTAAACTGCCTGATCAACAAGATATAAACACAAGGCATCCCTGTGCTGTATATACTCATTGGCAGGTGAAAATCATCTGGCTCCATATCTTTACTTTTTCTGGATGACGTTTTTAACAGGAAAAGATATTGCAATTTGAAATGCTTTTGTGGCAAATTTCAGGCTGAATCTCAGTGGTTTTAAGCAACAATTTTTGCCTAGAAAAAGTATTTCCTACAAGTAGGATATACCGTATGAAAGTCTCTATACATACAAGCCCCTTAGTGAGAGTTTTTTTCTTTATTATCATCACTTCTGTTTATTTCTTTTTACTGTTATTCCCAAATTCTTGTCTTTCACCATGGCTGAGCTACCAGGGGTAGCAATGAAATGCACAGCCCTTGCAATCAACTGGATCCTGTAGGATGGAGGGGCACAGGGCTGTGAAGGCATCAGGAAGCTGACTGGGCCCAGAATGACCTTGTCCTCCATGCCTATCACTGAATACCACTTGGAGCAAGCACGGTTGAGGACATGGTCACTTCTCTGTAGCTAGCAATAGCTAGAATACCAAGATGAGACCTATTTTCACATATTTTTTTCTCTTAACCTCTCTTCAGTGATTTAATTGTCTCTTTTTATCTTGGCTCTTTGGGATTTCCTACAATTCCTTCACACACTATATAATCTACTTTTCCTAATTATTCCTTTCATTTACTTTTATTTTTCCAGCTTTTCCTACCACAAGAGATCAAATTCCCCTGCTGCCTTCCTGTTTAGTGTGAGAGTTCAACAAGTCATAATTATTACTCATATACCCAAGTAAAGTTATTAACTTCTAACAGACTACCTAGTATTAAGCCTGGTCTCATGTCATTTACTGGGGAGGGGCCAATTTTTGTGGAGCATTGACCCCCTAGGATCTCATTTCAGAATTTTCTTTCCATCCCACCAGGATGACAAGGAGCTGGCAACAGTATATGCACATAGATAACAGAGGATTGCTAGTGACTACCCACCAATGCATTTATCTCAGACTAAGGAGCTTTTATCTTAAAAGTCAGGTACTCCTCTGAAAAACTGAGTGAAAACAAATTGCATCTGACAAATCATATTGTCACCACCACCTCCAAACACAGGCCCTGGAAACTAATGTTGTTTTAATATTTATAAATTCCCTCTTCTGGAGATTCTAGCATTAGATTTTCTTATTTTAAAGCTTAACCCAAAATCAGCTCTGTTTTGTTTATTTTCCCTAGAGACCCAGCCAACAAAGTTCCCTGCAGCAGCAGTTCCTGGCTCCATCTCTCATGCATTTGGGAACATCTTGTGCCTCAGGTAATTGCAAGGGTTATGCCGCTTACCACAAAAAATATATATGTCTCCCATAAAACTATTTCAACAGATAAGGATGATTAAATGAACACCACTCTTGCACAGTGCATCTGACACCTGGAACTGTCAAGACCCCAAGACACTGGCTCCTTGTTGAAAGGTCTATCCCCCCTGCCTGTGGCTGGTCTGTCCTGCCCTGGGACTCAAGATTGGCTGGGCCAGGGCTGGCTGCACATGCAATAATGCATTGGGCACCTGGAACTCACCATAACCTGAAGAGAACCTTCACCTTATCAGTGGCTTGTACTACAGTTATATCTTTGTACATCTCTGTTTTGTTTATAAAATATGAGCACATATAAACCCCTCACTCCATGTCCTCATTCCCTTTTTGAGCAGAAGTGTGTACTACCCATGGGGGGGGATTCAGCAGGTACCAGCTAAAATAAGGGGGAGGGGTGAACTGCTCAAATCCCTCCTTGTTCTGTTGTTGAACCTTTACAGTAATGTAAAAGGAAGAGATGGGGTTTGTGTTTGGGAAAGCAAAGTAGCATAAAGGCTACTTATTCTGCATCTGTGGTGCATAGACCTTAAGTGGCTTACACTATCCAAACCTGCCTGGCCAGCCTTTAAATTGTGCACCTTCTGAAAAATAAATAGAAAAGCCCTCTGAGTTGCTGGCCTATCTCAGACTTACTGTCTTTCCATGGAATGAACTGGAATAAGAGTCAGGTGTGCAAATTGTATCATAGTCAGACATGACTGAAGTGCCCTTATCACAAATTTACGTTTTTCCCTGTAAGGTCCCATTGAAGTAAAAGGGATTTATTGTGTTTCAGGCCACATAATGTCACACAATCCCTTACCTAAATATCCCTCAGAAGCTTAAGGAGGCATTTCATTAATCCTAATCCAGACAAGTTGCCTCGGAGGCAACCAGCTGTACCCAGTTCTGACTGGATTCAAGAGGCAGGTTCACCAGCAGTGGCACTGGCACCCCAGCACAGGGGCCACCATCACAGTGCAGAGACAGAGGCAGCAGCTCCTCCTAGCTTACCTGTCCCTTGTCCGGGCTGAGGTGAACCACAGCAGCCAAACATGGGGCCTGGCAGGAGCCACCAGAGGTACCAGCAGCAGCTGCTGCTTCTCCTACATACAGACCTTGGGGGAGGCTGCTCTGCCTCTGGAAATCCGCTATCCAGAAAGGGCTTCCTTCCAGTCTCCCTGAGTATTTCCCTGTCAGTATTTCCAGTAACAGAGGCTGTCTTACTTTTCCATTATACTTTTCCACTTTTATACTCAATTTGAAAAAGTAAATTCCTAACCAAAAGAACACCCATGTCCCCAGTGTTCTCTTGACTTATTCATAACACCTAGCTCCCAAGATGATCTTAATGACTATGTTTTTTCTCAGCTTAGATTTTTTTTTTTTTTTACTCAGATGGCAGTAGGAATATTGTCTTTAATAGTGTTATTTTCTTTTAAAATCAGAAAAAGTAGAAACTTGTACAAAGTGTATCTCAAGCTAGAGAATTACAACACATTTTTACAAACATCCTTGAATCTTGAAGCTACAATTTGTCTCCAAAATTGAATATTTTTGAGTGCTTTTGTATCGTACTCTGCTTTCAGATACTTTTTTCCTTTCAGTAGAGAAGAAAGGAATTTTGCCCAAGAAATAAAACTATTATTCTGTTCAGTTCTAAAATACTGACCACTTTCAACACAACCTCAATAAGACAATAACCTCTGGCCTTTAAACAACTTTGCCTCCAACTTAGGTTGGTAGCAAATAAAACAAAATTGCTCAGAGCAATTCCCAAGGCCACCAGGTTTTTTTCTGAGTTAGCACAGTACAGTTTCCTTTTAACATCTTGTGTAAATCTTTAGCAATACACTGTCAGCACCCGGGAGCCATGACTGTAGCTCACTGTGTACATACCACATTAGTGCTCTTTCTTGCCTTGTAATGCACATCCCAGCTTTGCACCCAGAGCCAGAGGTATGACAGTTACAAGGCACCACTCTAAAGATGCCAGAGCTGCAACCACCATCTGCCCTTTCTACTGCAGATTTCTTGTTCTTCTCAGCTCTTGAAAGATCGGCTTCCACCTGCAGATTGTTTTAATCACTGCATTCACCACTCTACTAAAATGTAAAATATGTTTGAGACGTTTCCAAAGTTAATTTGTAAATACCTTAAAGTGAGTTTTAAAGTCTGGATCTGTAAAAGGCTGGAATTTCCTCATATTTCAAGTGTATGGAAATATGGGATGGCAGTTTGTTCACAAAAAAGAGACAAACAACTATGAAATACACTCAAAAGATCAGATCCCATCTAACTGTTTCAGAAATAAGGAGTTTCCATCCATTTCAGTGACGAATACTCATGATGCATTTGCAAATAGATTTTTTAATTAATAGTAGTCAAAGTGTAAGTTTCCGAGTCTTAAGGAGTCTCAAAGGATTCTTAAGAACTCCTTAAAATAAGTTCAATTGCAACATATATTTGACATTCATAATGCCTTTTCACATAACTCTCTGGATGTATCCCACCTAAAAAAAAAAATCACAAAATACAGTTTTACTAAATGATACACTGCTTCATCAATGCATTTACTCATTTGACTATTCATGAATTACTTACTGACATTTTAAAGGAAAATAAGAGACACTTGGATTTTTTTTAAAGTTTCTGCAGTTTCAGTCCGGTGGATTTGTCTGTCACGTTATTTAAATAATAAAATGGCATTCAGTTATGGCTCTGGGTTTATTGCACCCAGAGCCATATCGTGTATTGCATTTTCAGTTGCAAACTTGGTGCTGCAGGTGGCACCCTACGCCTAGCAAAGAAACTAGTCACCCTCAGCGCAGTAAGGCCTCGCTGGTTCCTTTTTTTTCCCAGCACAGTAGTTGCATAAAGCCTGTATTTAATAAATTAAATAGAAAACTATGACGCTTATCGAAAAAAATTAATAAAATGAAATAAATAAATATTACATGTAGTGTTTCTTCTGACATGTAGTGCTACTCTGTGCACTTCACTGATTTGATGTAACTTGTATGAAATTCTGCCTTTGGTGTTGCACACTTGTTTTCACTGGGCCAAGCAAGCTGTAGTTTCCGTTTTTGGAGTTGAAGCTTTGGGAGCACCTTAATCTTCACAGAAATATTCATATTTTTAATAGGTGTTTCCATAAATTTGCTTTTTTGCTATTCTCCAAAAACAATAGCTGATTCATAATGAGCTGAGTCCATCTGAGGCTCTAATTTACCATTTCATAGGTAAAATGAAATCTGAGGAAATAAAATTCCAGAGGAAAGAGTTAAAATGGCATTCAGTTATGGCTCTGGGTTTATTGCACCCAGAGCCATATCGTGTATTGCATTTTCAGTTGCAAACTTGGTGCTGCAGGTGGCACCCTACGCCTAGCAAAGAAACTAGTCACCCTCAGCGCAGTAAGGCCTCGCTGGTTCCTTTTTTTTCCCAGCACAGTAGTTGCATAAAGCCTGTATTTAATAAATTAAATAGAAAACTATGACGCTTATCGAAAAAAATTAATAAAATGAAATAAATAAATATTACATGTAGTGTTTCTTCTGACATGTAGTGCTACTCTGTGCACTTCACTGATTTGATGTAACTTGTATGAAATTCTGCCTTTGGTGTTGCACACTTGTTTTCACTGGGCCAAGCAAGCTGTAGTTTCCGTTTTTGGAGTTGAAGCTTTGGGAGCACCTTAATCTTCACAGAAATATTCATATTTTTAATAGGTGTTTCCATAAATTTGCTTTTTTGCTATTCTCCAAAAACAATAGCTGATTCATAATGAGCTGAGTCCATCTGAGGCTCTAATTTACCATTTCATAGGTAAAATGAAATCTGAGGAAAAAAAATTCCAGAGGAAAGA
>NW_009952435.1:4209136-4220921 GCF_000747805.2 Chaetura pelagica
AAGAGTGAGAGGCTGCACTCTGATAACCTGTTTCTTCGTGTACAGCAGGGTGTAAAAAAGTCACACAGACAATAAGCAGTAAGTGTATTTATATTGGTACAATGTCTCCAGGAAGACATCAGCTCTCTGATGACACAAACTCAGACACTGAATAAGAACCTTGGATGGAAAGTAAGAAGTTTAGAAGCTACCACCAAAATAATTAAGTCCCTTTTATCTTTCTGAAAAAGGCACATTTCAATGAAAAAAAGCCATAACATTAACAATTAATAGCAGCAAAACATGCTCAAGGAAAAGCATGTGACAGCTTTTGCAGCTACGAAACAGGTAACCTGATTTGGACACAGTAAGAGGCATAACAATGAGAAACTCACCCACCTTATTTTAAATGAAGCTTTTGGGTTTTTTTCACAGACCAATCTCACATTAATTTCTAGGAACAAAGCAGCAAGTCAGCCTATATAGTATTATGGCTGTCAAAGATGCAACAGCCAGCATATCCATGCCTTTGTATGATGTGAATGATTTTTTGAGAACCTTGCCTTTATTCTAGCCTTATAATATTAAACACATGGAAAGCATAACATTAAGGGAAAGTCACTAACATGTTTCAATTTCACATCCTAGTGAGAAAACAGTACTACAAAAATACAAGGAAGTTGATCTGATTTACAGAAACATAGCAATGGATTTAATGGTGGCAGTGAGGGAAAAATTCATCCAAATGCAGGTATAGTTTAAGTATATCAATTCTAAAGAATGGCATCAGGTAACACTTTTCAGTTGACTTCCAAAAAAAGAAAAAAGCAACTTCAGCATGATTTATCTTTCCTTCATAACCACCATGTTACTCTGGGGAAGCCCAGAATCCTTTCAGTACCTTAATTGTTCTAATCACTCACACTTTGCTATTACCAGCCCAGCTCATACACCCCAAAACCTGCAGAAGCAGTCAGAGCATTAAATGCAACAAATTTCTTACTCTAAATTATTTCAGGAGAAGCCCTGTTACCTCAGTAGCTGGTAGGGCTACAGAATTGACCAGTACCTTTAAGCCCAAGGGGGCAGCCTGTATGTTTTCTCGAAGCACCTGACAGCAAGCCTTCTTCCAACCCTGCACTCCTCTAAGGAGGGGAACACACCCAGATGGGAGGAAAGCCTGCAGTCAGGGCTCTGAAGTCACTAATAGACTTCAGTGGCCCTCATCATGCTCACCTTCCCCCCAAGGCTGTCCATGGGGACTTGGGGGGCCTCTCTGTCTTTCCTTGAGCTGTGGGTATAACTGTTCCTAGCAGTGCTTCCCAGTCTTTCCAAATTGCTGCTTGTTTTCCTGTGTAGGTCTTGGACCTGACTTTTTATTTCACCTGTTCCCCTTGTTTGTGCCTTGTTTGTGTTGTGGGCATCCTCAGCTCCCAGCATGTTCTTCCTCATGCCTTGCTCTTACCAGTACTGGTGAATCCTACTGTGTTTGTACCTGCTGTCATCCTTTTCTTTACACATCTGACTTACATGTGGGGTTGTGAGTACAGCAGTTTACTGAGAGAGTTTGTCCTATGTATAGGAGAAAGATGGAAGGGAGTTTTGGAAGCTGGCACTGCAGGTCTGAGTTAGTTCACTGTAGGTCAGCAGAGGCAAGTTCTCTGATGGCCTCCCTTCCCAAACCTATATGTTCATGTACTCTGAACATGAGGCTTGTATGGTTGGCTCCCACCCCAGAAGCACCATGTGGGATGGTAGAGAGGAGGTACCCCACCCCTCAGCTGTGGCTGCTGTTGAAGTTCTTCATGCCCCGTACTCAAAGGAGACTCTCTGAAAGGCCAAATCCCCAGAGAGCAGCATAATGCTAATTCCTCCTCCATGCAACTTCAAGACTTACACATATGTGGCAGAACCAAAGGCCAGATAAGTGCCACTGCTTTTTCACATAACACAAGGAAGCTGAGAAGTTTTCCTATGGAAAGACAGGGGATAAAATGTTATGTGCAGATCCCGTAAGATGTCCCACTTGGCTGGCAGCAGAGCTGTGGCAGGCTGCAACTAAGAACATAAATGGGCTGTGCGTGGGGCAGGAACTGGCTTATCATTTGATCATAACACTTATTTCTGGAAGATGTCAGTCAAAGAAAATATTGTAATTTATTTTTTTTTTACAGTACTTTAACTGGAACAGGTTGAGATGTGGAGCTGCTTCCTCCCACCCATGAAGAACAAAGATTTAAGTAGACAAAGGGGGGAGGCTTAGAAGATGGGAAGATCATAAGAATGTAAAACTGAGCTTACATCAATATTTTAAAGTATGGAAAAAGGTAGTAAAGCAAATACCAGTTTTCTTCATTACATTCCTGGTGGTTTATGGCTGTTAAGCTTCAGTTAATTAACATACCTAAGCAAAGATGTAATGTAAATACTTTGTTGGTATTTTCAGTAACAAATAGAAATTATAAACAAGAAAGTTGCTAATATTTGTGTAGTCAAGTTAATTTTATCCAGAACATTTATACCTGAGATGTGTGAATTCTCACATATCTGCTAACCAGCTCCAAGTGACATAAAATAATTAATTTTCTGGCAGTGCTGATCTGGAACATGACATTTATGAGGTAATGTCAGTGCCAGCATTTTTAGTACCCTTTACCCCACTGTAATTAATTGTAATGCTAACTTGACCTAATAGCACAATTGCAAACGCTAGTCTGGATATTCTGCACATTTTTTTCTTCCAGGACTCAAATACTTGTGGTTTTTCTTCAGAATGTCCTGGAACAAACATTTGTGGCATGTCTAGACCAGCACTTAAGAGCTGAATTCGGTTAACTTAAGTTAATTAGTAATCAATTAACTTGAGGTAAAATAGGACCAAAACCTCTATTCTAGGAGTACTGCAATCCATCAGGCAACAGTAAAAGTCCTGTAGCCTGACTCTGTGTGATCTTCATCTTTTCTATTTAAGTGTAAGGTTCATTGAAAAACATTAGCATTTGAAAGTCAGTAGCAAAGAAGTTATTTGTGTAACGGTCTGGCATCTGTTTGAGAGTGCAACAAGTCTCTGAGTGGCAACTTTCTCCAGCTATAATGATCTCCAGGGTGTAGAAACAAAGCTATTGTGCAACTGGTCTGACACAAGTCTGAAGAAATAACGTGAGGGAGACGTACATGGGGCACATAGCTGGATGTGAAGGCACCACATGGGAGCTAGTGTTTGGTGCCAAATGGCAGCGTTTGGTGTCCTGGCTGGAGGTTGTGTTTCACCAGCTGCCTGACACGAAGCAGCTGGAGCGCTCGGCAGTCATGAGGGGACATTGCTGACTGTCAGGTGGTTGCTTTTGGTGGCCAGCTAGCCATAAACAAGGTTCAAAGATCTCACTGGAAACAGCTCTCAGTACTTGTGCTGTCAGTGTTTCCTTAATCAAGACTGGCTGAAAATGTTCACCACAGCTCATGTTCACCCCCAGCAGAGCAGCACATTTATTACCGCAACAGCACTGGCTTTTCCTTTTACAATACCACATTCTTCCCTGGCACTCTGTTGCTTGTTCCTCAACAGGTCCTCTGGCATTCAGGACAGAAAAATAACATTAGTTTTTTGATTGAGACGTTATTGTAGTTCAGTATTTTTGTTTGTGCTTTCCAAGTGTGCTGAGAACTCAGATCTTTGTTTTCCCTCCTACTTGGAAAATGAGGCAGGCTAATCCTATGGACAAGATGCTGCCTGATGGTCTTGTGGAAATCAGTAATCCAAGCCTGTGTTCACATAAACAGTAGCAGTGTTGTTTATATACAGAAATGTATATAAACAGAAATGTACAGAAGTCTAATGCCTCTGCAGATCTAGCAATAGAAATGCTTGGGGTTTTTTTTCGGACTGGTCATTTCAGCACAAGTGGAACAATTATACTGGTGTGAGTCTCCCGAGTAACACTACCGCTGCATATTCAGATATATCTACTTATGCTCCTGCAATGATCTTGTTTACAAAAGAAATGGTCACATGCAGGCATCCCTGTCCATAATTACATCTGTAGAGTTTTCCAGAAAAGAGACTACCTTATCTATTTTAGTCACTAAAGTCTGGTCTCCAATCGCCTTGACAGGCTCCCAAAACAGATCAGTGTTTTCGAGGACAGACAAAGAGATGCATGCATTATTGGAGAACCTCTACAAGTTTCCACATTTGAGCTATGTACTGCAATTAGATTTTTATCCTTTAGTAGCCTAAACATGATTCAGCCACTAAAATAAGTGAGTACAGCTCAGCTAGCATTAGCTATTTAGTAGCAAGCTTCAGCTCAGCATCAGCTTTAGTGCTAAGTGATAACACGGTGGTTCCTCACGCTTCAGCTATTTGCCAAATCTCATTATATTATTTTCCTAACGCATTCATCTTTGCCTTTCTCTCAGCACAGAGAGAGTTAGGGTTGTCTTGTTGCTAATTTTCTGACATACAGGATCCTTGAACTGCTTTTCAAACAACTGCTGGAGGTACAATTGCAGTTTGTAATAGCCAAGGTTGCCAAGCCTGATGTTAAACTTCGAGGACTATATTTAGGCACTTCAACAGGTGGCCTGATGCACAGAAGTGCTGAACGTGCAAGCTCCTACTCAGCCACTTAAATACCGAAATCCATGGACCAGCTGAGGGAGGTCAGGACTCCTGAAGGTCCAGACATGTGCTAGGTACCTGAATATGGTCATAGGAACATAATACTGAGTCCTTACTTTTGATTCTGCCTACTTTATATTTTGAATTAGGAGCAGTTTTATCTAGGTGCTTCTTATTTTCTTGATTGTGGCAGAGAAGCTGATGCCTAGCATCCTGTTCTCTCTTCCTCATATAAGCGTCAAGTCAGTTTGCTGGCCAGATCCCATTGTTAATGCTCAAGGGACACTAGCTGATTTCACCTTTCTTTTAGAAAATAATAATTTAAAAAAGGTAAAATTCTCTGTTGATTTCTTATCAATCAGAATTTCATGGTCAAAAGATACACGATGCCTTAGTTTCCCTTTGTGCAAAAAAAGTACTGTCCTGTAGGGGTGGCTTATGGATAGCTGTTCTGTTCTGTGACAGGTTTTGAAGTTTAGTCATCTATTTCTGCTCATAGTGGTCTGCGACAGGTTTTGAAGAGTAATGCCATGGAACAAAATTCTTTCCAGCCACACAAATTCTGATGATCAAAAAAAGAACTTATATCATTTCAAAACCTTCATCTGAAATGTGATAAAATTTTCCATTTAAACTGCTATTAACACTGACACATCTACGTGAAATGTTTCCGTGCAGCCAAGGTGGCATATTTTAATTATGCAAATGTTCTTCAAAAAGAAATAGTCAAGATTTTTGCTGAAATCCTCAGTGTTTGGATGAATCTGGTTTTACAGTCTGTTATTGTTCTTCTTATGAATGTGATATAAAAAGATGCTGTTTGATACATAATACAGCTGTTGAAAGTTTAGTGATCTTTTGGCATGTGTCAATTTAAACCATTATACCTTGCAGACAGTTCATAACTCCTAGACAAAAACTAAATACTATTTTATCCAAAGTTCTTAGATGTGGCCATTGCTTGGATCAGAAACTCCCTTGTTTGGTCTAGAGGCAGATCTGAATGGGGACTGATCCAGTGCAGAACAGTGCAGCCCAGATTCTGAAATCATATGAACAACAGACTTTGCCTGTAGTGAATAATTAAACAAATGAGCCTAATGTTCCCCGCCTGTGTTGATTTTGGCTTTTTTATTGTGTGTGTGATCCCATGACCCATACTTTGCGGCAAAGAGGAACCCCCTCGCCAGCAGTGTGTAGGACTGCCGCCCTGGGAATGGGCTGCCTCTTGCCTTCATCTCCCCCACTGAACAAACACAGCATTTCTACTGTATTTAGTTTAACACCTCTATATAAGCAGGCTCAGGATTAGACCTTCTGTTTATAAGACTAGGTTTAAACCAAGTTTGTTTTCTCTGCTTAATCCAGATTAATAAGAGATTTGCATTCTGTGTCATTCTTCATTAGCTATAAAGCCCATTAGGATATATAGCTTGCTGTGCAGTTGCACTGATACTACAATACTCACTGATTATAGCCTCAAATATAAGGACATTCTTTATGATTAAGCACAGTGCATCTTCTAATTCTTTTAATACAATTCTTCTGCTTTTTATACTTTTAAATTCAGTTGACACAGCAGCTCTTTGTCTTCAGAGCCATCAGCTGCATTTAAACTTGTGTTACTTTTAGAAAGAGCAGATAAGGCAAGAGTAGAAATTTGTTGGTCATAAAACATAACTGCCAGTTTCAGAGAAAAAATACATCCATACACTGATATTACTCTTCATAATGCATCAGTTTTACATTAATAGTTAAGCTTTTGTTCTTTGCTTTCCTTGAGCTTTGTAACAAGGTAACTCTCATCTAGTTTTCACAAGCTCCTGTTTTTTTCCTTTCAGAGTTCAACTTCCTTGTCATGGAATCTGGCTGCAGATTTCCTTCAAACATGGAGCTGAGATTGTGCCCTAAATAAGTAAAGCAAGTCTATTATCTTTTTACCACTACAAAACTCCAAAGATGGACTACCTGTTAACTTGAATACCACAGAACAAAACAGTGGTTCACGTTGCAGGTATGAAAGCTTGTCTCACCATCAAGAAGGAAACAAACCATGTATTATTAGGAGCTGGGTTTTTGGTGGGCACTTTTTTTGGAGTTGTTTTTTTTTGTTTGTTTTGGTTTTGTTGCTTGCTTTTTTTTTCCCCCCACAGTCATTTGCAATACTAGTCCTTCATGGACTTTGACCATTGTTTTAATTTTTGGGACATAGCCAGTTCAAGTTAAGATGAAGACAGAAAGACAGGAAGGATGTCTGTGATATCTCAAGGAATTTTTTAATCAAAGAAAATCAGTACCCAGGTTCAGCTTAGTTCAAAGAACTAAAAAGCTTTGTCACTGATCCTGTAGTCCAGCTGCTGAATGCTGAATAGTCCGTGACCAATTACGTGGCTGATCCAGTACTTTCCCTCATACAAACTCATATAGAATCTGTACATTGTGCAAGTGTCATACCTCATCATCTGGGTAATTCCAGAGATGGCCTGACTGCAGTAGCATGTGGCACTGAGAGTGTAGATCTTAGGGTGGTCTTTATAGCTAATGCAGTGTTGAAAATTAGCAGTTTCATGCAGTTTCATGACTGAGCACAACATCCTAATTTGTGGAAATCAGGATTCTCATCTTCTTCGTCTAGGTCCTGGCTGAACTTCATTGCCAGCTCTGTGTTTTTCTCTTTAACAGGAAAGCTGTCTGTGATCCTCCTGAGCCATCTGTGCTTCATCCATGATCTTACAGGCGATTTATTCTCACTGCAGCCTCATTAACTTTCAATACTCACAGTCTAAGAGGCATTTACTTGGGGGGTCCAAAGGAGAGGTAGGGCAATGGCAATTTCTGAATCTTGATTACATGGTTTAGTAGGAGCTGCCCAAGTCTGAATACAGCTGCCTTGAGTAAAAATTCCCTTCAGTAGTCCTTATCTCAGCAGAAATCTACAGGTTATTTGCACTGTTCGGCAGTTAAGGGGGGGTTGAAATCAAACCTAAAGAAATCAAACCCAAAAGCTTTTCATACAGATAACATTGACAAGTACCTTTCTACAATGAAGGAATAACAAGCAGAGGGCAGCATGCTGATGCAAACAGATTTACAACCAGAGGACATTTCCAATATTAGTAATAAAATATTTGGCAAAATTTATCTTTTCTTACAAGAGGAGAAAATGCTCTCTCTCCTCATAAATTAGGTGTACCCATTTCTGTTCATTGCCTCAGATGCCAGCATATTGCACTCATGGAGAGAGGACTGGCCTAGCAGAATTACGCACTGTGGGTTTGTTTTGGGGTGTGCTTTCAGAAGCTGGAAAGAAGAAAACTGCGTCACATTAAAGCATAGGCTTTAGTCCCTTCTGACCTAACAGTTCAACTGGTAAGACAGATATGCTGGTGCCCAGAGTTGTTATAGGAATGGCACACACTAAAAAAACAGCTCCTTCAGGTGGTTCTTCTGATTAAAAATGCTGTGAAGGTATGATAAAAAACAGACATTAGTTCCAAAACTGAAATCTTCTGTGTACATGAAATGCTCAGATGAGTTAGACTTTTAAATCAGTTTTCCTTGTTAGAAGATAAATTTTCATATCAGTGCTCCTACAAAGATTGCCCCAATGTTTAGCTCAGATCCCATGTAGTTTGCCACTATAAAAGATTTCCCACACAAATATAATAGTTGCAAGTTTTGGGCCCACAGCATGTCAAAAGCTTGCTAATATTAGAGTCTCTGCCTAAGCCAAGAAGAAAGATATGACACCTTTTGCCCTAGGCAAGGGCTGCAGAGTGAAGACTCTCTTGGTTGTGACTATCTGGCACTGCCCATGTTGGAGAAGTGTGCCTGTTTTCCCTCTTTACCTAACACAGTTCTAGGAGACAGACAAGCAACCTCCCTGCAGGCTTATTGGGTTTTTTTCTTTACCACTTAGCAGAAGTCCAAAGGACTGAGTTGAAAAGTAAAATCAAAAGGCAAACTCCTTAGCTGGTTGGTGTCAAGTGGCATAGGTCCAAGGATCAGGCCTGCAAGCTTTAACTAGCAGAACTGGTTTCCATCCATCTGGAGTACATTGGAATGCCTTCATGTTTCTTCCAGGAAAGAAAAATGGACATTTTCTGAGTTGCAAGCCACAGCCTCAGTCTATGACCCAGGTAGAAGACATTTTAAATTAGCAAAACTGAAATCAGCTTACTGGCCCAAAGGCAACAGAGTTCTTGCCCTATTCAACCCCAAAGCAGAAGATTTTAAATAAGAATCCTAGTAAGGGATTTTTTTGCAGTTTTTCAAAAAGCCAGTGTTCAAAATGGCCACCTGAAGGCTGAGAGAGACTTTTAATTGCTCCCATAAGCATAGGATATGGATGAGTTATCTGTTTGTCTATGCATACAAATATTTATGATCAAATTTACATGCACATTGATGTACACAAGAGAGATGAGGTAAGACCAGTCTTTCCAACAAATTATCCAGAAAACTTAAAATATACAACGTGTATCTGCTATATATTGGAAGAAGCAGCATGCATCTGGTACAATGTCTTATTGCATTCTGTATTAACTGTGCCCATTCCAGGAAAATAACATTATTTTACTCTGAAGAGTTAGAGAAAACTCCTGCTTTGTGTACACCAGGGGCTGGAAAGGCAAAAAATTAATAAATAAAAATATTTGGATGCATAAAATCTGGGATGAAAGCTAATAAATAAAATATTAAAATGGCTTTATGGAGATAGTTTCTTTTTGCTCTTAAAATTCTCTATCCAATTTTAATTTCTCCACTCTCCAAAATATAAATCAAACATCCAGAATGTTCAGAGAGAGACTAAAAAAAATAGCAGCGGAATATAAAACTTTCATTTGAAGAGAAGATATTAGATGTATTTTTTAAAAAAGAAAGTGAATAAAAATGAAGACAATGAAACTATTTAAAACAATGAATGCTGTAAAAAGGAAAAAATATAAATATCTAGGTAGTTGTCTTATAATGCAAGCTTTCAGGGCCACTGAAAATAGGGGAATTCTAAAGTGAAGGGGACGTCTTTAAGATAATACATACATAGCCTGTAGAATTCATTGCTCTGAGACTGTGGTGAGGTCAAGCATATGCCATCATTCAAAGAAGGAGGGAGTGTGTACACTGATAAGAACATAGGAACTTAGGAAAGTCTATTAAAGAAGAAAATTTAAAACTAAAACTGTTGTGGAACAAAATAATCTGCTAAATATTGTTTAGCATTAAAATAGTATGTATGAATCTTGCAATTTCTTGTGATTAAGTCGCTTGCTCTTCACCCTGGGGTAGGTGATATTGGTCACTAAGACCAATATTCTCCTGATTTACCTGTCCCCAGACTTTTTTTTTTTTTAATTATTTTTTGTTTAAAAAAATAATATCAAGCAGTTTTGCACTGAGGATGTTTATATCAGCATCGGACTCTTTACGTCAAAATAAATAACGCTGGATTATCTACAGTCACTTCACTTGTTTATAAAAGTTTATATAAACACTCCCCTGTGTTTTCTTCAAACCACAAATATTTATTCTTGGCCCAAGCTTGGAATACATTTGTTGGATGTGTACATGTTGACCAGGGAGAATGCATTTTAAGTAGTATCTTAATTACCAGCTAACTAACCTAAGGTGCAAAACCCCAACTATGAATACAAGTTTTAAATGTTGTAAAAGCTCATTTTGTTGACAAAAGGACTGATAAAACACCTGCAAGAATTTGTGGTCTTGCCCTATCAACAGTTTTGCCCTTGAAACATGTTTATTTTAACCTTTCTAGTTTCTAGATCAATTTGCATCAAGTGACCATCCACATTGCAAGGCAGATACCCAAAATGCAAAAATGACAAACTATTTTTTCTCCTCCAAAGTTTAGCTTTTTCAAGTCACCAAGGCAAAATCAGCACTGCGTTACAAGACATTATGTCATGTAATAAAAATTACTTAATAGATGGGTTAATGTTGATGATAAGATGCAAATTAAAGCAAATTTCAGATGCTCAGATTTCAACTTAAAGAGTGCTGTTTCCCTCAAGGAGAGGGCGTTCTTACTTATATTTGAAAAAAACCCCAACAAAACCAAACTTTAAAAAACAAACTGTCTTGACAGTTTATCAGAAGTTCTCAGTTATGGTTATGTGCCAGCAAATGGCCACCATGTTCCTGGCTGTTGGCTGTTAAATGTTACCATGGTTACAGTATTTCTGTAAGTTGGTTACATTGTTCCCATTTCCTTCTTTTAATCCTGTAATGATTGAAGTACAAATGTCTGTGACACACTGGCTTTTTAGCTTAGAAGAAAATTACTTTAAAGGAAGCTAAAGGAGTATCGACATGAATTCCATCTGAAAATATAATCTGTTTGCAAAGTAATGCAGGCCTTGTTAGTCCTCACATCATTAAACTGCATACATCAGTAGATGGAATTAATGGCAGTGTCTTCCTGTTTTCCAGGAAATACTGATCAGCTGAGGTTTAAGGTAAAACCAGCAAGATGTCATGAACTTTGAGAAAATTAATGTCAAGCCATATAACAATTCAAATGTCAAAGAACACAAAGAATCTTACTGACCATTCTTACTTCTCCTTGTGGTTTTTTCAGTTAGCCAGTTCATTTGGGTTTTTTATAATGGAGAAGAAGGATCATGCTATATGTTTTATTCCACTGATACATAATAATTGCCGAGCAAAAAAAACCCAACCAAAACAAACCAAATCAACAAAAAACCAAACCAAATCAAAACAAAAACAAAAAACCAAACCAAAATCAGTTTGAACAGTTTGATCAGTTTGAGGGTAGCAAATGTAACACCCTTCTATAGGAAAGGCAGAAAGGAGGATCCGGGAAACTATAGACCTGTCAGTCTGACCTCAGTACCAGGGAAGGTCATGGAGCAGATCATCTTGAGTGTCATTAGAAGCCATATAGAGGATAATCAGGGGATCAGGCCCAGTCAGCATGGGTTTATGAAAGGCAGGTCCTGCCTGATGAACCTGATCTCCTTTTATGGCCTGATGACCCCACTATTGGATGAGGGAAAGGCTGTGGATACTGTCTATCTGGACCTCCAAAAAGTATTTGACACGGTTCCCCATAGAACTCTCATAAAAAACCTGGCTGCTCATGGCCTGGATGAGCACACGATCTGTTGGATCAAACACTGGCTGGACAGTCGGGCCCAAAGAGTG
>NW_009952435.1:4221341-4227796 GCF_000747805.2 Chaetura pelagica
AATAAATCTTATGAAGAACACTTGAAGGAGCTGGGAATGTTTAGTTTGAGAAAGAGGAGGCTGAGGGGAGACCTCATCACTCTCTACAACTACCTGAAAGGTCATGGTAGAGAGGTTGGTGTTGGTCTCTTCTCACAGGTAATTAACAATAGAACAAGAGGGAATGGCTTCAAGCTGCAGCACGGTAGGTTCCAACGTGAATAGTTCTATGGTTCTATGCTTACTTTCAGCTGACTATTGGGCAGAGAATGACTGACATTTTGGAGGGTCCCTACAGAATTTTCCATACCAGGACAGACTACTGATCCATCATAACCTCAACTGGCTTCTGGAAATAGCCTTGCCTCATATCCTCTCCAAAGTCAAAGTTCAGCAGACCCCTGTAACCACTGTGCTGCCGTTGAAGCTGTACAGTGTGCATCACTGAATGAGGAATCAAATGAAGAGAGTAGAGGTTCCTCTGTGTCCTTCCCTAAAATAAACTTCTCAAAACAGATCAAATGGCTTGTCAACTCTAAAGCCAGATTGCGTTAAAATACAGGGCTACTGTGTTTTCAGTAAACTCCAAGTGAGGAACCCCAAACAGAAACAGAAAATACTTGTAGGCAACCTCTGTACCATTCTTGTAACGTGAAAAAAGACCTTGCTTCCAGTTTTATTTGTAGTCAATTTAGTTACTTTCTGAGTTGCAGCAAACTTTGCAGACTTCCCTCTTCTCCTTAGTGGTTTTTCTTTCCAGTGCATCTGTGGCCTAACTCAGCAACATCTCCATCTGAGCATGATCTGCAGGCTCTGAGGTCTCTCCTGTGATCCTCATTCTCTGCCTTGCCATGCTTTTCAAATATTTGACCTTCTCCCTTTCAACTAAATCAGCTGCTGTCAGGGAAGGAGCAACTTTCACATCCTCTGGAAGAATCCACCCAGATTCTTATTTTTTAAAGGAAGATAATGAAAAATGGACAAAAAATCAATTAAACACAGACCATAGTGATGACAGAGGAGGATTTTTATCTGTGCCTTGAGTAGTTTGTCTGATTTTAATGGCCAGCTCTGGAGGATCAGTTGTTATTTTAAAATTTGCATGTAGTTACAGCCCTGTAACATTATGAACAGTAAAAGATTCCACAAGCAGAGATACTTCTTAAGTGATGCTTGTTTATTCCCATTGTCTCTCACCTAATTCTTTAGACATCTTAGATACTTTTGTGGTCTCACTGATGTCTATGGGCTTCAGAGCTTGAGAAGTTCTGACTATCGGGAACTCAGTAAAGTGTGGATGGCTCTTGGTTAGAAGTTTGATGTGTACGGTAAGAACCAGCAAGCATTCCTTTTAGAATCAGAGAAAATGGCTCTGTATATGCAATATATGTGTTGACACAGATGCAGAATAAAATATTTTGAGAACAAATTTTCCTTTAGCACTTTATGATACACATCTTTCTGAGAAAAAGTCAGGACTGGCTAACAGAAAAGGTGGGTTTCTGCAAGCTTATCTCCTTACCTTTTGAGGCACTTAAAAGCAAATTGCTCCAGTGGCTTGAGGAAGGAGGCAAGGGTATCTCATGATGAAGCCCCATAAATGCTGCCACAGTAAAATTCTGGTGCACTGTTACAGTTGCTCACAGTGACTTTTTCAGAGTCCCACTGTACATGTCTCCTTCTCCTCTCTGCATCTTGGTGTTAGCTGCAGAATGCCCATCCAGCCTAAGCTGAGGTAACTGGCAGCTGCACTTCTAACACATGGAGTTCTTGGAGATTTCTAAATTTGCTTGTAGGCAGCTTGGACTTGGACAGCCAACAAAGGAGGATACTTTATAATATGCACATTTTGTCTAGTAACATCCCACCCATACGATGGGGATAAAATGACTCTCTCCTTGTAGAGGAGTGCTGTGAAAATAAAGTAATGAGTAGTTGTGAAGCATTAATCTATTATAGTACTGAGCACTGGAGGAAATCTGTTAAGGAAATTAGTTCTGTCATCAGAAGAGGGTTTAAGTAGAGTGCAATGGATACGGCAGAAGGTCCTGAGCATTAAACTGTGAAGTTGGAATAAAATGTCTGTGAGCATGAATTAAGCCTCCTTGCCTTTGTGCCAAAGGAGGTGGGAGTCCTATAAGGGACTGCAAGCGTGCATGTGTAACCACAGACTGTTTTAAATGGTACTTTGCTTTGGGCACATCATAAAAACCTCACTTTTGCACCCACTCAGCAGTGGTTACCTCTTTGAGACCCGGGTACCTTAGGAGAAGACCTTGCACAGGAGAAGGTGAACTCTGTAGCATCACTGTCAGAACATCTGACAGATTATTTCCTGGGGTGGTATGATCCATGGATCCAGTCCTTGGTTTTAACAGATCTGTATGGGATCTTTGGACATTGAGTGATTTTGGAATTGTGCACCTTGAACTCTCCTTCACCACCAAACTATAGTACTAGCCAGTGTTAGTAGCATACAGTACTAGCATACAGTATTACTTAATATATAGTATTAGCCAGCCACCATAGTGAGAATCAACTGAATTTGAATGTGTGATCCTGCAACTAAAGCCTGATTTGGATACTGACCTTTGGGGCCATTACGAGTTCTTAGCTCCCAAAGAAAACGTTTTCTGTCAAAGTGGGCTTTTCCATGGGCATTTTCTGTGATCCAGTCCTGTGATACCCAACTCAGTTCCCCTTACAATAGGTAGAAAACCACTTTTGCAAAAAAATTATCCTGTTTGCATTGTATCCTTGTTCTGCCAGATCCTCAGTGTCCCCGTCTGTGGGCCAGGAACGGTAGCAAAGTGCTCTGAGATCCCTGGATGAAGGAGGGTGAAACCTACGGTGTTATTCTTGGTCTTGTGACAGACTGGATTTCACTTACACACCATTATTTTGATAAGTGCGTTACATTATTTCCCTGTCCCTGCTAACAATGCCAGTAAATCACTTTCCACACTTCAGTAAGAGAACTAAGTGTTATTTACAGATTACAGTGCGGATAAGGCAGAAATACTGTTCCCATCACTACAGTAAAGGATCTGTCAGCACTTTCATTACCATACTTTAATTCCAGTGGTTTGCAATCCCGTTTTGATTACCGTTACCAAACAGACTGCTATTTTTCAGCTTTATTAATGTTAAGTGAATAAATCATGGAAGTTTAAATTGCTTTTGTTCTCCCACAACTAAAACTGGCTTAAAGTTGAAAAAATGAAATGTAGAAAGCTGTTCAATTTGTCTGAAAGAGAGAGATGAAGAAGTTAAAGGACTGGCCACTTCACATGCTTACATTGTAATCTCACGGTCATGCATCTCACTCTGTATTGACGTGACAATATACTGGAAAACTTAATATTCCTGTGGAGGTATTCCAATTGCTCAGATATTTAGCATAATTTTTTAAAAGTACTTAAATACATATTTATGTTATTCCTGGGTGGTCCTTGGCTTAAAGAATATGCTTTTAATAACTTTCCATCAAACATATATTTTTTATTTTTAATAAAAAAGAGGAAATTAAATTTAAAAATCAATGTTTGTTTAACATTCAGGTTTCAAAAATAATGAAATTAAAATTTAAGCTTGACACACTTTCTTAACTCATTCAATAGTGTATTTTTTAAAAGTGTCAATGAGGGGATGAGTTAGAAAGAATAAATTAGCCCTACATGAAAACTCCTAAGTAATGTTTCATTCATGAAAAATGTGTGAACATGGAGGATTTTCCCCTTATGTTTTGTAAAAAGAACCTTGGAGATTAAAACCATGAAGTTGATCATGCTTAGGACTCTGCTGGGGATTCCCCAGAGCTCCTGAATGCTGATTTCATCCAGTGTCACCAAGAAAAACACTCTCTCTCTCTGAGAAGGTCCTATCTTCTCTGGGGAGGAATGGGGTGAGACAACCACACCTGTCGTTCTTGTCATGTCTCTGATTTCCAGATGCAATGCCCGTAGTGTCTCATGCTGCATAAATCTGATAGGCAGTATTTGGCTATTCATTTGCATTTTACTGTGCGTTAGGGTCTTTTAAAAGCCTTTGATGTTCATATGAAAGGCTGTAGGAGGACAGAAAGAAGAAAAGTTGCCTGCTTGCCTGGTTTTAACTGCTACACTGGGTAAATACAACCTCGTGGAAAGAGGGTGTGCTCTGCTGAAGGCTGCGGAGCAGACCAGAGGTTGGACTTCTCAAGGGACAAGGGGAAGTTTCTGAAGCAGGAGCAGAAACTGGTGACTGCTTGGAAGAAGAAAGAGGAAACTATACAGAGCCCTGGCAAAGGCTAATGAAAAAAGACTGCAGGTTCAGAAGGGTTCTGAAGAATATGTAGAAAGTGGAAAACTATTTAAAAATTGAATTTAAACATGTATCTCTCTCTCCCTCTGCGCACACACGTGCACATATACACACATACACAGATCTAGTAATATTATTCTGTTTAATCCAGTAGATCTGTGTTTTCTCTTTTCCTCTCCTATTAATTCCAATTAAAATAAAATCCACCTTCTAAACTTCAAAGAGCAAGTAGAGTCTGTGACTAGACGTTTAGGTGTGGAACCTTAGGATGATCTGGCATCTACAAGGACTGCATTCGTCCTGTATTTTTGTTTTCTGATATTGGAAGAAAGATATCTCATGCTGTCACGTGAGACAATATCTTGGCTTCCTTGATTTATTTAAAACTGTCCTCCAAGTGTTAATGCCTCTGCAATGAGACAAATGGATTAATCCAATAAATAACAATCTGACACCACTTCATATTAATAACTGATTAGTAGCAAATGCACAACTTTGTTTTACAAAATTAGAAGCTTAATATAAATTATGATTAAGTAAATTAGGATTAACAAACCCAAAGTATCCTGTTTCATCCTGACTTTACATAGTGACAAAAAAATACAACAGAAATAAGCAAACATATGCTGTTTTCTCTAGAAACTAAATTGTCAGTATTAAAGCAGATGCAAATACACTTGTCTTTATAAAATATGAATATTCGAATGCTTAGATACAAAACTCAAAATTAGAACTTCACCATGTATAACTCTTGATGGTGCACGAGAATCTCAACTGAGTGAGAGATGAGAAATGGGGTAAGGCAGCCTGTAGGCTCTTTTTCTTGTCCAGATTGAGGGGAAAAAAGAAAAGAAAAAAAAAAGCTGATAAAACTTGTTAACTATCTCAAAAGGCAAGATAGCTTCTGCGTTTTAAAATGTCTTGGTTTTAATGATCCTTGTGCTAGATGCTCTTTTCTGAAACTATGCATAACTGCTGGCAAAACTGAATCATGACAAGTTAGTCCTGAGAATAACAGAAACAGAAGGACTGACCACATGTGGAGTGAAATCCCCTTTTGTCCCAGTGCTGACAAATACTCCCAAACCAATAATCATTTTGGGAGGGAAGAGTTGCTTCATGCAAACACTTACGATCTTGAGGTCATGCTTTCTTGCTTCAGACGTATCATTTATGTGATTAATATCCCCCTGTTTTTCACAGTGCTACAGCTCTTGTCCCACAGCCTCCTCCATGAGGGGTGAAAGCACAGCCAGTCATGATCCATGGCTGTAAAGGATGGTGCATCCTCTAGGGATACGCAAACAGCCTGTGGAAATGCAGCCATTCCCTCAGGACAGCAAAACCCTTTGCTCTCTGAACTTTGCCTGTAACATATTTCATGTTCCTTCTCCTACCAGTAGTGCCCCTAAGAGTGAAGATACCAGAGTGTGTGTTACATCCTTGATCCCCACGGATGAGTTTGCAGACTCGGTGCAGAGTTGACTCAAAGAGCGCGATGCTGTGCTCTGAGCTGGCCCCAGGCACCTACTGGTTTGTCCTAGGCTGCCCCCCAGGAAGGCAAAACCAGGCCTAAAGCAAGACAAAAGCTGGTGTGTGTCTCCTGTGTGGGGTAGAAGGACAGCCTGGGCTGTAGGCTCTGGGAAGCAAAACGAACCCTCACTATCCAGTGCCTGAAGGCAGCCTTAAAGGAAAGCGGGGGAGGGACTTTTTACAAGGACAGTGAGTGATAGGATGAGGGTTAAACTGGAAGCAGGGGAGATTCAGGTTGGACATCAGAAAGAAATTCTTCGCTTTGAGGGTAGCGTGACAATGGACCAGGTTGCCCAGGGAGGCTGTGGATGCTCCCACCCTGGAAGTGCTCAGGGCTAAGCTGGATGGGGCTTTGGGTAACACAGTCTAGTGGGAGATGTCACTGCCCGTGGAAGGCAGGGGGTGGGGTGGGTGGATGATTTTTGGTGACCCTTCCAACTCAAAACCACTCTACGGTTCTACGATTCTGTTGTAAAACCCTAATGGCAAATAGGGCTGTGTACAAATACAGAGAAATCCACCCACGGATCTCGGTCGAATACCCAGGTTTCAGGTCAGTTTAAAAATATTGTGACTTTTAAATTTATTTTCCTTTTTTTTTTTTTTTTTTTAAATGGAAGCAGGTATTATTTAAAGCTTCA
>NW_009952435.1:4228779-4261931 GCF_000747805.2 Chaetura pelagica
GAGGCAGCCCGGGCTTGGAGCCCGGCGGAGGGGCTTCCCCGCCGGCTGCCGTGCCCCCCGGCGCTGCCTCCGGCCCCGTAAGCCTTTCGTAAGCCTTTCGGCCGGGGAGAGGCCCCGGGGGGCTCCCCTGTTGCTCCCAGACGCCTCCGAGGGCAGCTGCTGCCTCAGCTGAGCTGGAGCTGCTCACTGCGTTTTCCTCGGGAGCAAAAAAACAAACAACCAACCCACCCAAACCCTCCGTGAAACCAAAGCCCTCGCTGGGTATCGAGTGTTGCATGCCCGTCCCTTGCTAGTGAGTTGTGAAAATCTGGGGATATTGAGGGGTAACGCTGTGTAAGGACAGCCGAGCTGCGAGAGGCTCGGTCGTGCGGCCGGGATCCGAGCTGCGCTGTGGTGAGGATTAATGAGCCAGCCAGTTACAGCCAGGGCTTTGGTAAAAATAGCAATGTCTGCTGCCCTTGAAACCATTGGTACCCATCGTCCTCCTTCTGAAGAGCTGCAGCATGTTGCTGCCACGTCCCTTGTCAAGTCTTGCCTATCTCTTCTTGCATGCTCCTTCTAACAAGTAGGCTGGCGTCTGTGGTTCTGCCCTTGAAGTCAGGCACCCAGGCATGATACTTGAATTTTCAGTTTTCAAGGCAATGCCATTGATTGACATAATAATAGTGTCCTTTCATTATTATCTTGTATCTTCACATTAGTTCTGCAGAGTTCACTGCAGAAGAAAGGAAAAATACCCACTTCTTCCCAGAAGAAAACCCAAACAATAACGAAGTAAACGTTGTAAAACTTTTTTATTTGCTCTCTGATAAAGCAGGAGGAAAATACTCTCTTAACATCACTTGTATTATATCTTGCTCTTGGAAGCTTGTGGGAAGATGACAAAGGGCTGTGTGTGCCCTCAGATTTAAGGATATCCAAAACCCTATAAAAGTATTTCAGAGAAAAGCTCTTAGAGCAGACAGAAGTTTTGCATTTGTAGAACTGTTTCTTGCATAATAGTTGCCAAGGATACAGCATCCAGTGAGCAGAGCTCTGCCTAATGCACAAAACCTTTAGAAGCTCTTGGTGCGCTGGGTCAATTCTGTTTTCATGTGCTCGGTCATCCCCAATTCAGAGACTGGTCCCATTGTTTTCAAGGGAGGCTTTTTTTTTCTGGGAGTCAGAGCTAATTAAAAGAAGGGCAGGATGGATTCCGACGCCTAATGAAGTAAATAAAAAGACGGTTTTAAATCTTGATTCACAGTTAATCTAACTTTATTTTCAGGAGTATTCCACGGTGTTGTGTTTTGCTTTTACTTTGCTTTGAATACTGTCCTTGTTGGGTTTTTTTTGTTGTTTTTTTTTTTAAATATCCCTATACTAATCCAAAACACCCCCAGGATTTAGGGATTTGGGAGCCACCCAAAATCTAAAACTAATTCTAGATGTTCAACTCTTGTCCTGTGATTCAGTATGCAGTACGTTTCAGAAATTTAACTTTTGGAAATTAGACTTGCAGGCTTTGGATGAAAGATGGCAGAAGTCTCTAGTGGTGCTGTAAAACCAGCCAGTGGGAGATAGCTGCCCTGCTAAAAGCAGTTCCTGGCTCAGTGACTCAGTGACTTGTTCATCTGGGGTTCTGACTCTTGCAAACATTTCATTTCTGCTGTTTTAATGATCTGGGCAGGCTCATTGAAATCTGCTTGCATGGTTACAGTTGCCTTTGTGTTTGCAGAATCAGGGCCTATTTCTAGAGTTGTTAATTATGTCTCTTGGCTTTCTCTTAGCTTCTACAATTAAGAGTAACAAGGGTTGGTTAGACTTCTTTACCTTAAGTAGATATGCTGAAAGCTTAGTTATTTGCCTGCACTTACTGCAGCCTTTCTGTGTTTGGCATTACATCTTTGTGTGATTTTGTACAACCGACTGGTTTGTATTGCTTTTTAAGGGTAAGCTTTCAGTTTTCTTTCTTGGAGGTGGAGATATTTTTTTCAGCAGGTTTTCCTCAAGACTGTAGTCACCTGTTCTCTAGATGCTCACTACATTAGTTGACCAAGAAGGATTTTGCTCCCTTTCTCCCAGAAATCAGGACAAATGCAGTGATTTGAGGAATGCAGCTGTCAAAGCACAGCATATGTTGAAATTCTGGTGTCAGTTCAGGTTAATATATTTGAGGTTTGATTGATTAATTACCTTGAAAATCTGAATTTAGCATCTTGGTGGTGTCTAGAGCAAAACAATTTTCAATGCATGTCAGAGTTTATAACTCAAATATGTAGCAAAGCTGGTATCTGAATCATCTAGCCCTTTTTTTGCCAGCAGGTTAGAATGATCAATGCTAGTTTTATTTAATTTCTAAGTTACCATCTTTTGACTTGGATGAATATTCACTTATTCTCTAAATGGAAGTGCCAACTTGCTGCCTTCGAATTACCATCTGGTGTGTACACTCTGTACGTGATGCACTGCTGTGGGATATACTTGAGAGAGTGAAGTTGGTAGCAGGAATCCAGCTCACTTCAGTGGGTATCAGCTTTCACCATTGCAGAGTTGAAATTTGTAGCGATGATGGTATTTTTATAGTTAATAAAGTAACCTGTATATTGCAAGTCATTGTAAGTTAAATATTATAAACAATTTTAAGAAAACTGTTTAAAACTCAAAGGAAAAATGCCTTGGTTTTCTGACCTGTTGCAGTATGTCATTAGTAGATAGCCAACAATGTTATAGCTTGATTCCAAAGAGCATAATGTCTTTATTCCAGTTCTTTGAAAGTACAACTTTATTAGTTTTACTGCTTGTTCCTTTTAACTTGCAAGTATATTTGAGTCTAGATGCAAGTCTAGATCCTTTGACTGTCTTCTGAGTGGCTATGATTTTAGATCCTTGTGGAGAAGCACAGAGAAGTTAGGTGAATGAGTTATTTGAACATTGCCTAGGATGGGCTTTACCACCCTGAATGCATCAAGTATCTGGATGAGGGGGATCACCAAAACTTGTTGATAGGGAAAACTGAGAATAAAGTTGTCTGCAGTCTTTATTTCTCTTGGAATTTGGAGCCTCACCCTTTCTACCCTCACCCATTCTCTCTGTACACACACCTTTCCCTATAGCTGTATCTCTGGATGAAGCAGGTTGCTGTACCTGGGATTGCACTCGGTTCTTTCTTGTGTGTGCAGCAGGTGTTGCGTTGGGCATTCCCTGTGGTTTCACATGCCTTGGTGCTAGACATTGGCACACCGTCTTAGTTGCTGATTCAGTGAAGTACCACAAAATCTGTTACAGTGTTTTTAGCCATATCTACAAATTCTTGCTGTGAAACTAAGCCACGTTGCATGGCTTCTGTGGGTTGCTTACATTGATTTGACTGCCCAAGGTGCCATATTGGATTTGGCTTCTACTGCTTTGTTTTTGAGGGTTCTTTTATTGTCTGTTGCATGAACAAGAACTGATCTAGTCTGGACTCTGAATTCAGATGTCCCTTTTGCCCATTTTTGTGAACCTGGGAAAATTCAGAACTGAATCTAAATTTGTGGCTCAGGCCCAGTGCCAATAATGTGCTTTGAGTCTAATTTGGTACTTTGGGTTTGTTGGTTTTGAATTGCTTTGAGTTACTTGATACTCACGACTTGCTGACACAGGGCCGTCCAGGAGAGTAGATATATATACATGGCCAATGTCAAATGGTGTGCTTTTTTTAGAAATCTTCATTATAACTTATTCATATAATTACAGCATGCTGAGTGTGTTGCCATGCTCTGTTTTCATATCCCACAGGATTGTTCAGTGTGGGAGGAGCTCTGTAAGAAATACGTTTACAATAATATAGGAAATCACACTATCTAATTTATCAAGAAAATGTGACTGAAATCCTTTGTGTAATAATGGAAGACAAAAAAACCCAACCAACTCATGGTGCATGTGGTGTACTGGTGTTCATGGTTCAAAGGGGAAATGTACTGCTGTATGGATGGTAAATTTGAGAAAACTAGAGGCAACTTCTGTGTTTAAATTTCTTCCACGAATTTGTAGTTAGGAACAGTGTCATTCATAAAATAATGGTATAGGCAAATAAATCAATGAGCACTGGAGGGATTTGGGAGATCCATTCATAAGGAAACCATCCAGATTTCCATCTTCAGCTGTGGTGATTTAACCCTAGATTAAAGCCAGGACTGACTCTGGGTCATGGTGTGATGTAAACTGATAGCAGGGACTGTTCTGCTGGCTTGTGTCCTGGCATAGAGCTCTGCTCTGGCATTGAACTCAGTGCCAGGCTATATCCTGGCATCAGTTTCAGCTTTTTCTGAGACCAGAAGACCTAGCAACTGGCTGCTTTTCCCTGGGTTTCCTTGAAACACAGTGACATGAGGAATTGCCTTGGTGCCCAGAAGCTAGGTAGAAGCAGCTGAAGAGAGGTTGGTTTGGATGCAGGTCCTGCTGGAGTTAGGGATAAAGAGAGCAGCCATTCTCTGAGGAGAGCATTTTTGGGTTGGTCATTATGTTCTTCATGGAAGCTAAAGAACAGAAGATAGAAACTGGAAAATCATTGTGCCTGGAAAAATGAATCCACAGACAGGGGAGCTGATGCCTTCTGTAAGGATCACTGTGAAGGTTAGGGATGGGGTGGTTGGGGAATATTTTAGTCAAGGCCTGTCAAGACATGTCTTTCATGTTCTCCCTGAGGCAGGTGAACATCAGCCATTTCTCATCCTTCAAGAGAAGTTGGAATTTAACAGAACAGTTATTCCAATAGGTTACCAAAGTTTTCTGGATATAGCTGAGTATTTCTGGTTTTGCCAAAATCTTGTGATTTAGGAGATTGACACACACAGTGGTTATGAGTGCTTGAATTTTCTGGAGAAGTGCTTACCTGGGCAAAGGAGGTAGGATCCAGCTCTGTCTTTTGACTTGAAAGCTCGAGTTGCATCAGAGTCCTGTGTGAAACATACTCTTTGGGGGGAGTATTAACACCCATCCAGAAACATAACAGTGAAAAGTTGCTCAGTCTCCAGCAGTGTATTGTCTCCTGCGGTGTGGACCTTCCAAGGAGCCGAGGTACCTGTACAGCAGATAGGGAGTAACTGTCAAGTGTTTGGCTTAATCTCCAGCAGTTTAACATAGGAGGAAGAACAACCCCATGTACCAGCACAGGTTGGGGGTTGACCTGCTGGAGAGCAGTGTAGGAGAAAGGGACCTGAGGGTCCTGGTGGACAGGAGGATGACCATGAGCCAGCAATGTGCCCTTGTGGCCAAGAAAGCCGATGGCATCCTGGGGTGCGTTAGAAAGGGTGTGTTTAGTAGGTCAGGAGAGGTTCTCCTCCCTCTCTATTCTGCTTTGGTGAGGCTGCATCTGGAATATTGTGTCCAGTTCTGGGCCCCTCAGTTCCAGAAGGACAGGGAACTGCTTGAAAGAGTCCAGCGCAGAGCCACAAAGGTGATGAAAGGAGTGGAACATCTCCTTTATGAGGAAAGGCTGAGGGAGCTGGGTCTCTTTAGCTTGGAGAAAAGGACACTGAGGGGTGACCTCATCCATGTTTATAAATATGTTAAGGGCAAGAATCAGGAGGACAGGGCCAGGCTTTTTTCAGTGATGTTTAGTGATAGGACTATGGGCAATGGGTGCAAATTGGAACATAAGAGGTTCCACGTAAACATTAGAAGAAGCTACTGTGAGAGTGACAGAGCACTGGAACAGGCTGCCTAGGGAGGATGTGGAGTCTCCTTCACTGGAGACATTCAAAACGTGCCTGGACACACTCCTGTGTGATGTGCTCTAGGTGATCCTGCTCTGGCAGGGGGGTTGGACTAGATGATCTTTTGAGGTCCCTTCCAACCCCTGAGATTCTGTGATAAGAGATTTTTTAAGTTCTTGCAGGGTTCTTCTGACGAGTTATAATTTGGACAACTTACAGTTCAGTTCAGTTGTTTGATCAAAGCTTAAAAGCCATATTGTAAAAGCAATACAGGGGTCTAGTTCCTGAATTTGACACTCCTGTCTTGCAAGTCTCTTGTTTTGGCTGCTCATAGCTCAAGAGTCTTTATAGAACTTGGTGTCAAGAATGAAAGGAACAAGCCTGATGTCAGCAGGTAGTTCTCAGGGTACCACTCAATATTGAAATCACATACTGGTCAGATGCAGCATCTGGAAAGTTGCATCACCATGCATTTACTGGAGGTTTGTAATCAAATGAAGGAGGTGACTGGGAAGAAGGTAGACCTTACTTCCAAGTCTTGTACTTTCAGTTAAAAATGTCAATGTTTTCTTTCAAAACCAGTTGTAGATACATCCTTTCTTCCAACTTCCTTTCTTCTGAACTCTGCCTAAGGTGCTATATGAAGATTGCCAGTAGCTTCAGTCAGCAAGAGACTGAGTCAGTTTCACCCTATATTTTTGTTGGTGGAGTAATGGTCAGAGAAAGGCAGAGGACCTGGCATTTTGCAATCTCCTCTTCCTATGTGTCAAATAAGAACAAAAGTTCTAAAAACTTGTAGGAAGAGCTTTTTCTTTCCTGTGCTTGCACAACTGTCCTACCTCACAAGTAATTAGGGTCTAAATGAGAGTCCCCTTTCTTTCTGTCTGATCTCGTTCACTAGTTTGTGAGGATGAGTGCACCCTTGTGCAACTGCATGCAAAGCAATAAGTGGACCATCTGTCACATTATCACCTACGACAGTGCTACTTGGTTTTGCAGTCCGCTGCTCTTACAAGGGAATTCAGCCAGGACTTCAAAAAGTGCTGTGTATTTTTCAGAGACCTTGAGTGGTCCAGGCTGGAGTGGTCTTACCACCTTCCTTGGTAAGCAGTGCCTCAGTAGGCTGCATGCATGTGCTAAGATAGTAGTACATTGTTGGCTCAGAGAAAAGAGTGCCAGCTACTACACCTCTGTCATAATTTTCCCACCTGGATTTCATTATACTAATACTAACTTTATATTGTATTACTGTTATTAATAAGACAGCAAGGAATGTTGTTGCAAATTTTTAGAGAGGAACAAGTTGGGACAAAAGTAGCAGTGAGCTCTTTGTTAGGCCCAGCTAGCTAGAAACATCTGCAGCCATCTGGCATGTGAAACTATTGAAGTAAAGGTGAGTGAGACTTGAAAGTTCACTTTCCGCATGTCATCAGCTTACCACATATATATTCAAATTGCATTTCAGTTTCCAGTTCTAAGCATTTCAAAGTAAGTAATTCTGTCGTTCCCTGCATGTTAAGCATGCTTTAAAACCCCCCACAAAACAAACAAAAAAACCCTTAGAACTTTTTCTTTACTTTCAGGTTGACTACTTAACTTCAGTAGTCATAACTTCTAAATTGACTATCCATTTTGTGAGTAGGATATTTATTTGAATTACAAAGTCCCAGAAAATTGCTGATTTTGATCTTGGATGCCTAGTCACTATTGGTTAAAGAAGGGCAAAGCATAATTCTTAATCATTTGGTCATATCAGTCACTTGACATGGTAGTGCTCAGTAGGCTGAATAGCAAAGATGGGGGGACTGGAAAAGCAGTTTAATCTCATTTTAATTTTAGTTCTAAAGTGATGTTTTTCAGATGGCATATATACTTGAAAAAATGAGACTTATACAATGTTGCCTTGTGTTTACTAACAGTTAAAATCTTGATATCTGCAAGAGAAGAAAAATCTGCATAGATAAACAAGTTGTAATACAAAGTCAATCCAGGTACACGTGAGAACACGCAGCAGTGGAGGGGTGTGTATGGGTTGAAGCCTTATGGGCATCAGCCAGGAAAATAGTAACCTGGATCTTGTTCTTTCTGTAGATAAGCCAGTTGTGTTGCTTTAACTCTATTGATACAGATAAAGAAAAACAATTTTCCTCTTGCACATAGCATGCATGATTATATTGGAATAAAATGCACTTACAGATAGCTTCTACTCCTTTATTTAGGAAAGGAAGTTATGCCTTTATCTTGGTTTCTGTGCTATCTTCTGCTTTTAGAAACTACAGACTATGCCAGTTAAAAAGACAATTGCAAGTAACATTGATATTGATTAAAAAATGAAAATTCAAGAAATTTCAGCGCTGATTTTTGAAGCTAGTTGCCTCAGATTTATTCCTGAGCTTTGAAACCTTTGTAAGTGAAATTGAGAAAATAAGTATTTTCTTTAGAATTGTAAATATGCTATTGCAGCCACATGTAATAGCTTCAGCCGTAAAGTAGCTGCTTCAGCTGCTGGTGAGCTACCTGGGTATTTTGTTTCTAGCTTTTTCACCAGCAAGGAGATGAAGTTCCTGGTGTCTCTCTGGTGGGGGTGCTCAGCACGTTTATTGTGACTCACCTGGCATGATTTGGGAGTTGGCAAAGTAGGCAGCTGTGCCAGCTAGGCTGCTCGTCCAAGGGTCATATGCAAGGTAGGGCTAGCTGAAAAAGAGCATCCTGTCTGTTTTCTTGCTGCACTACTACAAGGCTATTTTACAGTAGGGTTTGTAAGCAAAAAGCATAATAGCAGGGCATGCAATCAGGATACCAATAAGAATCTCCTTTGTTCTAGTGAAATGCTGAACAGGGACTTGTGCCTGTTATTTGTCAAGGTGAAACAGAAGTTCTGAATTTTCTCCAGAGCATCAGTGATGACCCTGTTCTAGCTATGGGGTGGACATAAATAGACTTCTAGTACTCAGAAACACTTGGTATTTTATGGGAAGTGGAGAAATGGAAAAAGCTATGTATCTGTCTACTTTCTGTTTATTACCATACTGCAGCAGCTGTCCCTGGAGCATGATCTTAGGCTCCATGCACAAAGGCTTTGTGTTTTGTTCCTCCCCCACCCCTTCATCTCTAGCATTGTGAGAGAATTGCCTTGCAATAATCTGGAGTCCTCTGCCCTCTTTGTGGGAGGTCTTGGTGTCTCTACAAGGGGACACCCTCCCAGGTTTGCCAGGCAGAGAATGAATATCCATTGAGGTTTATGCTTTGCACCTGAGACATAGCAATCCTGCAGGGCCTAAGCAATTAAAGTTGGTGAGCAGCTGGAGAAGAGGTAATAAGGAACAAGGGGAAGAAAGAAATATCTGCCATCTCATGCAACTCTTGGGAGACTTCTGAGGCTGTGAGGTTATTCTGCTGTGTCTATGTCTCACAGGTAGTGAGCACCTACATGGTTGACCATTACTTATCCAGCATAAATGAATTTGTGGGATTTTATTTTTGTTTTAATGTGCATGTTTTGTGTTTTTTTATTTTTTTAAAAATAAATTTATTTGTAGAAAACTGTAATGCGATTTGAAAGTGTGCATTTAAAAAAAAAGAAGTGTGTGCCTGAAGAGGAAAAGGTACTGCTAGAGCAAATCAGTCTATTTATGCTTTTCGGTCTCTGTAAGTGCTTCTTCCTCATTTTCATAATTCTTTAAAGTACTGTGTCATGCTACAGCTTGAGTTAAGCTTCTCTTGCAAATAGAGAAAGCCTGTAACTCTCCAGCGACCTCAAGTATGGTATGCAGGCTCTATTCACAAGTGGAAAAGCAAAGTATAAGTAAAACACAGTATTTAGTTTCAGACTGATTTAACCTGTGTTAGTATTCTAAATTATTAATGTATTGCAAAAAATCATTGCTGGTCACAGTTGAAGGACACTTATTTCACTGTGATTTTTTTTGTTCTGCTTTGATTATAACTCATGAGACATTTGTGTCTCGTGGCTGTACAAGGCAGAATAAAGTACTACTCTTCTAGATTTAGTATCCACTGTTTTGTTTGCCTGTGACCCAGGCTTTCTCTTCCTGTCCTATGCACCCTTCTTTTTATATTGTAATAGTCTTGGTTATGTTTGCTTATTTATGTCTGATTTCCAGATTCGGAAAGTAAAGAAGGTGGTGCTGATCCCTCCTTTCCGGTGTCCAGTGACAGAACATGTAGGAGTGGTTCAAAGCTGTACCAGGGGAGGTTTAGATTGGACATTAGCATTTCAGAAATGGAAAGAGCTATGTATCTATCTACTTTCTGTTTATTACCATACTGCAGCAGCTGTCCCTGGAGCATGATCTTAGGCTCCATGCACAAAGGCTTTGTGTTTTGTTCCTCCCCCACCCCTTCATCTCTAGCATTGTGAGAGAATTGCCTTGCAATAATCTGGAGTCCTCTGCCCTCTTTGTGGGAGGTCTTGGTGTCTCTACAAGGGGACACCCTCCCAGGTTTGCCAGGCAGAGAATGAATATCCATTGAGGTTTATGCTTTGCACCTGAGACATAGCAATCCTGCAGGGCCTAAGCAATTAAAGTTGGTGAGCAGCTGGAGAAGAGGTAATAAGGAACAAGGGGAAGAAAGAAATATCTGCCATCTCATGCAACTCTTGGAAGGGGAGACTTCTGAGGCTGTGAGGTTATTCTGCTGTGTCTATGTCTCACAGGTAGTGAGCACCTACATGGTTGACCATTACTTATCCAGCATAAATGAATTTGTGGGATTTTATTTTTGTTTTAATGTGCATGTTTTGTGTTTTTTTATTTTTTTAAAAATAAATTTATTTGTAGAAAACTGTAATGCGATTTGAAAGTGTGCATTTAAAAAAAAAGAAGTGTGTGCCTGAAGAGGAAAAGGTACTGCTAGAGCAAATCAGTCTATTTATGCTTTTCGGTCTCTGTAAGTGCTTCTTCCTCATTTTCATAATTCTTTAAAGTACTGTGTCATGCTACAGCTTGAGTTAAGCTTCTCTTGCAAATAGAGAAAGCCTGTAACTCTCCAGCGACCTCAAGTATGGTATGCAGGCTCTATTCACAAGTGGAAAAGCAAAGTATAAGTAAAACACAGTATTTAGTTTCAGACTGATTTAACCTGTGTTAGTATTCTAAATTATTAATGTATTGCAAAAAATCATTGCTGGTCACAGTTGAAGGACACTTATTTCACTGTGATTTTTTTTGTTCTGCTTTGATTATAACTCATGAGACATTTGTGTCTCGTGGCTGTACAAGGCAGAATAAAGTACTACTCTTCTAGATTTAGTATCCACTGTTTTGTTTGCCTGTGACCCAGGCTTTCTCTTCCTGTCCTATGCACCCTTCTTTTTATATTGTAATAGTCTTGGTTATGTTTGCTTATTTATGTCTGATTTCCAGATTCGGAAAGTAAAGAAGGTGGTGCTGATCCCTCCTTTCCGGTGTCCAGTGACAGAACATGTAGGAGTGGTTCAAAGCTGTACCAGGGGAGGTTTAGATTGGACATTAGCATTTCTTTAGTGAGACAGTGGTCAAACACTGGAACAGATTTCTTGGAGAGGTGGTTGATGCTCCATCCCTGTCAGCATCTAAGAGGCATTTGGACAATGCCCTTAATAAAATGCTACAACTTTTGCTCAGCCCTGAAGTAGTCAGGCAGTTGGACTAGATGATCATCATAGATCCCTTCCAACTGAACTATTCACGTTTTTTAGTAGAATTGAGCTTGAATTACTGAAGTAGTGCATTTGAATTTGTTATAATTGCCTTGTAGGTGATAACTTGTTTTTGTTTAGATGCTGACGACAATTGTTTTTTTAGGTTAATGAAAAAATAATTTGTCAGCAGTATTTTTTCAGCTACTGTATGATGGTTTTACTGAATGTTATTTTGCCTTATGTGTGTGCATTACTGTAAATAAGCTTCATGTAGTTTGAATTTTGGCTTAAGGAAAATGAGCCATTTTTCTGATGAAGCTGAATGTTGTGGAAGAAAATCCTGATATTTCAATGGGTAAAGGAGTATACTTTCTGAGACTTAAACTGTTTCTCAGTTCAGATACTACTGCATGCTTCAGATAATTTTAGTTATCCTTTTGTCTTGATGGACTATTTATTTGTGGTTTTGAAATATAGAGGAAAAAAGCTACCATGGCTGTAGATGTGAATTCCTTATAAGCCTAGGATATGCCCATAACTTTGCATTTCTGAAGTTTACTATTAGGATTTTCAGAGTTCAGTTTTCCTGATGCTTTTATTTCACTTGCTGAAGAGATCAGCACTCAAAAAAGTGCCCTTTGGAGAAGCAGTACCCTGCAGTAACACTGAAATCTGGAAATGGACAGGATTATCTCAAGATGTCGATACTCTATATTTGCTAATTTCATGTGCCTCGATTTATTTGTGGGTTGAGCTTGAAAGTCTTCAGAAACATTGTAGTCTTTCTCTTGTCAGGAGTCAATTTTAGAAGGAAGTATCTCCTAATGTTCTTCTGTGCAGAGATGGTGAAGAGGAAGATAATACTGTTTAGGTTAGTTTTCAGAAGCTGCATCAAAAAAAGATTAAAGGTCCTGGGAAACTGTTAGTGAAACACAGCCTTACTATTCTTCACACCATTGATTAATCTTTAGCTGCATTTTAATGTATGAACGTCAGTACTAATTGATAGATCATTTAGATGTATTCTAAAGCATAAGTGATCGCACTGTGGTATAGTTTTTTGTTTTGTTAGTCTCAAAACATTATGTCCTATAGGTGCTAAGTCTTAACCTGTCTGTTATACAGCAAGCTTAGTTTTTTCTCATTTAAGCAGAAAAAAAATTAAAATACTGTATAGTTGGTATGGTAAAAGCCTGAAAATGTGAGTCCTGAAAACTAAAAAGACAGCAGGAGTATAACACTTTTAACTGAGAGTTCAGGCTTGAGTTTATAAGAACTTAGTGACTTGAGGAAATGTTAAAATCGTTTTATTCATTGCTACAAAAGACAGCTATTTTAAAGCATCCTTGCAAATGCTGTTTCAGCACAGGTCTTGTAACGGCTACCTCGGCAGAGATGTTCAGGAGCACACAGGGTGAGAACTGAGTTGTCTCTTTGTTGGCTGTGTTTTCAGGACAGGATCGCAGTGGGCTACTTTAGTGTTCACAAAGCTAAGTCATCTGAACAGCTGCCAATGAAGGTAAAGGGATATTGATTTTCAAGGTTGCTAAAATGTTCTGTCTTTCATAAGTGCTAAATCATATTGAGAGGAATTGGAATAAAACTGTCAATTTATTTTAATGTTTTCTTTTGTGGACATTAATCAAGGTGAGTGAGATGCGAGTCTGTCCTCTGCCAGTAAAGATGTCCTCTAGCATGGTGTGACTGTGTCTAGTACTGCTTCTCCCAATGTTGATGCCAGTTTATGATCACGTTCTCTCAACATGTTTTAACATGTCATTACATTGCTCCATATACAGCAATGTGGTTGTCTTGGGCTTTAATCCTGGCCGTTGTAAGTGTGATGAGTGAATTGCAGGCTAAAAATAGGCTTTACTCAGACATGCTCTATGCTATCAGTTGCACTCTGCTTTAGCAGATTGTTGGTAACATGGCATAATTAAAAGTTGGCAAAGGCAATAGGCGGAATGTTGTCCAGCAACTTCTAGGGTATTTTATTTGATAAAGGTGTTATTTAACTTGATGAAATTGTTTAGTATGGTTATGTCTTGAATAAGTGACTTACTACATACATTATTTGATAGTTCTGGTAGGCTGCTGAAAGAATTGATGTAGCTACTGTGGGAAAGCTACTGGTAATAGACCCTAGCATTTGGAAATCATTATGGGTAGGTGTGATTTGAGTGACAAAAAGAAACATTTTTCAGTTAGGTGTAACTTGAGCTATATTTACTTCCTTTATGTTGTTATGGTTTGTCACTGATATTCCAGCACATATTTCTGAAAGAAATACGCAGCTGACGAGGGGAGATTAGTTTGCTATCTCATGAGCAGTCATCAGCTAGTTTTATTTTAAGAAGTTTCAAGGAAGATTGATTAAAACTATGTTCCTCATCCACCAAATTATATTTCTTGAAATACAAACAATAATCTCAGAACCACCTGATTGTCAGAGCTGGGAGGGACCTCGAGAGATCATCTTGTCAAATTCCCCTTCTAAAGCAGAATCACCTAGAGCACATGACTCAGGACTGCATCCAGGTGGGTCTTGAATATCTCCAGAGAAGGGGACTCTACAACCTCCCTGGGCAGCCCGTTCCAGTGCTCTGTCACCCTCACTGTAAAGCACTTTTTTCTCATATTTAAGTGGAATTTCCTATGTTCCGGCTTGTGCCTGTTGCCCCTTGTCCTGTCACTGGGAACTATTGAAAAGAGTCTGGCTCCATCCTCCTTGCATTCACCCTTTAGATATTTGTAGGCATTAATAACTTCCTGTTCTTCAACGTGTTTAGAGATGACATCCCGAGCGAGTCTCTCCATCACCTTCCCAGGGACAGAGGTGAGACTAACCAGCCTGTAGCTTCCTTGGTCATCCTTCTTGCCTTTTTGAAGACTGGAGTGGTATTTGCCTTCCTCCAGCCCTCAGGCACCATTCCTGTTCTCCATGACCTTTCAAAGATTATGAAGGGCTCAGCAACAACGTGTGCCAGTTCTCTCAGCACTTGTGGGTGCATCCCATCAGGGCCAAGGGACTTAGGGATGTCCAGTTTGGCCAAGTGGTCTCTAACCCAATCCTCCTCTACTGAGGGGAAGTCTTCCTCTCTACAGACCTTTCCCCTTTACCTCCAGAGTCTGGGATTCATGAGAGACAGCTTTAGTAGTGAAGACCAAAGCAAATCTGAGATAATTAAGCACTGACTTATAAAACAGAGTTTGAAACAATATTTAAATGAAAAAGCCCACCTGTTTCCTCAGTGATTTCTTCTGAAGCAACCAGCATGCAATGCAGGCTGCCAGGTACTCAGTCTCTGTGTTTAGATATTTAAATTTGGGAATGAAATTAACTACAAACAATTATTCTAAAAATATTACTTTCTTGGATGATTGTGCATACATATAGATGCAGTCAAAGCAATGATATACCTAGCTTTGTTTTCTCATGTTGGTTGGTTGTCCATTTCTTTTAAGTAAGTTAAGACTGAAATGTGTTCTGTAGGTGAGTTATGGGAGGTTAATACTGAAGCCATGCCTCTGTGTTACTATTTAACTGGCTGGCTGGTTGACAATTTAAAATAGAAGTGACTCATCTCATGATGTATTTCCATGTGGCTACTAATAATTTCTCTGGTTTGAGTTATTTCTGAAGGCAGACACCTAAGACAGCCAAAGGCTGATGGAGTTGGGGTGATTGTTCACGAGAAGAAAAAAAGAGAGAAGGTCTAGAAAGTTTTCCTGGACCAAAAAACAGGAGTACCGTAATGAGCAGGTTATTAGCCAAATTTAATATCTCTTGCAGACTGTACTTGGTTAGTTGTGACTTTGTGAAAAGGTGTTCTGTCAAGACATTTTGCAGGAGGATCTGTTCTAGCAAGCTGAAACCCCTGTTTATTTTCAGATATCTCCATTAAATATTGATAGGATTTTTGGTGAGAAATTGTAATTAGCTGCTTGGGGAAGTATATGAGTGATTTGGCATGAGCGTTCTCTACCATAGCCTCTAACAGCATGCTTGTGTAACCTTGTGCCTGTCCTATCAGGGAATTTGACTTTCCTATTTGCTGTTTCAGTGGAATCTATTTTGGCTTGATTGTAAAGCTGTCACCACTGGTGAGTGGAGCACATGAGTGGTGCTCATATTAGCCTCCATCTTTATGAGCTACTAATGGAAATGGAAAACACTATTTACTTTATCAGATGCTTTTGAAGCTAATTACTGTGTTTAGTTTGTTTTTGTTACAGAGAAGGGAGGTGAGTGCAAATTCCTGCTCACAGGCTGTTTATACAAACACATTCAGGTGTTTGTGCAATTACAAAGGCCTGTGTAGCAAAGCAATGTTAGTGCCATCTCTCATTCTTCCTACCCCTTGCTGTTTTTCACTATTGTAAAATACTGAAAATACCTCCTGCTGCAGTGCAGCAGGAGGCATAGGCTCAGTTTACAAGTGATAGTGCTTTGCAGGTCACTGAGCCTCCTCAAGGAGACAGATTTTGGCCATTGATAAATAATTAATTATTCTTGATTGACAAAACATGGTGTTGGGCATTTTATGCTTGGGGTAACTGTCTTGGCTAATCAGGGCCTGTTCCATTGTAGGTGACAGTGGAAGAAAACTAGCCTGGAGAGAGTCTGTAGTTATTAATGAGAAGTGCTTATTTTAAACCTGGAAATAGCGGTCGTGTAATTCTTTGATTCTTGGAAGCAATTTCTGAAGGGTCATCTGTGAAAAGGGTGCTGTTGTAACTTGTAGTGCTAACAAAAATATAAGCTAGTAATGAAATTACATTTAAGGTGTGGATTACAACCTAATACTGAAAGACTTGTGTACTCTCGTCCATATTCCTTAGTTACTGTTGGGAAACATGTACTGATAGCAGAGATTGTTGCCCTGGGTACCATAAACCTGACACAATTGTGATTTTTTTGAGGTCACTGAGTGAGTAGCTCCTGTTTGATGTTGAGGAGAGTTAATGATTTGAAGCCCTTATATGCAGATGGATAGAACTGGCAGAGCTCCTATGCTAGTCCAAAATGAGAAAAGAAACCTTTATAATACAGGGAATGCCTACTTTGCCCTTGCATGCCTTAATTTGTGGCAGAATGGGGAAAGCAAAATAAGTATTCTTTTTCCTGTATTAACTCTTGGACAATAGCAATTCCTTCATCCTAGAAACATGAGAGATTTTGGAGTGTGGGCTGTTGGGCTCATTGGGTGCAGGAGCGAGTAGATGGGTAGAGGAGATTGGCAACAGAGATTCCAGGAGAAACTCTTCAGTGGAATGTTTCCTAATGGCAAAATTGGCATAAAGCTTAAATACCAATGTTGCTGCTGGCAGAATTCAATGTTCTGTTCTTATAGTTCTCCTTTGGGTGTTATATTCTGCCCTTAGCATAGTCTTCTAAAGAACTAAAGAAAAGTTCTTTATAGACTAAGGAACGTCTATAAAGAAAAAAAAAAGTACAAAGCTGATGAGCAAGCTTTATTGGCAGCTTGTTTTGTTCTTGTCCAGGAGAAAATAGGTTTGTACTTACTCTTATTTTATTTGGGGGCAGGACAATTATGTTGCTGTCTTTAAATTTTTCAAGCTTCTGTAAGTGAAAATAAGGTTGAAGAAGTATGTCTGTTGCTTTAAACAAGCAAACAAAAAAGATTAAGTCTTTCCAATTTCCCTGAAATAAGTGTTATACTTAAGCCAGCTCCCGAAAAAAACTTTCACAACTCATTTCACAAATGGATTGGTTTCCAGCTATTTTACTGGAAAAAATATCTATGCCTCAATCTATTCAGTGTCATAGCAGCAAGAGCTGCTAAATTTACTGTGAGAAAAAGTCTTTTTAATCTATCTTAGATAAAACATGTTGCAGCTATGATTTTAATATACTAGTTGTTTTTTACTAAAAATGCCTGGATAGTGCAATAAAACTATATCTAGATGGACTATTTTTACTCAAGGGTAAGCCCCATGCTACTGTTAGAATGTAGTTAGTTGTGTATTTGTTGGAAAAGTTTTTGAGATGAAAAGTCTTACAGAATTTGCTGTGATAGTGATTTCAATACCTTCTTAAACAGTTGATTTGGAAATGGAGCTCTTATCAACATTCAATCTCCTCCTTTGCCTGAAGGGACCTATATCTCCGTTTCTCAGCTGTCAGGAGAGGGCTGTAGCTGTTAAATGTGAGTGGACTGTTCCACATTTTTATTAAAAGAGAAGTCCAATGTACAGGACAGTGGTGGTATTTGACAATATGACACAGGCTATGATCACCCTAGTTTGAGCATGTTGAATTATATATTCATGCAGGGAAAGTGTTAATGAGACTTACCTTTGGGATGTGTTATTTTTAAATGGGCTTAGAAGTCATATAACTGTTGTGTTTCCTATTAGAACTCTAGTGATATTTGGAATCATGTTAATGAGTAGGAACTTGGTATAAAAACCAGTATAAGTCTTTGCTAGAGTGATTTAAGTAATTTAAATTGGAAAACAGTAAAGAAGGAACAAATAAATGGGAATGTAAATTAAAATTTCAAATTAATCTTAATATTTTATTTGGGAACAAGATTTTACTGAGCTACCCTCAGTTTTTATGAGAGACCATAGAAAATGAATGATAGGAAGAGATCCGCATACAAAAATACTAGTTGTTGAAGTGAGACGCTCTCTTGATGTGTCAGGTGCTCTCAATGCAAACATGTTTGAGTTAATTTTAGTCTTACTAGATTGTAATGGGATGGTTGTCAGAGGGAAGGATATTTTCTCCATGCTCCTGCTGACACAGTGCTGGCTAATGCTTTGACTCCACACATTACAACAAATAATGTTGGTATTCTCCTCCATAACATGGTAATGGATGACTGGTACTTGGAAGCCATTTTCCTAGTTGATTATTGTCATGGAGGTTTTCTAGATAGGGGTCAGAGGAAGCATTTTTCTTGAAAGCTTAAGTCATCTGAATTGGATGCAGTGGGCCATGAGTATGGCCTTATTGTGCAGCTTGGCTAGACTCTCCAACAGTATTTTTCCTAGAGCTCTTTATAGTGAAGCAATAGCTTAAGTAGTAAGTTTCTCTGGTAATGTTATCCTTGTGTAAATTACCACAATGGTTTCATCATCCAAACCAAATCCATACTGCTTTCAAATATCCTGTTTGTATTAATTACTGAATAGACACTCAGTGCCATTTTTGAGCATAGCAAATATGCATCCTTTAACTTACTTTTTCTTGTAATTCTGTATTTCAGTTGTCCATTACTCCTTTGTTAGTGTACTTTGATCATGCCATCAAATAATTCAATCTTCATAATGTAAGACTAAACAGCTTGTAGTTTGTCTGTTGAACTTGATGGGTCTTCTGCTTTTTCTCCTTTCTGAAAAAAAAAAAAAAATACACCCTACTTGCTACTGGAATGGCTGTTTTGTTACAAACAAGGCTTGCAAATGAAATGTTACCAGAGATTGTAGAGCAATGTGAAGCTTGACATTTAGGGTAACTCAGCAAAATGGTCTGTAAACCAGAAGTACTCTCAGCACAAGTTTAACCATATTACAGTAACAAGTATAGTAGACTCCTTTTTCTTAGCATCCTGTTGAGGTTTCAGCTGCCACTATGTCTTTTCCAGCCAAAGGAGGGTCAGCTTGTTATCATTACACTTTTGTTTAGCAATCAGAGCTGACCCTTCAGGAATGGAAATCACTGAATGACTTGATTCCACTCTTTGGAAGATGATCATAGTGCACCAAAAAGGTCTATGCCTGGGGAAAAGAATCTTTTGAATATTTTGTGCTAGATGTACCACTGTTCTCAAGTGTGACTTGTCACCTGATGCCAAATTCCCACTGGGGCTGTAGCAGAAGGAAAGCAGAGACCCCTGGTCAGCTCCTGTTGGGTTATGTTTTCATTTATGTGCTGAGGTGCTCGTGTGTGCCTTTCTGCAGTGTAATCCTCTGTGCTCTAAAGCTCTGTAAGCTTTGTTGTTGTTTTATGGATTCAGTTTTCTGGTTTGGTGTCTAACCAAACTGAGTGACTGGGAGCTGTTCCTGTCACCCTCGCTTGGATAGTTGCCTTTGCTTAGCAGGGAACCCTGCTCACCCCTAACCTCACAGGGCTATTCAGGTGCACATATACCTTTGAAATCTAGACTATATCACTGATTTTAGGATAAAAAGTTACTGCATATGTCCAATGGCTGAAATCTTTAATCAGCTGATGCTGTAGCTCTACAGAGGAGCCCTTGGTCTCTGGCTGGGGTACAGGCTGGCCTCCAGTTGCATCTCCTGTAAGAATTGACAGGTCACTGGGCACCGCATCAGGTCTTTAAACCAAAACTCAAGCTAATGAGGTTCCTATGCTAAAATTCAAATGAATCAAAAAACACCCGAACAAAAATGTAGATGTTATTCAGCTTGGTGTGGCCTTACACCCTTGTTGTGTGGGCTGTCTCCTTTCCCATGCCCCTAGCCCTCTGGAGGAGGGTGTCCAGCTGCAACTTTGTAGCCTGATACATTTTCTCCCTCACAGTTTGATGGCTGCCTTACAGAGGTACCAGGAAAATGGGCATTCCCAAAGCTAATGGGTGAGCCTAATGCTGGAGTTGAGAGATCCTACAGAAGCTTAAATAGCAAATCTTTGCTCGCAAGATTTCTGTCGCATCCTCACAGCATTGCTGGCTTTTGTATGCAACATTGAACTTTGTGTCATGGTTCCCCCTGAGTGAAAGGACAAGGTTATCACTTATATAACAATTGCAAAGTATAGTAGAAATTGACTACAGATTTATACCATAGGCTGTTTACAAACCCCTTAGGCTGATTATTTAGTTGTTTCTAAAGAAGGACTATATTTATTCAGTAGTAATCAATATTTTCATATGATTCTGGAAGGGCAGTTAGGACAAATGAATTGTGTGTATTAGCTTTTCTTTTGGTGCATAAGGCATAAACATTATGTCTAACTGGAAAAGAGCGTAAATCAGTAATATCATACAATTCATTCTTGTAATAAAAGTATCTTGTGCCCTAATAAACATAAAATGAAGATATTTAATTTTGGGGTTTTTTTGCTAGTGCAGCTCAAGCTATTAGTTCTTACAATTAGTCTGTTATAAAAAAAAGTAAGAAAAAATAAATTATGTTAAAGTTTACCTTTTTTGAATGTGTTTGGGGAATGGAGCTAATTGAGACAAGAACTTTAGAGCTAAACAAAATTACATACTCTAAGCAAATTCTTGTAAGCTAGATTGCCAGAACTTTCTATTTTTCTCTGAGACAGGAGGTACTGAAGATGACTGTGTGTGCAGATTTGTGGAAGAGCTGGGCTTATGGTGAGAATGAGAAGTCAGTGTATACCCATGATTGTGAGATAATACTCTCATTCCAGTGAGGGAAAACACTTTTTTTGTTTGTTTCTACAAATGAGGACCTTTATCTTTCCCAAAGTATTTTTTTTATAATCTGAGAAGTAGTTCTGCAAAGAATCTGACTGTCCTTGCAAGTGGCCAAGTGAAGTTCCAGTATCATCTTTGGGAATTGTGCCTATATAGCAGTGGGAGATGTTGCTGTCAGAATGATCAGATAAGAGCATGCTAAATAAACCTGTGAACCCAGTCTTGTATAGTGCTGCCCAAGATGGCAGCTGGCGTATTTCCTAGTGAAGAAAAAGCATTTATTAATTTTTCTTTACAGCATTGTTTTCTTAGAATTGTTGTGCAGAGCTCTGAGGTAAAGAAAAAAAAAAAAAAGAGAAAAAAGTCTGAAACAGGCAAGAGATCAAGCTCCAAAGAGAAGTAGTGTTCTTTTCTTAGATGAATATGTGGGCTTTCCTCAGCTGAAATAGAAGTAGGTGCTCTCAGGCCTGAATGTTGGAAACACTTGCTGATAGCTTAACTGGATCATGTTAACATGCTAAACAATTTGGCAGAGAAGATGGCTGACAACTGTGATACAGAGACAATGTTAGCAAAGGTACTTAGTTCCTGTGCTGGCAGGGAGAAAGAGAGAGCAGTTATTGCCTACAAGACATTTGAAAGTTACCTATTCATGAAGAAAGCAAAGAGAGACATGACATAGTGGCCACTAAAAATGATGACCATCAGGAGTTACGAATCTTGTTACTCAAAAGATATTTTATAGATCTTCACACTATTAAAACTACAACAAGACTGTCTATTCAAAATAGTAATTAACAAGGAATATAGAAATGGAAACAAGCCCTTATTTTGACCCACTTAATGTATTTGTAAATAGAAATAGTTTATTTAAAAAACTATATTCATCCTGCCAAATTTTGCTTTACAATGCCAAGCAAGGATAGAAAATACACAATATGCTTCTAAGATGCAAGGAGTAGGAAGACTTAATTGCAGGCCACTGGGTTAAATGATCTGAAGTCCATCTGGTGCAGTCTGCACCCATAACCTATGGGTACCTTTATAATAATCCCATAAGCAGTTTGTTGAAAGGAAAATATTTGTGGCTGTTGTGTGATAAGAATACATTCGGATTACTAGACATTTGAAACATCTGGAATGGCCATGAATTTCCTGGTGGAAAAGCCTCTCAGTGAAACATCTGGAGCTTGTTTTTTTGTCTAAACCCAAACAACCTGAAAACAGTTTGAGGCATGTATGTAAATGTAAAAGCTAGCAGGATGTGTTCTCTGCTAGCGATGACCAATTAAATGTTTCTGAAAAAAAAGGACACAAAAAAACTAGACCTGAAAACTAGATCTGAAATACTGCTGTTGTAGAAATTCAAGTATCATGTTCAAAACAGAAAGAGTAGGAATGTCTTCTCATATGCATAGTTGGTCTTTTCACTGAAGTAATGCTTAGATGTTTTCTGATTTTTTTAATTACTTGGTGTTTTTTTGTGGTTTTTTTTTGTGTTTGTTTGTTGTTTTTTTTTGAGGGGAAAGTGTATTTTTAATATTTTACTTTGAACCATCTTCATGCATGACAAAAAGGTGCATTCCTTTCCTGGCTTAGGATGGTTGAGTCAGCTGTTTCTTGCCTGGCCAAGCTGAACAACCATAGCTGCTGTTTTCTTTTTATTTGAGCTTCACAATGGCTTTTGGATCATCAGAAACTTCCTACTACTTAGGTTGTCAGCAGTTTTTCAATCTCTGGATCTTTATTGTTGGCTTGTGTTTTGTTTGGGTTTTTTCCTTTGGACCACTGCCAGGATGGGCTTCACTGTTGCCTTTTGACTTTTTTTTTTTTTTTTTTTAATTTATTTGTTGCTCTGGGAAGTGAAAGTTTAGCCAGAGGAACTGGAGGCAGAAGGAAGAGTGGGTCTCCATGGCCACAGGGATGCCCTAGGGCGCACAGGGTTGCCATGGCCATGCGCCAGCCAACTACAACAGCAAAGCGCCTGCAGAGAATTTAAAAACTTTTTTCTCTTTCATGGACTGCCTTTTGAATGTGTCCCCAATACTCAGTCCTTTTTTTTTTTTTTTTTTTTTTTTTTTTTTTTTAATCGACCAGGGAAGGTTTAAGCACTGAAAACCAAACAAAAGGTTTGGTCTTTCTTGCATGTGGAAGGGACCTGTTTCTTATTTCACTGACACTCTGTTGGAGAAGATGACATCATCCCCGCAGAGCTGATAAAGTTACACTGGTGTATACATGGTGAGGTTAGGATGGCACCAAGACCTTGATGCTTTGCAAACGGAAATTATTTTTGTGTTTTGTTTTTGTTGTTTGTTTTTTACATAAGGGTTTTGCCTCTGTCCTTTTACTATGTAGTGTAAGATGGCAGCCTAACCAAGCCAAGCTACTCTTCCCACCGTAAGAACTGCTTTCAGATTAATTGGCAAACAAAAGCATCATGAATAAAACAGAGCTTTGTGCTTCGTATTTCAGAGTTTTTGATTGTAGCTAGCTCTCACTGGACTGTGTAAGCTGTGCGAGACACTTGCCCGTAGTGAATGAAACTGGAAGGATGAATAGCTACAGCTCCAAGGTAAAGCTCCATTATGTTTTTGTTGTGAAACAGCAGTGAAGTTCATATAAAAATATAGTTTAAAATAAATTAGTTCTTGCTGTAATTCATAGTAAAATCAATACTGGAGAAAGTAAAGGCTATTCTTTTTTTCTTGGTAATGTTTACTTGTTTCTGTGTTTTAGGGCAGGGCTACTGTGTTGTTTTTTTTTTTAAGCCAGTGAAGATAGAGTATTGTGATTATGGAGGTAACATGAAAAGCGAGAGACATACTTGACTTCCCTTCTTACTAGTTGCTCAGAATACATACTGTTATTATCAGAGTGGAGGATTTTACATTTCAATTGAGTTTTGTACTTTAATAAGATTAAAGCTACTTTGTGGAAGAGAAACCTATTTTATTCATTATTAGTTAACACAAGACTTTTTCTAGCTTAAGTCTGTATATAATTCTTGTATCAGAAGAAAGCATATGCTTTTGTTTCCAGAGTTCTGAGAATGGAGCAAGTAATAAAAAGCCGTGTTTGGAGAGGAGGGATGAGCTTTAGACAAGTGTCTTGATCGAAGGCTTGGGAGAACATTTGATCTTTCTGAATGTGCCAAAAGCTTGCTGTTTGGCTGTGGGTTAACCACCTTAGGGTTGGCTCTGCTGTGGGAAGTGTGACTCTTCCCACTGCCTTAAATTTACTCCTGGCTTTGTTCCAAACTGCAAGTATTGGGCATGTTTCTCCATGTGAAAACCTTCAAGCTATTTTCAACTTTTAGTATTAAAGGTTTCTCCTCTACATGCATCCATGTTCCTGTAGTAAACTGCATCCACTTTCTCATTTCAACTAAAAAACATGAATCAGTGTGTTTATCACATTTTGGTGTGTGGTTTTGTTTTGTGGTGCTTGTTGTTTTTTGTTGTGTGGTTTCGTTGTTGTTGTGAGTTTTAGAGTTGTTAGTTTTGTTGGGTTTTGTAGTTGTTGTTTTTTTTGTTTATTTGTTTTTGGCAAAGAACATTCTTCTATCATGGAGTTGAGAAGTTTTGCGAGATGCAAGAAAATGGTGGTCCTACATATTCTGGGAAATGGCTAACCAACTAATCCATACAATTTCAGGACATATGTTTATGCAATAGGGTATTCCAAATTATTTTGATGCAAGCAGCTGTGAGGAGCACTTGTATACAACCAAATAGTTATCAAGGCTTATCTATGGTACAAAGTGTTGCACCAATTAATTTGGGAATGCAGAGCTGTGTGTAGTCTAGGCCAGTGCTGTAGAGCATACTCCTAAGGGCCAGATCGCCCCAATCCACTTGGGCATCTAAAATAATTTTAATTTCTTAGTCTTCAAAAGATTTCCACAGTGACTTTGCCTTCCTCAGTTATTGTCAGATATCTCAGGCTTTGTTCTTCCATAATACATTGGCTTTGGTGGCAAGTCAGCATCAGACATTTCCAACCAGCTGTTTCTGGGCTATTTTTATAGCTTGATGCCCAGCTGCATTACAAGAAAACCCAACCATTTGTTGAGAGGTAGATTGTGAAAGTGATCTATGTTAAGTGTAACCACAGCGAAGTTGTTGCAACATCTTGACAGAGGACTAGAGTACATACATGAGGCTATTGGCTCTGAAGATGAAAAGTGCCAACTTGGCTGATGATGGCATTTGTATACATAAGGGTGACATGTTTGTTTGGTGTCTGTGAACATTCCCAGCATCTTTTTTGCAGCCAAATTAATTTGGAATTGACAAGCTAGACATCTGTAAGTTTGTTTAATCAAGTACTGCAGAAAACCATGTTCAGTCTTGACCCACATTACCTACTAAAACTATTAGCGTTTTGGTTTTTTGGTCATTCAGAAGTTTTAAAAAAATGTTGGGAGCAAGCACTGAAAAGAACAACAAGTGGATTTGTTTATGTGAGCTTTTACGCTTGTAGCAAAGAAAGGTAATTTGTGGTTCTCAAAACTATTAGCGTGAGCTTTTATGCTTGTAGCAAAGAAAGGTAATTTGTGGTTCTTTTGAGCATAGAAGAAAGTGATAACTATGGCAATGATCTACAGTAGCTAATACCAGATGGTTTAGAGGGACACTTGGGTACCACTCTAATGGACCAATTTAAATAATGGACATTGGATGGCTGATGTCTTGGAATGTACATGTTTTAAATGCTCTTAGTTACAATGAACTAGCCTTTGTATTCCTAGAAATATTTAAATGCATTTGATCTCTAAGCTTTGAACTGATAATTATGAACTTTATTGGCCCATTATGTACTGTATTTAAGGCTCACTTTTGAACAGTTTTGTATTTGATTTATTTATTCCTTTGTTCTGAAGGAGGCTAAGAGCATAATTGACTTTTCTTGTTTTTCTTGAGTACCACAATTGTCTCTTGCCTTTTCCCAAGCCACCTCTATCTTTCCTCTTCTCTAATGGCATCACCCTAGTCCTCCTTGATACCATTTAGAGCCTGTCCACTGCCAAGGATAATAAATCAAGAGTTTATTACTACAGCCATTTGTTTCTAGTTATTTTCTGGGTGCCCTTTGAAACAGGGTGATCAGAGTGTAAGCAAGGAATGAATACTGTTGAGATATGGCTGGTAAGCTGTTTTCATTCTTTCCTACAAACTTATGTTTTACTAGTAACTGAGTCGGAGAGTATGGTTTTCTCTTTCATTATTGTTCAGATGTGATCCTAATGAATGCAGAGGTTCTCTTTTGTTTGCCTATTCTAGTCCAGAAAACTGTTTTAAAGCTGGGGGTTGGAACTACTTGGCAGCTAATCAAACAAGATATGAATGAGTAAAAAAAATAAAATAAAATATATAAATTATGAAGTGTAAGTGCCAAATAAATTTTGCTCCAGGGTAGAAAATCTGAATTTAGATTTCTCATGTGCTTTCATAAAAATCTGGGAATAGTAGTTACGAAGAGAGTCTGCAGGGTACCTGTATTTTCCCCTTTTTCAGTGATCTTATATCGAGTTTCATTCTCTTAAAATTTTTGATCATGCTTTTAATTCTCAACTGATGTTTGGTTTTGAAATCACACTTTTTAAAAGGCAGTCTAAGTATTAGGAAGAGTTGATGACTGTAGACTGTAGTAATTAGAATATTGTTAGTAGACAACAATCTTTATAGCTCAAAGATTCAGGCTGTGTCTGAAAAAGAGTTCTCTTGACAAGTGTATGACACTCTATTTGGTATTCCTGCCATGCTTTATTTTCATTTGTATTTCACACAAACCCTTGGTGTGAATGTGTGTAGTGTATTTTCTTGTATCTCAGCCTATGGGTTTGTGCTAGTGTTCGGGTTTATTTTGTGTTTTACTTAGCTTTCAGATAACTAACCAGAAGCCTCTGACTCAAGTTTTGATTATAACAAAAGACCATTTACCCTGGGATTCCTGTTTCCTTTACTGACTCTATCTTTTATTCTCCTCAACTCCTAATTTCACCTGCTTTGGCCCACAGAAGTTTGTGTTTTACCAGAACTGCAATTGTTTCAGAATTACTACCCCACTCCTCTCTCTCTCTGAAGCTGTCTTGTTTTCCCCAAAACCTCCCTGCTCTGGATTCCCCTGTGGTCGGGGCCTGGTATCTTATCTCTACTTTGTTTTCCTTAGTTTTAATTTTTTATAGAGGAGGAATCATAGATGCAAATAACCTCTTCTCTTAAATACTGATTTTAAGTACAGTTTATCTCAGGACTGACATTGTAGATGCTTGGTTTTTGGTTTGTTTTTTTTTTTGTTTTGTTTTTTTTTTGTTTTTTTTTGTTTTTTGTTTTTTGAAAGTGTGCAGATTTGAAGCATCTAGGTGGAAATGCAATGTCCACATTAGGTTAGAGATGGGTATCTCACTTTTTGTGCTCTATTGTCTAGTAGGTGTTTAGTCTCTGTGTCAATGAAACTGCCACTGCTGAAGAGAGACTGTATTTATTGCTTACCGTGTGGTTGCTGTGCCTCTGGAAATGGAGTGTTGGTTCTGTAGAAGTCCAGTACTTCAGTTTTGTGATAGGGTTAGTGAGCAACCTGTGGTGTCCCAAATGCAGATAAAGTAGTGATGGTGAAATCCTTAGAACAACCTGTCTTTTCACTGTTCAAGCAAGGTAGATGGAGGATACTAACTTGTTCTCAGTGACATGCAGTAAGAATAAAAGGCTGTAAGTCATAGGTTCATTCTGCTACATCACTTAAAAATAAATTTCAAGGAGGGACTCTTCAGTTTTCAGCTTAGCAGAAGGACAGAAGAAGCCAGATGGAATTGTTCATCACAATTAAGTGTGGTTTTTGCTTTCCTGGAGTACTACTTGACAAGAATGATTTATAATATTTTAACTTTGTGTTTTTCCTATACACAGTCTGAACAAAAGATTCATCAGATTATAAACTCTGTTAAGGCTAATCCTTTCCCTCCTCCTCCCTTTTCTTGACCTATCTTCTTCTTAGAGATTATTTCAATTTCCTTGGATACCTTCACAGTAATTCCAGCTAAATGTTACCATGAGAGTCTGTAAACTGTAGACATCTCCTGCTTATCAGACAAAAAGCTGTATATACTTCCAAATAAAGGATCTTGTTCTTATGGTCACTCTACTTTCAGTTCAGCCGAAGCTTTACCTAACCATGAAGATGAGAAGAGCTAGTGCCATGTCATTTTAGGAAAAGCTGAACGTGGATGAGGAAAGGGAATAGAAGAATCTAGGTGCCAGAAAGTTAATGATAGGATGCAGAAGTTAGGTTATTCTCATCCTATACATTCACTGTGTTTTCTGTAAGAAATGTAGCAAATGCAGTAGGGTGTTTGAGTTAAAGAACTGGAGAGGTTTTAGTCCAAGGGGCTTGACTTTTCCGTGTTCTGCTGTTGACTGATTTTCATGTCATCTCAAGTTTAAGTAATTAACTTAAAATAATTGAATTAGGTAGAGGAGAAAGGATATATGTTAGTTCCCCATGCAGCATGAAATCCCACTTAGTTTTTATACAGAAATTCAATTATTGTTCATGTTTTTCGTTAGCCATTTAAAGTTTATATTAAACATTGCAGTAACCCCCATCTCTAGATGATTTTATTTGACTGTCTTGTTTCACGGTTGTTGACATTTTCAGCACTCACTTCCTAACAATGCCTGTGTGACTGCTGTTGGAAGCCTTGGTGTCATAGCTGGACATAGATACTCTAGTAAACTCTGAATTGTTCCCAGTAGAGCACTGAGTTAAAGGGAATTGCAAACAAAAGTTCTGCGAGTCAGTGACATAACTGGCAAAGAATAGCAACAGGTAGGCATCATCAGTGTGTTACATTTTTTCCTGTGGTGTGTTACCCTGTATTTCAGAGCAATAGCACTTTCAGAATTTTGAACTCTGAACTTCCTTCTGTTATTCTTAAGTCAAACCCATAATATTAATATAACAGCTTTCTGTGTTTGTTTTCAGTGTCTGTTATTCCAGCAGAATATTTTTATTGGCAGTGTATTGTTCCAGTGGCTCTTGAGGTTCTAATGTGGCATTAATGTTTTACTTAATGCACTGTATTACCTGACCCCAGGAGTATTTTGTGGCGTCTAACAGGCCAGAGATAAAAGCTGCTGCTGCAGACTTGGAGTGCAGGCAATGTTCAAAATACCAGTGTTTCGTATCAGAGTAGTAGTTCCTTTTAAATAATTGTGCTCTGACAGCCCCACACCCAGTTGTGCAAACCTTCAGACTATACTTTGTGTGTAGGTACAATTCCATCTGTGCAACTGCACACAACCTCTGCAAAGTGTACAAAGTTTGTGAAGTAGCTTGACAGTGGCAATTACTGTGCTAAAAATAAACCAGAGGTGCATTAGCATTAATATCTATTCCCACAAGCTATGCTAATGACTCCTGAAGAGCTGCAATATTTGGTAACACTGTTGTACATGCTAATGTACATGCTAATGTCTAGCAAATCAGTGTGGGTTTTTTTTTTCTTTTTTTTTTTTTTTTTTTTTTTTTTCTCCAGCTTCTGGGTAAGTCTGGAAGAGTTTGCTAGAGTTCAGAAACCTTGCTGACTTGTGAGTGTGGATCACTGAAGGTGGCACAGCTTCCTTCTCCATAAATGATCTCCTATATAGACCATATTTCTGACCTTTTAAAACTGTGAGCTCATAAACATATTTGGTTTTATTTCAATTTTAAAGTTTTATTAGGAAAATAATTTGAGCTACAAAACTCTAATTAAAAAAAGCATAGGGAGGAGTGTAGTTTTGTTTCAAGCAATTGCAATGGAGCTACTTGGAACACAGGGGCTTCTAGACCAAGACACAGTGATTGTGTATTGGGTTGCTGTCATACTTGAAGATGAGACCAGTTTTTAGAGTACACAGTTAATTTTGGGTGCTAACATTTCGCTTACAGATTACTTGCTGTCGTTTTCTCTTGTTAATGATATCACAGGTTGATGCTTTTGGTCTTTCACCATCATGTTGCCCAAAATGATGATGACTGCAACATGCATAACCATGGGACAGATTGGGTAGCACCTACTCTGATGGGAAGTACGATACTAAAACTCTCTATGAGGGGGCAGTTGGGGGTAGTTCTGAAGCATGGTGGCTTGGCAGTGGTCTGTGGGATGCAATGAGACCATCCCTATTTTTCATTACTCTGAGAACTAACAGTAATCCTGATACATTTCAAAGGGCTAGCCCCATGCCAGTGCAGAAGACTTGTGTCTGCTTATTTGTAACTCGAAAAATTTTGAAAGCATTAAAATGTGAGGCTGTGTGAATATAGCATGGGCATTCTCAGTTTAAAACTTGACCTTGGATGGAAAGAAATAAACATTTAATAACACAAGCCATTTTGTGCAGTTTGGTTAGAAATATGGCATGCTGGTAAGCAGGCAGTGCTTTTTGGTGTGTTTTATGTTTGGGCTGTTTTTGTTGTTTCATTGTTGTTTTTTTCCCCTCAGTAGAATTGGTTTTAGTAAAGATGGGGAGGAGATGGCAATGCAGGAGGAAAAAACTGGCATTTGTTGACCTTGGTAATAGGCTTGCAGTTGCACTAGAAACAGCTGAACCAGAAGAGAAAATGTTTAAGAACTGTAGCTGGAGCATGCAAATATGTCAGGCTTGTGATGTGTAAAGCAAAACAAGACTTTGGAAAAGGAAAAGCTGAGCATGAAATAACTGTCCTTTTTATCAGCCCTACTCTGCAAAGCATCCTGTAGGTGAATAAGGAGCATGCCAATACTAATGAGAACAATTACCACTCAATAATGTTTAAATGAAAAATGAGCTAAGACATTTGAGTAAGATAAAGATTTTCCAAGTCCGTGCCAGAAACTAGGATTGAAGAGGAATTTTTATTTCTCCAGCTTGATACTGGATTACTCTAATCTCTTCCTCTCTCTCTCATTCTCTTTTCCTGTAGTTTTGGAAACAATCAAATGAGCAAAAGAATTTGTCCAGTGCCTCCAGCTAGAATTACTGGTTTAGCTTTAGTTGTGCTTCCTGCTAGTTGGCTGCACAGTCAAGTGGTTCTGGAGATTTGTAGCAATACCATTAAACAAGCCTATCCTCCTGTCTCATGATGTAGGGCCCTTAATTCTGTCCATGTGATCCTTGATTGCTACCTGAGCTCAGTTTTTGAACAGTGCCTACCTTTATTTAAATGGAAGATAAAATCAAGAGGACATTTAGCTCTATCTTTGCACATGCTGGCTGCTGACTTCAGAACACCTTTCTGGCATTTAGGAGAGATGTGAAAAGCCACTTGTCCAAAATACGTTGTTCTGACTGGATTCTTGGGCAAGGGGATTGGCAATGAGAAAAGAGCAGCTCTCGATCATAGTTTTAAAACCAAAATACAGTTCTGTGGTCTTTGAACAAAAGAGAAGAGAAGCTTTTTTAATAGCTTGTGGCAGTGGGGTTGCAGCTGTGGCATTTCTCCCCCTTAAGCTCTGCCAGCCTCTGCTGCTGCCTTGAGAAGCTTGGGAGAAGCTTAAACAAACCAAAGGACGGTCCACTTTGAATGCTAATGTAATAAAGCTTTCTGAAGAAAGAGAAAAGAGACTTGCAGGAGTTTCTGGCATGGAAAGGTGTGTGTGGCCTCTGAATTGAATTATCTCCCCACCGGGCTGCTTGAGTGAGACAACTGGTGCGTGTGTGGAGCGCTCACAAGTATGTGCGAGGTGAAGCAATACTCAGTCTGTGGGAGGATGTGTGGGTTGGGTGTGTTTGGAAGCAGATGTTTCTTCACTCCTCCCACCCCACCACCCTCTGATTTTAGTTTTTTTCTATTGGACTATGAGAAGCTAAAGACAGTAGATGAAAACAATGACTGAACTCAGATATTTTCTTCCTTTCCATTCATTCAACTAATTGCTGAAAGTGTCAGTGGGTACTGGTTGGCATCAGGTATTCTTATGCTTATCAGCAGTTAAAATATATGCTTGTATACCCACATATATATGAGAAACTTCTGGGATGGTGGTGTTTAGGTCTCTGTGTGTGCATAATGTTGGTTTTTTTTGTTTGTTTGTTTTCCATTTGTGCCTATTACAATTGCAGGAAAGGTACTATAATGGTTGGATGGTGTAGGTCAGTCACTTAGTAACTGTGTAGATACCAACTGTGATTTGAGGAAGTTCAAACATCTCTTAATTTCTGTTTAGGGTAATTTATTACAGAAAATTATGAGGACTATGAGAAAGTTAAATCAGTGGAATTAACTTCTAGAAAGTTGAATAGTCGTCTCATTCATGATCAGGGAAAACAGCTCAGTTAAACGTTTGACTGGATTCTGCCTTTTGATTGTCCTAAGATGGTTGTTAATAAGGATTTTAATGTGAATCATGATCAGTGGGAAGAGCATGTCATGAGTGAACTAGATGGGGCCATTTTTTAGGGTCTTCAGAAACCAGAGAAGTGATGCCTAGCAGATGAACACGGGATTAACATTGAGCAAAGGGAGAGATCAACATCCTGAATAGTTACTAATAAGCACTAATGAGTGAACATCAGCCATCCTTTATGTTGAAAAATGTAGGCAATTTACTAATTAAAAATAATAAGGTGGCTTCTCTTTTTGTATTCTGCCTGTAAAATATGTGTGGAAGTGAAGCTTGGAGGCAAAGTAGCAAAGTGATCCTATATAAGGAGGGTTTTAGAGTTAATTGCCTTAAGACTTGTGCTCCTTTTAAAAGTATTGTTTTGCTCCTTTTCAACTCTGTGTATACACATGTAAGAGAATAACAATTTTGTGGCAAGACTCACTGTTAAGTAATGGAAAAAAAAAAGATACTGCTATTTCACTTATTATCCTAACTCCTATTAATGGATACAGTGTACAACATACAGGCGTTTAAAGCCTGAAGGAATACTATGTTCAGCTGAAACTATGGAGATGAGATGAAAATAGGTAGGATGTGCTATTCTTCATTTTGTACATGAAGTACTTCCTGTTCTCGTTGTGCTTTTTATACACTAAAGTCATAAGACACTAGTAAAGCACAGTTCCTTTTCCCTGATTATGCAGTATAATTGGAAATTGTGGGCAAATCTCCTACTCTCCATAGTGACAGCAGAATATTTATCTAATTAGTAGTTTGCCTTTTGGCATTACTTTGAATAAATTAGCATTTCATTGGATACCCTGGGATACTAGGAAAAAGTTCCCAGAGTAGTATTTAGTCTTTTCTAAAGAGTGTATTTTGAATTAGTGTAGGTTAATAATATAATTTGTTACTGGAAAGATACAGACTAGTAATACTTTTTATTCTTAATATTAGAATAAAATTAAGATTTTTGCAGGATTTTTGCATTCTTTATTCCTCAGGAGTCTGAGTAAAAATTTGTTACCTTATTTGATGACACTTTCCCCAGGGGAAAAAAAAGGAAAAGATTTTAAATACAAATTTACCTCTTC